>NW_012151840.1:3544632-3551755 GCF_000956105.1 Propithecus coquereli
CTTCTTCATAAATTCTTTGCCTAGGCCAATGTCTAGAAGAGTATTTCCAACATCCTCCTCTAGAATTCTAATAGTTTCACTCCTTAGGTTTAAATCTGTTACCCAGCGTGAGTTGATAAGACCCGATTTTTTGCGGGGAGCGTAGCTAAACTCCCCGCACAGCCTGAGCAAGAACAAGACCCTGTCTCTACCCAAAAAATAGAAAAAATTAGCTGGGCATGGTGGCGCGCACCTGTGGTCCCAGCTATTTGCGAGGTTGAGGCAGCAGGATCATTTGAGCCCAGAAGTTTGAGATTGCAGTGAGCTATGATGATGCCACGGCACTCTAGCCAGAGCAACAGAGCGAGACTCTGTCTCAAAAAAAAAAAAAAAATTGGTGAATCCAGGTAAAGTATATATAGGTAACTATTATACTATTCTTTTACTACATCTATAGGTCTGCAAATTGTCAAAGTAAAAAGATCGAGAGAAAACTTGATCCCTAACTTCAGGGATATCTTACTGCTGCCTCTTAGGCTACTGGTTTTTAAAATTTTCTTTCAGTATTTTTTATTTTAATGCAGATTCCTGTATCAAGCCTAAGGGACACGGTCCTGGAACTGGCAGTGTTTGACCAACACAGAAGAAAGTTTGACAATTTCAGTTCACTAATGCTAGAATGGAAATCCTCGAATGAAACCCTAGCCCATTTTGAAGATTATAAGTCAGTGGAGATGGTAGCTAAAGATGATGGTGGTGGGCAGACCCGGTTACATGGTAATGTGAAAATTTTGAATTCTTTCCTATACCTGCCAAATGGTTCTACACTAAGTATTTTCTTATAGGCGAGGGTTTTGCTTTGGATTTTATCATATATCATCTTTCATCTTTGATCTTTGTATTTTTTAGAAAACATAAAGGTAGATTTCCTTGTTTATAAAGCTAGAGTTTAGGGTCCAACATTTCTCATAAGAAAATAAAATTAATTAATTTTAAAATGTATTAATTGCCTATTACCTAATATTATGGAAATATCCATTTATTAGCAAATATTTATTGAATGGCTGCTACATGTAAGGCCCTCTGCTAGGCAGTGGAGATATAATGGTGAATGAGACAGGCGTGGCTTCTGCCCTCATATACTGACAATCTGTTTGCGGAAGGCAGACTTTAGTTATTTATTTTTTTTGAAGCCAGACTTGAAACATTACAACTGTGTTAGGTGCTTTGAAGGACAAATATAGGGTACCTTGGGAGCTTATAACACGAGGACCTAACCTAGTCTAGAACAGAGAAAGCTACTGCTAAAAAGTAACATTTATGCCGAGACCCAAATGGGTGGCAGGAAGAGAAAATAACAAGAATGAGCTGAAGAAGATGAGTGAGACTGACGTGGAGAAGGGGCAAGAGGCATTAGAAGTTGGAGAAGTTCAACAAGCCCTCATGTGCAAGTGCTCATCAATCCTCTGCTCGTGTCACATTTGCTGGTATCCCATTCCTTAAAGCAAGACATCTGACCAAAACCAGAGTCAAGGTGGGCAGAGACTACACAAAGGCATAGATACCAGTAGACGTGATTCACCATGGACCATTAATGTGACAGTCTACCACAAACAAATCCCAAGGATGAAGAAGAAAGTGGTTCAAAGGCTAACTTTTAGGCTTCTGGCATGAGCATTTGGGTAGATGGTAGAACCTCAATAGAATAGGGAACGCTAGGGAAGGAGAAATGATATTTAATCTATTTCCTGTTTACAAGGAGCTTACACCCAGAGCAAGTTTAAGAGCCTAGCTAGAGAACGTGACAACATAATCCTAAAACCAATAGTATGATACAATTAGTGTAAAAAGTGGTACAGAAGAAAGAGATGCCCCTTATACCCTCTAACAATCAATCACCAAGTACCATTAGTGTTACCTTCTGAATATTTTTTGGTTTCATCTTTTCCTTTCCAACTCCATCACTAATGTCCTTATCACCTCTATCCTGCATTACCATAGTAGCCTCCTAACATTTCATTGTGTCTCTGCTACTCTCTTATCTATCTTCCACACTGCTGTCCAGAGTGATCTTACTATTATTCAAGTCTGAATACTTCTCTTAAAATCCTTTTTTGGCTGGGTACGGTGGCACATGCCTGTAATCCCAACACTTTGGGAGGCCAAGGCGGAAAAATCACTTGAGAACAGAAATTCGAGGCCAGCCTGGGCAACATAGCAAGACCTCATCTCTACAAAAAATAAGAAAAATTAGTTGGGCGTGGTAATACATGCCTATCATCTCAACTGCTCGGGAGCCTGAAGTGGAAGGATCACTTGAGCCTAGGAGTTCAAGGCTGCAGTGAGCTATGATCATGCCACTGTCCTCCAGCCTGAGCAACAGAGTGAGATCCTATCTCTAAAAATGAGAGAGAGAAAGAGGAGAGAAGAAAAAAGAAAGAAGAAGGGAGGGAGAGAAAGAAAGTCAAATGATTAAAGCAGTGTTAGATTATGGAAGACTTCAAATACTAGTTTAAGGAGTTTGAATTGATTTAAGGAAGAACAGTCGCCGTTTAAAATTTTTGAGTAAGTGACTGATAGGACATTTACATATACAGAACAGTTTAGAAGAGTAAAAGGTCCCAAAGGACTATCCATTTTATTTCTCACTTCCATTTGAAAATCCAACAAAAATTTCCCTGTACGCTATTGTCAGGCTATTTTTGGACTCGTAGACCATCAAAGCTGGAAAGAATTTTAGATTTTGCCTGGCCCATTCATTTAATAAAGGAACTGAGAGATAAAGTAGTTTCTCAGGATCATATAGGAATATAGTGGCAGGGTCAGCACAAAAACCTAGTTTTCTATTTCTTGTGTATTTTCTCATTTAGTGTTTTTCTGCCCCACAATAAAACACCATTTGGAAAAATTGGGGAATAATTTGGTTTTCTAGAAACACTTTTGTTTTTTTTTCTCATAGAGTATTTTTCTGCATGTTTCCAGGTCATCAGATTCTTCAAGTACATCAGATAAAAGGAACCGTACTCATTGGGGTCAATTTTGTGGGCTATTCAGAGAAGAAAAGCCCAAAAGTGAGTGGGGATTGTGATTTAAGAAATAAAAATTAAGTAATTAGAATTTAAGGCTCTTCTTTAAAACTTGTTTACAACTGATGTAAATCTGAGAACTATGCATTTCTGTGACTCTGTTATTTTTGGCACCTGAGAGAGTACTAGAATCTTCTCTCATGAGGTGAGGAATTAGAAATTTATATTCACCTTTGTGGTTTTATTACATTTCTAGGAAATTTCCAACTTACCCAGATCTGCAGCTGTGGAGCTGCTCCTGGTGGATGACGTAACTGTATTGCCTGAGAATGCCACCATCTATAACCACCCAGATGTGAAGGTAGAAGCTACATGGGTCTAGTTAAATGGAATCATATTAGAGGGGAGGTTATTAAAATTAATGGTATAATAATAAAAAACCTCACTTATGTGTTGAAAATCACTGATACATGTATATGACACCTATATAATAATTAGCTGCACTATCCTAAGCATTGTACTTTAATAATGATATTTTGTCTTTTGTCCATTGACCTTAATTTTTTATCCCATATTCTTTCTTAGGTAGGTAGAAGTTATTTCCTTTGAGTTATTTATAAACAGAAGGGAATAGAATATTGTATGTCTGATTTCTCCATAGGAAATATTTAGCCTTGTGGAAGGATCTGGTTATTTTTCAGTCAACAGCAATGAGCTGGATATTGTTGTCATCACTTACATGGAAGCAGAAAGCTCTGTCCAGGTGAGTTGTAGAGATATTCCCGGATTGTGATCTCAGGCCAAAGCTCATTCTTAAGAGAATGTTTGGAAAAATTCCATTGAGTGTCTAAAACTTGTTACAAAAGTAACATTTGCTTCTCTTTCTTTTTTTAACCTACATAGATTCCTCAACCAAAAGTGAGGGGTTTTTTTTCTACAGCTAGTTACAATACCAGACAGTTTTTTCTTCTGGTTGTACTGAGACAGTATTGGAGACATCTAATTAGAAGATTTCTATTAAAAGAAGGTTCATTTTTATACATTTCAAAACACATAACTGTATAGATATTTAAATATACCATTGACTTTATAACCTGAGTATATGGTATTTTCAGCCAAGTAAAAATATTAAGCTGACTTCATACTCAGTATGCCATAGGATTTGTTTCTAGTTGACTTATAGTAATAAATATAATGCCTTATATTAATATATAGATATATTTCCTATCCTTCTAAGAGCTCAAAGGAATTTAACTTACCTTAGTAATAATATTTGTTATAAAAAGGGAAGACTGGGCCAGGTGCAGTGGCTCATGCCTGTAACCCCAGCACATTGGGAGACCGAGGCAGGAGGATTGCTTGAGGCCAGGAGTTCAAGACTAGCCTAGGCAACGTAGCAAGACCCTTTCTCTACAGAAAATTTTTTAAAAAATTAGCTGGACATAGTGGCATGCACCTATAGTCCTAGCTACTCGAGAGGTTGAGGCAGGAGGATCACTTGAGCCCAGAAATTGGAGGCTGCAATGAGCTATGATCACGCCACTGCACTGCAGCCTGGGTGACAAAACAAGACTCTGAAGAGAGACAGAGAGAGAGAGAGAGAGAGAGAGAGAGAGAGAAAAGGAAAGAAAAAAAGAAAAGAAAAGAAAGAAAATAAAAAGAGAAGACTGAGGCACTAGATGCAGAAAAAGGATGTGAAAAAACATGCTGTTCTGCAGGAGCTGTAGTACAAAGAGAAAACAAAGTATTAGTTGGCCTAATGCTTTCTCCCCCTGCTGGCAATTGAAGCATGTATGGATGTGATTTTCTTCATGAAACCCTTTCCCTATGCATAATTAACAAGCTGGACATATATGTTGAATTCTGCTTGAATTCAATCAACTTAGATTTTGCTCTTTATCAGTTAGTATTTGCTAAGGTATATATTTTGCCATGATCTGAAAATCACATTAAGGGTACATATTGTGCTATGCCTGAAATATGTAACCATGTAACATGACCTATAAACATAAGATATGTTTTCTGCTTCGGATGAAAATAGTTGCTATGATTACTCTTGGAGCATGTTTGCTTCTTTACTTAGCTGCCATCTTTTTCCTTCTAGTTAGTTCCAGTACATCCTGGATCTCTCACTTTGGAAGTATATGATCTTTGCTTGGCTTTCTTGGGTCCAGCAACAGCCCACCTCAGCATATCAGACATACAAGAGCTGGAACTTGATCTTATTGATAAGGTGAGAGATGTTTGCTTTATCTCAAAAATGAAGCAAGCCTCATTCTCACTCCCCAGTATCACTTAATACAGTCTCTGTTCAGCTACTATGTGTGTATACCAGGACTTTTGGTAATGTAAATGGAAATACTTGCCCTTAAAGAACAGCATTCCAACACTAAACAGATGAAGATAAATAGAGTGTTAAAGAACAACTTAAAATAATATACATAGATTAGGCTTATTTGATTAAAGGCTAATCAAGAGCATTTAGCATGAACAAAAATGTTTGCTGCCCTCTAAGAGTTAGACTGCCCTTGGTGAATGAGACACCTCTACTAAAATCTACCTTTTCTTTCCTTTTTTTTTAAACTACTAGGTTGAGATTGGCAAAACTGTATTAGTGACTGTGAGAGTTCTCGGCTCTTCTAAACGCCCATTCCGAAATAAATATTTCAGAAACATGGAGCTCAAACTGCAGTCGGCTTCTGCCATTGTCACCCTGACGTGAGTACTTCTTTCAATACTTCTTTCTTTCCGTGTTTAACATCATGAGACTCTTCCTCTCCTGGTAGCCTGGTCAGCTTTCCCTTAGGTTATTTCAGATTTTCTCTTTTCCTTTTTTGTCACGGTACCTTTCAGCGTTTACTCTCTTTCCATATTCAGCTCTCTACAAAATACCTATTTGAGCCAGGCACAGTGGTATATACCTGTAGTCCCAGCTACTCAAGGGGCTGAGGCAAAAAGATCACTTGAGCCCAGGAGTTGAAGGCTACAATGAGCTATGATCATGCCACTGCACTCCAGCCTGGGTGACAGAGAGACCCTGTTTCTTAAAAAAAAAAAGTAGGAGGCTATAGTGTACTATCATCACACTTGTATATAACCACTGCACTCTAGCCTGGGTGACATGGCAAGACCTCACCTCTAAAAATAAAAATACACATTTGAGGTCCTCAGATGTCTTGTTTGGGGGCTAAAATCATATATGTCATTAATATTTCCATTTTCTGAAACTTCTCCTTGGATGATGTCCTTAGTGTGTTTCAGGCAAGAGGGCCTTCAAAAATATGTTTGGAAGCAGAGATACTGGTATTTCCCTCTAAGAAAGGAGAAATTCAAGAATTTCAAGACAATTTACTATTTGCAATTTTACCAGTCTATGTTTATATTGCCTTTATTCCTTTGGAACCTTAGAACAAATTTTTACCCTTCTGGAGCTTTCTGCCATTGCCATGAAATTTGTCTTGACTCTGAAAATTTATTTTCTGGCAGTTCCCTCTAACCAGAGTTAAAATAAGCAGAAAATGTTTAGCGTCTCAGAAAGATGCATCACTGGCCACTCTCAAAACCAAATCTTTCTCACCTAAAAACACATGGGTCTTTGCAGGCTAATGGAGAAACAGGATGAATACTCTGAAAATTATATCCTTCGAGCTATCACTGTTGGGCAAACCACACTTGTAGCTATTGCCAGGGACAAGATGGGGAGAAAATTCACATCGGCTCCTCGGCAAATTGAAGTAAGGAAATTGTCTCATCTAAAATTTGTATTTCATCTTACTTATCATCATTTATCTTTTTCTGTTTAGTTTGCACAAGTTAAAAATCATTTGACTAGGCCAGGCTCAATGGCTCACACCTATAATAATCCCAGCTACTTGGGAGGCTGAGGTGGGAGGATTGCTTGAGAACAGGAGTTTGATCCAGCCTGGGCAACATAGACCCCGTCTCTAAAACAAAACAAAAAGGGCCAGGCACAGTGGCTCACGCCTCTGTAATCCTAGCACTTTGGGAGGCCAAAGTAGGAGGATCACTTGAGGCCAGGAGTTTGAGGTTTCAGTGAACTATGATGATGCAACAGCACTCTAGCCGAGGGAACTGAGCAAGACCCTGTCTTAAAAAAA
>NW_012151840.1:3551976-3568310 GCF_000956105.1 Propithecus coquereli
AGGATCGCTTGAGCCCAGGAGTTTGAGGTTGCTGTGAGCTAGGCTGACGCCACGGCACTCTAGCCCGGGCCACAGAGTGAGACTTGGTCTCTAAATAAAAAAAAAAAAAAAAAAAAAATTGATTTGGAAAACACAAAAAGGATCCCAGTGTATTTCCTTCACATTTTGCCCCCATGCTTATTTTAACATGAATAAATCATACTGATTTTTTCATCTTCATCTCATATCAAAAGTATTTACTTCTATCATTAAAAGCTAATTTTTGGCCACGTGTTGATAATTGTTGAAGCTGGTAATGAGTGCCTGAGAGTTCATTGCACTGTTCTCTCTACTTTTATATATGTTTGAAAGAAAGTTAACTATAAACATAATTTTAATGGTCACTTTTATTCCAGCAAGTGGATATATAATAACTTATTTAAGTATTCCCACTTAAATAATTTTGAATTTTTTGTATATTATGTATAAAAGTTTTATATATAAATAAAATAAAAATACATATCCTTGTGTTTAACTTTTTTGTGCATAATTAGGAGTTTTCCTTAGAATGAGATCATAATCATTTATTGTGAAATTGACTCTAGTTAGTCATTGTTGTCCTTTTGGTTTTCTCCTTAAGGTGTTTCCTCCATTCAGACTTGTTCCAGAGAAAATGACACTGATTCCAACTAACATGATGCAGGTGATCTTAAAGGCAGAAAAATAAGATTTACCTTTTCTCCTTATCTCACTCACACACACATAAACACACACCCTTCTTCCTATTGGCCTCCTTCTGTCTATTCTCAGCCAAGTACAATTGGATCTGATAAAAAAAAAATTAAATCCTTTTGTAGTTCATAAGCTGATGATTAGATTTTCATGCACATGTGTGAGATGTGCCTCCCTCAAACCTTGTCAGGATGTCGGTACATTACCTTTCTGACATGAAAAAAATAAAATAAAATTAGTATTTTTCCTGACCCTTGATGTATATCATATAAAGTATTTCTTGGAATCCCATGGATCATTTGCAGCACTTCCAGGTCTTCTACATTTGAGTTGATGTAGGATAGGCTGTTTGGGAAATGGGAGAAGAAATCAAGTGGGGGAAGAAGAAGTCAAGTGGCTTGGACAAAATATTGGGAAAAGAGATGTGACTTCTCCCCCATGTTCCAGGCATTCAATGGTATGTTTAAATTCCAGGTACTGTCTGAAGGTGGTCCTCAGCCCCAATCTATCATTCACTTCTCCATCAGTAATCAGACTGTGGCTGTTGTTAATAGGAGGGGACAAATTACGGGGAAGGTGATTGGTACAGCTGTGGTCCATGGCACCATCCAGACAGTAAATGAAGATACTGGCAAAGTCATTGTGTTTTCCCAGGTATTGCTTCTTTGCTCTGCTCTGCTTCTACTCTTCTATCGGTAGCCATATCGGGCGTTGGGGGGTTGGGGAGGAAGTAGTGATGAGGGGGGTGTCAGCAACCCAGGAAAAATCTTTTAGTCCTTCTCACCTGGCATTCTCTTAACCAGGCATGGAAAATATATAATCTTTAGTGAAAAACCCACAGAGTACTTGGCATTGTTGTAAGACATGGTGCCCATCCTTAAGGAATTCTTTAAATAACAAAAGCAAATATATCTATGTTGTAAGGTTTTTTATTGAATGCCCAAAACAACAAGCTAGTTATGATAAGCATCTCTGTCCACCCCACAGAAACTTCCTCTTAGCCTACACTTTCTCTTCACCCTTTTGAGCAGGATGAAGTACATATTGAAGTTGTTCAGCTAAGGGCTGTTAGGATCCTTGCAGCTGCAACTAGACTCATCACAGCTACTGAGGTCAGTATGATGGCTCTGTTCTGGGTTCATTATTCTGATAATGCCAGTTGGGCAGGATATGTAGCACAATACCACTTTTTCTTTTCAGATGCCAATTTATGTCATGGGAGTGACAAGTACTCAGACCCCTTTCTCTTTTAGCAATGCCAACCCTGGGCTTACATTCCACTGGTCCATGAGCAAAAGGGATGTATTGGATTTAGTGCCCAGGCATTCAGAGGTATGAATTTACCTGTTTATTATATTATCTTTGGGATCTTGATATTAAATTTATTTTATTTCATCATAAGTTTTAGACTGACTCATTTTCTAAACTATACAGTATTATTACTTACCTCCTTTTCCTATTGTTCTGTGAACTCTGGAAACCTGAAAAGCACATGAAGAATCCAAATTTGTGTACTCAGGTAATACTGCATGATTTTTAATATTTTTTTTTGCTGGAAAGAGCTCTCAAAAGAAATCTTTCCGTCAGTATTACACGTGTTGTATTTGTGAGCAGATGACTATGTCAGATGAGTAAAGTATACCTTATGAATATAAAGTATATATACATAGAGTTTAAATATTTAATATAATCTTTTAGCATGTTCAGACACATCTTTAATTATATTTATAATCATGTTTTGCTGCATGATGGGCAGTTGATGTTCACAGTAAGAAAAGTGGATGCAGATGGCTGTAGATGGCACTGTGATGCTGAGCAGGCTCCTGGGCCCGCCCCGCTGAAAGCTGGAGAAGAACTGGATCCCCACAGAGGGCATGTCATGCACTGTGGGTGCCATGGGTCTGTCATTCATTGCCCACCAACTGGACTGGGTGCCTTATATCAATGGCAAATTTAAGAAGGACAATTAATTAAACTGTCCCTCATGGTTCCCTTTGGTATCTGGTGGTACTGGCTCCTCCCAGTTCAGTACTTGCTGTGTCTGGAACCACAAAAGACTTCAGCATGGACATTGAGGAAATCCACAATTCAACTTAAGAGTTTATTTTTCTGAAAATAGCTTTGATGTTCTCACGCACATAGCATTAAACCTGACACTGAATGAAGCGTGAAAAAGACAAAAAGAAACAAAGTTTGGTAGAAACTAGGTAAACTGCAGACAAACTTTACCTAGTTCACAGCGTTGTTACCTGATCATCAGTTTGATGGAACCCATTCAAAGTGGTCTGAGGACAGTGGCAACCACCTAGATCTGGGGCTTTACCTTAGGAAAAAGGGACCTGGGGCGAGGATACCAAGTCGGTCACAATTCAGTGCCAATGATAACAAAGGATTAGAATTAAGCCTTGGGAGAGAACAAAGGGGTTATAAGAGCTGGAATTCAGAGGATATTTCTGGAGCTAGCTAAAAAGAAAAGAGAAATATGTAAAAAGTAAAAAAATATATATTTTTAATCTTTCTGAAAATATCCTAAATCTCTAATTTAGGAAAACTTTGATGGTTGGATCTACTATCTGTCAGGGACCTTCTAGAGCCTGATTATACTTGTAACTGAGGAGGGATGGAACTGTACTTAGGTACTATGTAGCATAGGGATTTGGCTTTTTTCTTGAATAGCAAATAGGGGTTTTGTGAAAGGAGAGAATGGCCTAGGCTTTCTACTTCTCCCTTCCTTCAGTTTTCCTATCTAAAGTATCACTGTTTTCTCTAGCAGAAGAAATAATTGAGAGCCTTAGAAATTTTTTTCTTTTCCTGCCTCAGACCCAGCACAGACAAACTGGGTGATGAAAAGGGCAATAGAAAGCTCTTTGTGCTCCACAAGGTAGATTTCCTGCACTGTGGAAATGCTACCATTTAGAGATTCACTTGGATTAAACAATTATAAACCACTCATTCTTTAGCATGAGACTTTCTTCCAGAAAACTGATTGAGATCTACACAAAGCAAATGGGAGTTTTTACAGAGAAGAGGAGGGAAAGGTGATTTTGGAACTTGGGACTCTATTGTGAGTCAAGAGAGCTAGAAGGGCCGGGCACGGTGGCTCATGCCTGTAATCCTAGCACTCTGGGAGGCCGAGGAGGGCGGATTGTTTGAGCTCAGGAGTTCGAGACCAGCCTGGGCAAGAGCGAGACCCCGTCTCTACCAAAAATAGAAAGAAATAATTGGACAGCTAAAAATATCTAGAAAAAATTAGCCAGGCATGGTGGTGCATGGGTGTAGTCCCAGCTACTTGGGAGGCTGAGGCAGGAGGATCACTTGAGCCCAGGAGTTTGAGGTTGCTGTGAGCTAGGCTGACGCCACGGCACTCTAGCCCGGGCAAAAGAGCGAGACTCTGTCTCAAAAAAAAAAAAGAGAGCTAGAAGGGAAGGTCTTGAGGGTTGCGGACAGCAAGAAGACAAGGGAGATAGGACATGAAATGACTGCTGAAAAGGTAGGCAGGTACCTACTTCAATATTTGCCTTAGTGTTGGCCCTACCTTCCCTATTACCAGAAGCCTGTAAAGTTCTAATCCTCCTTATCCAGTCCAGACTGGAATGATGACGGAAGCAAGTGGGGAGATGGTCAGCTAGTTTTAGAATAGTCCTAAAGTAGTAGCTTCTCTTTCTTGACCTTATTCTTTCTTGCCACAACCCTGAACTCCATGGGTAGATGGCCTTACTTCTTGCCTATCTCAAGTTCTACTGTCTGAACCCATCTTAGAAACCACTTCCATCATTTCCATTCTCCTATCAATGAATTGACTCTGAGATAACATAAGAAAGAATCTCAGGGAGGCATGCCAGAGTTAGTTGAACCCAGCAAACAAAGGTTTAACTTTAGGGACGACTATGGTACTGGGAATATGCAAAAAAAACCTATGAAGGCCAGGCACTGTGGCTTACGCCTATAATCCCAGCACTTTGGAAGGCTGAGACGGGAGGATTGCTTGAGGCCAGGAGTTCGAGTCCACCTGAAGAAACATAGCAAGACCCCATCTCTACAAAAAACAAAAATTAGCTGGGCTTGGTGAGACACACCTGTAGTCCCAGCTACTCGGGAGGTTGCAGTGGGTGGATCGCTGGAGTCCAGGATTTTTGGGTTGCAGTGAGCTATAATCATGCCACTGCACTCCAGCCTGTGTGACAGAGCCAGATGCTGTGTCTAAAAAACAACAAAACAAAACAAAACAAAAACAAAAGCTATGAAAATATGCTCTTGTACTCTAGTTCTTCTAGATAGCTATTTCCAACCTACATTTTCCTTATTGTTAAAAACAAAGAAGGAAGGGAAATGTTTATTCATGAATATTTCTTAATTCATCCCCTCGCTGTCTTAGGTTTTTCTACAGCTTCCACTAGAGAATAACTTTGCCATGGTTGTCCACACAAAAGCAGCTGGCCGGACCAGTATTAAAGTCACTGTCCGCTGTATGAACAGTTCCTCTGGGCAGTTTGAGGGGAATTTCTTGGAACTGTCTGATGAAGTTCAGATCCTGGTAAGTTCCCAAACCTAAATCTTATTTTTGTATTTCAAGGAGAAGAAAGTTATATTCTCTTATCATCCATGAAGAGTGTAGTCTGGATACAGATAGAGAATTGCTAGAGGGATTCCTGAAACAGGTTTATGGTTCCTAGATCTTTGTCATTCCTGCTAATTGCTTCTTTATAGTATTGACATTAGAAACTTTAGCACACATACTCCGTTTATCTCCCCACACTATGAACGAAAGATATGAACACCTCAATAACTAGAGAGGGATTTCTGAGCTGCTTCACTTAACGTGGATATTATGATATAGTATATTTAGATATATTCACAGGTAGAATGAAATATAATAGTAACTTCTGGTAAGGTATAAGAGTATGAATAGTTTCTACAGATGATCTTAGGCTAAAAGCTAAGTGGTCCTATTGTTTTTAAATTCAAAAGACAAGTTATGGGGCCGAAGGCTCTGCTACTGAGGCTCCAGCCCTGGCACCAGGTCCTACAGCACCCCCCAAGGATTCAGCCCAGTTGCCAGGCCCCAAGACTCCACCTCTTAAGGCTCCAGCACTGCCCACAAGCTAGAGCCTCCGCTATGGAGGCTCAACTGCTGCCCCTGTGCCTGTGGCTCCTCCCCTGAGGCCTCTCCACTGCTGCAGGGCCCTGGCTTCATCCCCAAGTCTCCAGTGCTGCCACTGGAACCCTGGACCCAGCTCCAAGACTCCCTGCTGCCATAGAGCCCTGCAGCTATGCTCCTAAGGCTTCCACTGGCCACCTGCTGGGAACCACCAGTGGTCCAACACTCTACCAGGGACCCACCAGCCTCCAGCCGCATCGCACCTGGACCCTGTTGGAGAGCAAACACCCACAGCCTGTACACCCACAACTACTGCCTAGATAGCCCCACCCAGCTGCCACTGTCACCTCCATAGGGAGAGCTGGGCAGAGCAATCCCTCGTAACACCAGACTCTCTGGAGAGGGTCTTGCCTAGCCCCCAACTTGAGATGCCAACAGCAGCCGGGGGAACAACCCAACACTCCACACGAAGATCATCCAGCACCAGCTAAAACTGTGACAATCACAGGGGAACAGAACAGCTGCATTACAGGCTCTGAGTGCACCCACCCCTCCCTTTTGGGTCATTCTTCCAGAGTAGGACACAAAAGCTTCATCTAGGAAACTCTCGTTTTCACTAAGTAGGAGAATTTCAGCAATGGAGAATAGGTGTGCTAACCTATCAGCCCTGAGCTGAGAGAAGAGGATTCAGATGAGAAGAAACCAGCAAAAGAACTCTGGCAACATGACAAAACAAAACAGTTCAACATCCCCAGGGATCACAATAAACCTATAGCAATGAACCTCAACAAAAAAGAAATTGTTGGTTGGTCCGAGTGCAGTGGGGTTTACAACTAATTGATCGCAACCTGTTACAGATTCCTTTGTTCCTTCTCCACTTCCACTGCTCCACTTGACCACCCTTAAAAAAAAAAAAAAAAAAAGGAAATTGTTGAAATGTCAGAAATGGAACTCAGAATATGAATGGCAAATAAGATGAAAAAAATTGAAGAGAAAGTTGAAAGTCAACGAAAAGAAGCCAAAAGATATTTCGGGATATCAATTAAAAAAATGAAAAAGTTGCTAAAGAGCTAGACAACATAAGAAAGGATTTAATAGAACTTAAAGAAATGAAAGAGTCATTTAGGAAATTTCAAAATCCATCAGAAAGCTTCAACAACAGGCTAAACCAAGCAGAAGAAAGAATCTCAGAACTTGAAGGCAAGGCTTTTGAACTAACCCAGTCAGTCAAAGATGCAGAAAAGAGAGTAAAGAAGAATGATCACTCAGAGAAATATGGGACTATGTGAAGCGAACTAATATATGGATTATATATATATATATATATATATACACACACATATATGTATGAGTAAGAAGAAAAAGCAAAAGCATGGAAAAATTTATCCAAGAGAATTATTGAGGAAAAATTCCCTGGTATTGCCAGAGATATCCAGATACAAGATGGTCAACAAAGACCAAGAAGATTCGTAGTAAATTGGACCTCTCCAAGCATCAGAGTCATCAACTTGGCCAAAGTCAAAATGAAGAAAATTCTACAAGCTGCAAGATGAAAACGACAACTTTCATCCAGGGTCCAGGTGCAATACGGCTGGAGACTGGCGGGTCCCTGGCAGAGTGTTGGACCACTGGGCGATTCTCAGCAGGCAACCAGTGGAAGCCCCAGGAGCATGGCTGTGGGGCTCTACGACAGCAGGGAGTCTTGGAGCTGGGTCCAGGGTCCCAGTGGCAGCACTGGAGCCTTGGGGATGGAGCCACAGGGCCCTGCAGCAGTGGAGGGGACTCGGGGGAGGAGCCAAGGGCACAGCGGCTACAAAGGAAAACCCATCAGGCTAACAGCAGAATTCTCAGCAGAAACATTACAAGCCAGAAGAGATTGGGGCCCCATTTTTAGTCTTCGTAAACAGAACAACTGCCAGCCAAGAATTTTGTAAAAACTAAGTTCTATAAACGATGGAGAAATAAAGACTTTTCAAGACAACTTGTCAAGTTAAGGGAATTTGTCACTACTAGACCGGCCCTACGAGAAATACTCAGAACTGCATTATACATGGGACAGTACAATAGATACCCACCAGTGTAAAAACACCCAAAAGTTAAAGCTCTTAGCTCTTCTAAAATAATAATTCAAGAGGGAAAACAAAGCAATAAGGTATCACCCAACATGATGGGGGGAACAGAACAGCATGCCACCTATCAATACTAACACTCAATGTGGATGGTCTGAATGCCCCACTTAGAAGACATAGACCGGCTGAATGGATGAAAAAACACAACCCAAGTATCTGCTGTCTCTAGGAAACACATTTAACCCACAAGGACTCACACAGACTAAAGGTGAAGAGATGGGAAAAAATATTCCACACAAATGGAAACCAAAAGAAAGCAGGTGTAGCCATTCCAATATCAGATGAAATAGACTTTAAATCAACAATGGTTTAAAAAAAAAAAGGCAAAGATGGTCATTATATAATGGTAAAGGGAGCAATTCAACAAGAAGATATAACAGTCCTAAATATGTATGCACCTAACACAGGAGCTCCCAGATTCATAAAGCAAATCCTACTAGATCTAAGCAAAGAAATAAACAGTAGCATGGTAATTGCCAGGGACTTCAACACCCCATTGACAGAGCTGGACAAATCATTGAAGCAGAAACCAATAAAGAAACACTGGACTTACATGATACACTAGAACAAATGGACTGTTCTTGCTTTGGCAGCACATATACTAAAATTGGAACAATACACAGAAGATTAGACTGGCCCCTGCACAAGGATGACATACAAATTCATGAAGCATTCCATATTTTTAAAAAAATTATTTTTAAAAAATAGAACAAATGGACCAAACGGACATTTACAGAATATTCTACCCAGAAACTACTAAATATACATTCTACTCATCAGCATATGGGACATTGTCCAAGACTGATCACATCTTAGGCCACAACACGTCTCAGCAAATTCCAAAAAATTGAAGTCATACTGTGTATCTTATAAGACCACAGTGGAATAAAACAAGAAATCAATTCCAAGAGAAACACTCAAATCTATAGAAAGGCATGGATATTAAACAACCATTGGGTCAATGATGAAATTAAGATGGAAATCAGAAGATTCCTTGAACTGAACAACAAAGGGGACACAAGTTATCAAAATCTATGGGATACAGTAAAAGCAGTCCTAAGGGGAAAATTCATAGCCTTAAATGCCTATATCAGAAAGACCACAAATTAACAACCTAATGTCACATCTCAAGGAACTAGAAAAGAGCAAACCAAACCGAAAGCCAGCAGAAGAAAAGAAATAACAAAGCTCAGAGCAAAACTAAATGAAATGTAAACCAAAAAAAAAAGAAAGAAAGAAAGAAAAGGATCAACAAAACAAAAAGTTCGTTCTTTGAAAAAAGAAACAAAATCAATACACCTCTAGCCATATTAAGCAGAAATAGAAGAGAAAGGACCCAAATAAGCTCAATCAGAAATGAAAAAGGAGGTATTATCACTGATGCCACAGAACTATAAAATATCATTCATGAATTCTACAAAAATCTCTACACACACAAACTAGAAAATGTAGAGGAAATGGATAAATTCCTGGAAACACACAACCTCACAAGATTCAATTAGGAAGAAATAGAAATCCTGAACAGACCAATAACAAGCAGTGAAGTTGAAGCAGTAATAAAAAATCTCACAACAACAACAACAAAAAATCTCCAGACCAGATGGATTCACAGCCAAATTCTACCAAACCTACAAAAAACTGGTACCTATCCTACAGAAATTATTTCATAACATCAAGAAGGAAGGAATCCTCCCTAATTCATTCTATGAAGCCAGTATCACGTTGATACCAAAGCCAGGAAAGGACACAATGAAAAAAAAAAAAAGACCAATATCCCTTATGAAAATTGATGCAAAAATCCTTAAAAAAATACTAGTAAACTGAATTCAACAACACATCAAAAAAATAATTCACCGTGATCATGTGAGCTCCATCCCATGGATCCAAGGATGGTTCAACTTACGAAAATCAATAAACATGATTCACCACATAAACACAAGCAAAAAAAAAGACCATATGATCATCTCAACAGATGCAGAAAAAGTATTGAATAAAGTCCAGGACCATTTCATGATAAAAACCCTCAAAATAGGCACAGAAATAAGATATCTCAAAATTATAAAAGTCGTATATGACAGTCCCACAGCCAACATCATACTGAATGGGGAAAAGTTGAAAGCATTCCCCCTAAGACTGGAATAAGACAAGGGTGCCTACTGTCACCACTTCTATTCAACGTAGTACTGGAAGTCCTAGCCAGAGCGATTAGTTTACTTTTTTTTTTTTTTTTGAGACAAAGTCTTGCTCTGTTGGCCGGGCTAGAGTGCCGTGGCATCAGGCTAGCTCACAGCAACCTCAAATTCCTGGGCTCAAGCAATTCTTCTGCCTCAGCCTCCCGAGTAGCTGGGACTACAGGCATGCGCCACCATGCCCGGCTAATTTTGTTTTTATATATTTTTAGTTGTCCAGCTAATTTCTTTCTATTTTTTAGTGGAGACAGAGTCTCGCTCTTGCTTAGGCTGGTCTTGAACTCCTGACCTTGAGCGATCCTCCCACCTCGGCCTCCCAGAGTGCTAGGATTATAGGCGGAAGCTACCACGCCTGGCCTAGCCAGAGCAATTAGGCCAAAGAAAGATAAAGCAATCCAAATTGGGAAAGGGGAGGTCAAACTATTGCTTTTCACTGACAATATAATCCTGTATCTAGAAAATCCCAAAGACTCCATCAAAAGACTCCTAGAATTGATAAATAAATTCAGCAAAGTCTCGGGTTACAAAATCAATGTATACAAATTAGTAGCCTTTCTTTTTTTTTCTTTCATTCTTTCTTTCTTTTTCTTTCTTTTCCTTCCTTCCTTCATTCTTTCTCCCTTCCTTCCTTCCTTCCTTTCCTTTCTTTCCTTTTTTCTTCTCGTCCTATTTCCCAGGCCAGAGTACAGTGGCATCAGCCTAGTTCTGAGCAAACTTAAACTCCCAGGCTCAAGTGATCCTTCCTCCTGAGCCTCCCAAGTAGCTGGGACTACAGGTGCATACCACCACACCCAGCTAATTTTTTTATTTTTAGTAGAGACAGAGTCTCACTTTTGCTCAGGCTGGTCTCAAACTCCTGAGCTCAAGTGATCTTCCCACCTTGGCATCCCAGAATGCTAGGATTACAGGCGTGAGCCACTGTGCCCAGCCTCAGTAGTATTTCTATATACTAATAATAGTCAAGCTGAGAGTCAAATCAAAGAGTTAATACCATTCACAATAGCTACGGAGAAAATAAAATACTTAGGAATATACTTAATCAAGGAGGTGAAAGATCTCTACAAAGAGAGCTACAAAATACTAATGAAAAAAATCACAGATGACACAAACAATTGGAAAAACATCTCATGCTCACAGATTGGTAGAATCAACTTTGTTAAAATGTCCATACTACCCAAAGTGATTTACATATTAAACACAATCCCCATCAAAATACCAACATCATACTTTACATATTGAGAAAAAAATAATTCTATGCTTCATTTGGAACCAAAAAGGAGCCCAAATAGCCAAAGCAATATTAAGCAAAAAGAACAAATCTGGAGGCATCACATTACCACACTTCAAATTATTCAAGGCTATAGTAATCAAAATAGCGTGGTACTAGTATAAAAGTAGAAATATAGACCAATGGAACAGAATGGAAAATCCAGATATAAAACCATCTACCTACAACCAACTGATCTTCAACAAAGCAGACAACATACACTGGGGAAAGGAAGCCCTATTCAATAAATGGTGCTGGTAAAACTGGATAATAGCCACATTCAGAAGAATGAAACAGGACCCCTATCTCTAGCCATGTTAAAAAAAATTGATTCGGGCTGGGTGCGGTGGCTCACGCCTGTAATCCTAGCACTCTGGGAGGCCAAGGCGGGCGGATTGTTTGAGCTCAGGAGTTCGAGACCAGCCTGAGCAAGGGCGAGACCCCCGTCTCTACTAAAATTAGAAAGAAATTAATCGGCCAACTAAAAATATATAGAAAAAATTAGCCGGGCATGGTGGCGCATGCCTGTAGTCCCAGCTACTCGGGAGGCTGAGGCAGGAGGATCGCTTGAGCCCAGGAGTTTGAGGTTGCTGTGAGCTAGGATGACGCCACGGCACTCACTCTAGCCTGGGCAACAAAAGCGAGACTCTGTCAAAAAAAAAAAAAAAAAAAAAGAAGAGGGGAGGAGAGGAGGAGTAAAACCCTACCTATCTGGTATAATGAACACTATTTGGGTGATGAGCACACTGAAAGCCCCAACTTAAGCATTATAAATGCTATCCATGTAATAAAAACATTTGTATCCCTTAATATTTTGAAGTATAGAAAAAAAATTGGCTTAAAAAACAAACCAAGATGGCCAGGTGCGGTGGCTCACACCTGTAATCCTAGCACTCTGAGAGGTCAAGACAAGAGGATCGCTTGAGGCCAGGAGTTCGAGACCAGCCTGAGCAAGAGCAAAACTCAGTCATAGCAAGACCCTGTCTCTGCAAAAAACTTTAAAAAATTAGCCAGGCATGGTGGTGTGCGCCTATAGCCCTAGCTACTCAGGAGGCTGAGGCAGAAAAATGGCTTGAGCCTAGGGGTTGCAGGTTGCAATGAGCTGTGATGACGCCACTGCACTCCAGCCGGGCAAAAGAGCGAGACTCTGTCTCAAAGAAAAATAAATAAATAAATAAACCAACAAACCAAGATGTTTACATACAAAAAAGTTACCATTTGTGTGGGACACGTAACTTTCTCGGTCTCTGAATTTGAAACTGATATATTTTTTTTCTTTTTCTTTTTTTCCCCTTTATTTTGGCTTTGGTTCTCTGATTCAGTATGGTGTAGACAAAAGAACACTTTACTAGAAGGTAGAAGACCTGGATGGTGTTTCTTGCTAATTTAATATTATATGTTCTTTGTTTCCAAATCTCATCTCAGGTTAACGGAGCTAAAATTAGAAATTTCAAAGTTATTTATACCTAATATCTAAGTAACACAGAGGATGTGGTAAGTATAAACTTTACCAAATGCCCAGTCCCTTATGAGCAGAGCTCATATTACATTACATTTCTAGAATACCTACCTATCTTTTAGGTGCCTGGTTCATTTAGGAAAAGAGTATTGTGGAAGATTTTAGACTATTTAGAAGTTAGGCAGACTGTTGATTTGTAGTTGTCCTTTATTAGTGTGTAATCTCTTTGAGATTATACTGAAGTCCATATGTAAGTAAAAGTCATAATTTATCTTTTCCAGAAATGAAGAAACATTATTTTCTCATTTTAGGTGTTTGAAAAACTCCAACTTTTCTATCCAGAGTGCCAACCTGAGCAGATTCTGATGCCTATGAACTCTCAGCTCAAACTCCATACCAACAGGTAAGTAGAAGGGAGAAGAAGGAAAGGCCAGGTTCTAATTTTAAGTATCTTCAGTAAAACTTTGCACATGGAAAGACTACTTTGCCTCTTTGTCTTCTAGGTGATTTTTCTAACTTCTGAATAATTGTTTTTGAGCTGAGGTGAAATTCACATAACAAAACTAACCATTTTATTCTTGTTGTTCTTTAATTTAATTTTTTTTTCTTTTGTAGAGACAGGTCTTGCTCTTGCCCAGGCCGTCTTGAACTCCCGGCCTCAAGTGATACACTTGCCTTGGCCTCCCAAAGCACTGGAATTACAGGCATGAACCACCGTACCCAGCCTAATTTTATGTCTTTAATTGACAGATAATGAGTATACATATTCATGGGGTACATATAATGTTTCAATACATATAATGTATAATGATAAGATCAGGATAATTAGCATATCCATTATCTCAAACATTTATCATTTCTTTGCATTGAGAACAGTATCCTTCTTTTTTTTTTTTTTTTTTGAGACAGAGCCTCACTCTGTTGCCCGGGCTAGAGTGAGTGCCGTTGCGTCAGCCTAGCTCACAGCAACCTCACACTCCTGGGCTCAAGCGATCCTACTGCCTCAGCCTCCCAAGTAGCTTGGACGACAGGCATGCACCACCATGCCCGGCTAATTTTTTCTATATATGTTTTTAGTTGTCCAGATCATTTCTTTCTATTTTTCACTAGAGACGGGGGTCTCGCTCTTGCTCAGGCTGGTCTCAAACTCCTGAACTTGAGTGATCCACCCACCTCGGCCTCCCAGAGTGCTAGGATTACAGGCGTGAGCCACCGCGCCGGCCTAGAACAGTATCCTTCTTCCAAATATTTGAATCTATATAATATCCTATTATCAATTATAGTCGTCCTACAGTGGTATAAAACTGTAGTCCCCAACCCTTGGGCCACAGAGCTCTGCTGCCCCACACCCCTCCCCCATCTGTGGTAAAATCGTCTTCCACGGAACTTAGCAGGGGTGAGGGCGAGTGCACAGCAGGAGGTGAGTGGTGGGTGAGCAAGGGAAGCTTCATCTGTATTTACAGCCACTCCCATCACCACCTGAGCTCCTCCTGCCCATGCACCCCCATCCGCAGAAAAATTGTCTTCCATAAAACTGGTCCCTGGTGCCAAAAAGGTTAAGGACAGCTAGATAGAATTTATTTCTCTTACCTAGCTGTAATTTTGTATCCTTTAACAAATCTCTCCCTGTCCCTCCCTTCCTCCTACCCTTCTCAGCCTCTATATCTTCCATTCTGTTCTACTTTTTACCTCTATGAGATGGACTGTTTTTAGCTTTCACATACAAGTGAGAATATGCAGTGTTATCTTTCTGTTCCTGGCTTATTTCACTTAACATAATGCCCTCCAGTTCCATGCGTGTTGCCACAAATGACAGGATTTCATTCGTTTTTTATGGCTGAATAGTATGCCATTTTGTGTATATACCACATTTTCTTTATCCATTCATATGTTGTTGGACATCTAGGTTGAGTCCATATCTTGGCTGTTGTGAACAGTGCTGCAAAAAATGTGGGGGTGCAGATGTCTCTTCGATATAATATTTCCCTTTCTTTGGATAAATTCCAAGTAGTGGGATTGCTGGGCCTATGGTAGTTCTATTTGTCATTTTTTGAGGAACCTCCTTACTGTTCTCCATAGTGGCTGTATTAGGTTACATTCCCACCAACAGAGTGTATAAGAATTCTATTTTCTCTGCATCCTCGCAGCATTTATTTTTTGTTTTTTTGTAATAGCCGTGTTAACTGGGGTGAGATGATACCTCATTGTGGCTTTGATTTGCGTTTCCCTTTTTTTTTTTTTTTTGAGACAGAGTTTCACTGTGTTGCCCCAGCTAGAGTGCCATGGCGTCAGCCTAGCTCACAGCAACCTCAAACTCCTGGGCTCAAGTGATCCTCCTGCCTCAGCCTCCCAAGTAGCTGGGACTACAGGCATGAGCCACCATGCCCGGCTAATTTTTTCTATATATTTTTAGTTGTCCAATTAATTTCTGTCTATTTTTAATAGAGACGGGGTCTTGCTCTTGCTCAGGCTGGTTTTGAACTCCTGAGCTCAAACAATCCACCCGCCTCGGCCTCCCAGCGAGCTAGGATTACAGGCGTGAGCCACCACTCCCGTCCTGCGTTTCCCTGATGTTGTGTATTTTTATATATATATTTCTTGGCCATTTGTATGTCTTCTTTTGAGGAATATCTGTTCAGATCATCTGCCCTTTTCTTTTTTTTTAACGATAGGTCTCGCTCCGTCCCTAGCTGGAGTGCAATGGCACAATCATAACTCACTGCAGCCTTGAACTCCTGGGTTCAAGTGATCTTCCCGCTTCCATCTCCCAAGTAGCTGGGACTACAGGAGTGTGATACCATGCCCGGCCATTTACCCGTTTTTAATTGGATTGTTTGTTTTTTTGTTGTTGTTGTAGAGATGTTCGACTTCCTTATATATTCTGGATATTAATCCTCTGTCCGATGAGTAGTTTGCTAATATTTTCTCCCCATTCTGTAGGTTGTCTTTTTACTCTGCTGATTGTTTCCTTTGCTGTACCTAAGCTTTTTAGTTTGATATAATCCCATTTGTTTATTTTTGCTTTTGTTGGTTGTGCTCTGAGGTCTTATTCATAAAATCTCCTCCCAGACTTATGTCCTGAAGCATTTCCTCTATTAAAACTAACCATTTTTTTTAATTACCCTATCGAGATTGATTTAACTGGTCAGATCCAAGATGGGAAAAGCGTGAGGTGAAACTTTTAAAATTGGGCTAGCTTTCTGAGTTATAAGAGCATTTTTTGCTTTCTTCTACTTTCTCAACAAGAGTAGGGATTTAGAAAAGAGAAATGCAAGAAGGCAAAAAAGAAAATAAAGTTGACACACGAGAACAATAGGCGTGGAGAAAAACAATTAAAAAGAGACTGAACAGGCCGGGCGCAGTGGCTCACGCCTATAATCCTAGCACTCTGGGAGGCCGAGGCGGGCGGATTGTTTGAGCTCAGCAGTTCAAAACCAGCCTGAGCAAGAGCGAGACCCCATCTCTACTAAAAATAGAAAGA
>NW_012151840.1:3580600-3582267 GCF_000956105.1 Propithecus coquereli
TGAGCCACCGCGCCTGGCCTACACTATACTTACTCTTGATTAGCAAAGCATTTCTGTTCTAAGAAGTGCTATTGAGTTAAATAAAATCATAGAAAATCAGTCCTTGGTTAGGACATGTGTGTGAATTCTTTGGGCTTACAAATAGCATATCTCAAAGTGGTGTACACTGCCTGGGTATATATATCCAAATAAGACTGCCTTGAGTTAGTATGTGGCTTTGGCTTTGCAATCTCTTCTGGGAACTATAGATACTGTTTAGGTAAAGTGATGTAATGTTGGACCTGACTTTAACATTAACTACACATTTTGGACTTGGTACAAAGGGACCTCTATTCAGCTGAATCCTCCAATCCTGTTACAGCTGACTTGAAAGCCACCCCTACTTAGGCTTGTACGAAGGTAGTGAGTTATCTCACTTGATTGTTCACAGTCAGTTACAGATTGAACTCCTTGTTCTACTACTTTCCCCCCTTCTCACTACTGCACTTGACTAGTCTTAAAAAAAAAAAAAAAAGGGAAGCCACCCCTACTACCACTACTAACATGTAATCTAGGCCCAATCAGCTAAACCTGCTTTAAGGTTGACAGTGAGAGTTACAATCCCATGATCGTAAACCTCTTGTGAATGAAGCAGAGGCCTTTTTCCTCTCTTTAGCTAGGTTTTGCCAGCGTTGTCCCTCAGTCTTCCATTCTAGAATTTTGGGGTCCATCCTAAATTCGTACCACTTTGTATGAGGAAGCAAAGGGCCACATGCCAGGATCAGTAATCCTTTAGGTTAGTAGTCGAACCTAAGATTAAGATTTACCTAAGATTAGGTTAATCTTTGGCATTCCTCTGCCATCTTGAGACCTAAACCAAAATAAACACATCCTCTCTCCTGCCGGTTGTCATCATCTTGCAGTCTTCCTGCTGGCATCATCAGTAGCTCAATGCAGATTTGTCCTTAGCAGGGTCTAAACAAAGTTTATTCAGAGAGGTATCCTTGTATGCAAAAAGAGTTTCTCTTTTTCCTAAAGAGAACATTTACATTCTCATGCTGTTAAAGCCCAACCAGGTTCATTGCCCACTGCTCAAGGGCAAGCCAATGCACTGAGACAGCAGGGTTTACAGCAGACGAAGAGTTTAATATCACGGGCACCACGCAAGGAGATGGGCGGAATTTCTCAAATCCATCTCCCCAAGAATTTGGGAGAAAGGATTTTTAAAGATAGTTTGGTGGGTAAAGGATTAGGCAATTGGGTCTGCTAATTGGCCAGGTTTGGGGCAAAATTATAGGAGGGTAGACATCATCTTCTCATGTTGAGTCAGTTACTGGGTAGGAGTAGCAATACCACTGAGTCAGTTTCTTGGTATTGGTCTGGGTGCGTCAGCCAATCCACTGGAATGCAGGGCCTGGAAGATATCTCAAAAGCTACCCTTAGGTTTCAAAAAGGTGATGTTATCTATGGAGGAAGTTAAGAATCTTTATGACCATCAGCTATGTGACTCCTGAGTAGCAATTATAAGAAAGCAAACTAGGGGACAGTGGCTGGTTAATACCATTATTTTTAGCTATGCCTGTGCCTTTGAAAAATTTAGGCCCTTACCACAGTTCTTTTTTTTTTTTCCCTAAGCCTTCCAGAGAAGAGATGCACTCCTTTATTAATTTGTAAAAGGTGGCCGGGCG
>NW_012151840.1:3582317-3584868 GCF_000956105.1 Propithecus coquereli
GCGAGGTAAGAGCCCATCCCGGTCCTCCTTAGGACACAGAAAAGAAAAAAAAAAAGATATGAGGCCAATCTTGACATGGTTATAAGCCATCAAATTAAAATGGACTTTAGAGCACTTGTTATAAAAGGGATGGGCCTCAGATTGGTATGATTGTTTTCTGAGCAGCTTTTTTTTTTTGAGACAGAGTCTCACTCTGTTGCCTGGGCTACAGTGCCCTGGCGTCAGCCTAGCTCACAGCAACCTCAAATTCCTGGGCTCAAGCAATCCTCCTGCCTCAGCCTCCTGAGGAGTTGGGACTATAGGCGAGTGCCACCACGCCCAGCTAATTTTTCCTATTTTTAACAGAGACAGGGTCTCTGAGCAGCCTTGGCAAAAGGGTTGGTGTGGGAGGAGTGTAGAACTATCAAAATTAAACTTGTGGCTGGGTGCAGTGGTACATGACTGTAGTCCCAGCTACTCTTGAGGCAGAAGCAAGAGGATCATTTGAACCCAGGAGTTCAAGTCCTGCCTGTGCAAAATAGCAAGACCCCGTCTCTAAAAAATAAAACAAAAAAAATTGTTTAATTGAGCTTTGTCATTAGAATAAAAAAATTTAGAAGACACTTCAATGATGTTAGTCTAACATAAAAAAAATTTTAGGCATTAAACATCTACTGTATTACAGCCACTATGTTGGTCCTTTTATGTATATATCTCCTTTAATTACCACAAAATCCTTATGAGGTAGGCCTTTATTATTCCCATTTAACTGATAAGATATCTGAAATGCAGAATGGTTACATGAGGCTATGAAATGATGAAACTATGATTCAAAGCTGGACTTCTCTTACTGTAGCAGAGTTATCTTTTACAGTGCGGAAACACGATCTGTATTATTCCTGATAAATAATTAGTTATTTAATGGTAAATATGGAGCACTCGGCACAGAATAGATGAACTGCAGTCCTTTCCTCAGAAAGCTCCAGCTTCTCTTCATATTCCCACAGCTTTAATAGCTAAAACCCATTTCCTGTGCTGTCATATTTCTCTTCACCCTGATTTAGTCATCTCGAATCAAAAGCTAACTGTTTCTTATAAAAGAGGAACATAACTCTTTATCATTGATTTTGAATTAATATAATTCTCACAGTATGGTCGCAGCACTTCTCCAGTGCATCCTTCTCTGTACCAGTAGGTTTTGTCTCCCACAGGTAGCACCAGTGACATACCTGCGAATGAGCAGCCAACCCAAGCTATACACAGCCCAAGGAAGGACTTTGTCAGCCTTTCCCTTGGGCATGTCTCTCACCTTCATTGTTCAGTTTTATAATAGCATCGGAGAGAAATTCCACACACACAATACCCAGCTTTATCTGGCTCTGAACAGGTACGGAAGTCGAAGGAATGGTGTTGATGCTGTGGTAGAAACCTTGCAGGTCAGGCTAGTATCGTATAGCAGCTCCAATAAATTCCTCTCACATTCTGAACTTGGAATATAATCTTTATTTCTTTCATTAAGATTTAAAAAAAAAGACCAGACTCAGTTAAAGAATGGTATTAGTAGTTGTTAATGAAGAAAAATTTCAGGATGTTTTAAATCTCTCAAGTCCTAGTTCACAGGAAGACCCATAGGGAGCTAATTGGAGTATTATTATCAAAAAGCTTTACAGAGAATTAAAAAAAAAAAGCCTTACCTGGCACTATACATAGGAAGGTAATAGACTGATCCTTGGCCTGTACTTACTTCCTCTCTGTTGTGGAATTCCTTCTGAACTTTTGAGCTATTGAATATAAAATGTTGTGATAGGGTCTGACCCCAAAGCTGTTTCCTAACTATTGTCTCTTTTTAGAGATTTCTACTTTTCATGTCTACTTTCAGAGATGACTTGCTGCTTATTGGACCAGGGAATAGGAACTATACTTACATGGCCCAGGCTGTGAACAGAGGGGTGACACTTGTGGGGCTGTGGGACCGGAGACATCCAGGCATGGCAGATTATATTCCTGTTGCTGTAGAGCATGCCATTGAACCAGACACCAAGCTTACCTTTGTTGGAGATGTCATCTGCTTCAGTACTGACCTGGTCAGCCAGAATGGTCTGTATACCTTCCCCTTTTCAACCTTACCACTGACAGCTGTGAGGATTAGAAAGCAACTAATCCCTTAGAGGATTTTTTCCCAAATTATCTAAAATCTGAGGGCCTCTCTGAGGAAGAAAATACTTTTGAGTGTTTTATTATTTGTCATGTTAACAAATAATTCTCAGCTTAATGCCCGTTTTGCTCAATAGCCAGCCAATTAGAAGTTAGCCAGTAATATTTATCAAGTGCCTATTGGATACACAGCTTTATTTTATATTATGTAGATAGTGCAGGGTACCGTGCCTTCTCCTCCATTCCCTGCTTTTGAAGGAGAGTAATTGCTAAATTGAAGAACAGTAAAGGATGAGAAATAAAATAAAATGAAGGAAATGGCGATAAGGCTTTAATTCTAAGAACCAATTGTGTGTATACTACTTTGTGAGGCACGTTTAAAGGCCTAACTCCTAACATATCTTTTTTTTTTTTTTTT
>NW_012151840.1:3597374-3598451 GCF_000956105.1 Propithecus coquereli
TTTGAACCGTAGTGTTTAATTCATGTACTATTCTGTCATCAGTTGTCCTCATCACCTAGAGTAATTCCTGGAACTTGGCGAACTCCTCACAGTTCACACTGCCACTGGGCGCCGCCATATTGGACCTAAACACTTGCTTTATATACAAGGTGTGGTACAGGTTGTACAAAGATAGATTAAGGTCAGTTTATGTTCTTGAAGAACTTAGAATCTAATATGAG
Source organism: Propithecus coquereli (assembly GCF_000956105.1). Classification (NCBI taxonomy): domain Eukaryota; kingdom Metazoa; phylum Chordata; class Mammalia; order Primates; family Indriidae; genus Propithecus; species Propithecus coquereli. Next base: position 3,597,596 of record NW_012151840.1, read on the forward strand.
GAATTCTAACAAGTATAAAAATACCTACAATATAAGGCAGAACATGACAAACGTTCTTGAGAAAAACAAAGTACTTTGTGTTTCAGAAAAGGTTGAGATTATACACAACTATAGAGAAAGAAAAAAAACTTCCTAAAGAATGCTGCAATTGTTTTCAAAGGCATTTTAATAGGGAGTCAGTATACAAAGGGAAGATATGTCAGAAGGAATAACTGGACAAAGACTTCCTTCTAAAAAAATTTTATTTTGTTCTCAAAGGTAAACAGATTTTGTGGTTCTCAAATATGTGATCACTAAAAGGGCAGTTTGTACTTGTGTGGAACACATGCTTTTGGTTAAATAGGTTATGAGGGTTGGAAAAGAAGGGAACCAGATTCTCCAAGAATTTAGGTACAGATTTTCCTTTGGTTTGCTTACAGGTGGTGGTCAATGCATCATCAAGATTAATGCTCAGTTATGACCTCAAGACTTACCTCACCAATACCCCCAATTCAACTATATTCAAGCTCTTCATCACTACTGGCAGAAATGGTGTCAATCTTAAAGGTCAGGAATCTCTTTATAGGTCTGAGTGGTTGTTTTAATCTTTCCCATCTTCCCTCAATTCATTTGTCCCTTCGTATTAGTAATCCAAGTTTTCTTTTTATTTCAAAACTGATTCCATCTTGACAAGTTATAGAGATCTATAATTCTCAGAAATTATAACTAGATTAAGGTGGTTTTTCTTTTTGGAGACAGAGTCTCACTCTGTTACCCGGGCTAGAGTGCTGTGGCATCAGCCTAGCTCACAGCAACCTCAAACTCCTGGGCTCAGGTGATCCTCCTGCCTCAGCCTCCCGGGTAGCTGGGACTACAG
>NW_012151840.1:3598501-3601389 GCF_000956105.1 Propithecus coquereli
AAAAAAAAAAAAATTTGTAAAAGGTGTTTTCACTACTAAGTAGCTCTTCGTATGATTCAGAAGGTCTGTAGGTCTTGTTTTATTTTGCTGGCATGAGATATAGAGAGGAACCTGACATTGATAAAACAGTTATCCTCAAAGCTGGGTGTTCCTCCTGGAAAGAGATATCTGCATGCTTGAACCATCTACTAATTTGGAGTCTACATAAGGTTAGAGTGATTTATATCAAAGGTTGCAGACAAGTGCTTTCTTGTCTTTTCCTAGGTGAACCCGGGATGTGGATGATTTCTGCTGACAACATTCTACAGACAGACATTGTTACTGGAGTAGGAGTGGCCAGGAGTCCAGGAACTGCAACAATTTTTCATGACATCCCAGGAGTAGTGAAAACATATCGAGAGGTAAACATAACTGTACCAGGGTTGAAGAGACTAAGAGCGACTATTTCCATACAAGGAGATATGCATATAGAAAACACATCCTAGGAAAGGAAATATACTCACACAACAGATATGAGGCCAGCCAGCTAACACTATTGGAACATAAAGCTAAACAATGCTTAGGATTCTTAACAAGAAGAATGACTAATATGATTTATGTTCTAAAAGGTCACTGTGGCTACTGGTTGATACTAGGCAGCAGAGGCAAGGGTAGAAGCTGAAAGACCATTTGGGAGTCTACTTCGGTAATCCAGGTGAGATAGGATGGCAGATCAGGGTGGTAACAGAGGAGGTGGTGAAAAGTTGATCAGATTGTAGGTATATTTTATAGGTAAAGCCAATAGAATTTCCTGACTGATTATGTGTAGAGTGTGAAAGAATCAAGAATGATTCAGGTAAAAGGATAGCATGCTCATCAACTGAAATGGGGAAGACTGTAGGTGGAACAGTTTTAGAGGGAAGATCAGTCAGTTTTGGACATGTATAATTGGATATGTCTATTGAATGTCAAATGGATATGTTGAGGTAGCTGGATATAAAAGTCTGGGAATCATTGGCATAGAGACATTTAAAGCCATTAGATCACCAAGAGAATGAGTATAAAATAGAAAAAAGATCTGAGTACTAAGCTCTGGGAGCACTCCAACATTAACAGCTCTGAGAGAAGAACCAATAAGAAAGGCTTATAAGAAAGAACCAGTGAAGTGGGAGGAAAACCTGGAAATGCTGGTGTCCTAGAAGCCAAATGAAGAAAGTATTTCAAGGAGGGAGGGAGTGATCAACCATGTCAAATACTATTGATAGGTTAAGTAAGCTGAAAACTGAGAAATGACCAGTGGTTTTTGCAATATGGAGACTGGTGATTTTGATGAGTAGCTTCAGTGGAAAGACTGGAGTGAATGTTTGGAGAATTGGAGAAGAGGAGTTGGAGACAGCGAATATAGATAGCTCTTCAAGGAGTTGGGGTTAAGAGTTTGTTTTGGGTTTTTGTTTTGTGTTTTGTTTTTTTAAGATGAGAGAAATAACAGATTGGGAATGATTCATTAGAAAAGGAAAATTTGATGTAGAAGTAGGGAGAATTTCTGGAGTGATATCCTTGAGATGGGTGAACAAATGAAGGGGTTGGCTTTATGAAGCCTTTTCTATATCCCCCTTAAAAACATGTAATGTCTCCTTCCTCTTTGCTCAGAGCACTTGTTTGTTCCTCTTTTCATTCCTCAGATGTGATAGCTATCATTTTTTGAGTGTCTACTATGGGCTTGGCAGGTCACATCTATTTTTTTTAAATTTTATTTTACATCCATCTGTCATTTTTAATCTTCACAACTCTGCAAAATAAGTATTAAATTACCCAATACGAGTGCTCACTTTGGCAGCACATATACTAAAATTGGAATGATACAGAGAAGATTAGCATGGCCCCTGTGCAAGGATGATACACAAATTCGTGAAGTGTTCCATGTTTTTTTTACATATTTTTAAAAAATTACCTAATATGTGCCCACATGGTATCTGGTACTTTCTTTTAAGGAGCTCACAGTCTAGTGGTGACATAATTACATATATGGCACAAATAATTACAACATTAGCGATCACTGCAGTATGACAGAAATGCTCTTAGAATATAGAAGAAAGTCACTTATTCTGCCTAGACATTAAGGCTAGATTTTCCCGAGGTGCCTTTTTTTTTTAAGATTTAGGGGGTACAAGTGTTTTTTGTTACCAATGGATTGTATGTGGTGAAATCAGGGCTTTTAATGTACCTGTTGCTTGAATAGTGTACATTGTCCATGATAGGTAGTTTTTGATCCCTCACCCTCCTCCCAACCTCCCCCTTCTTAGTTTCTGATGTGCATTATTCCACTTTGTACGACCATAATATACCCATAGCTTAGCTCCCACTTATAAGTGAGAACATGCAGTATTTGTTTTTCCATTCCTGAGGTACTTCACTTAGGATAATGGTCTCCAGTTCCATCTAAGTTGCTGCAAAAGACATTATTTCATTCCTTTTTATGGTTGAGTAGTACTCCATGGTGTATATATATAACCACATTTTCTTTATCCACTCCAGAGATGACATTTAAACTAAGTCTTGAGGATTAGGAATCTGCCTGGCAGAAAAAAGGAGAGGAGGCATTTTAGACTAAAGGAATAGATGTGCAAAGGCAAATAACAGTACATGTTTTGCTTGAAGAGCAATGCATAAATCAAGGTGGCTTCAACAAAAGATTATAGGCCAGGTGAGGTGGCTCACACCTGTAATCCTAACACTCTGGGAGGCCAAGGCAGAGGATCGCTTAAGCTCAGGAGTGTGAAACCAGCCTGAGCAAGAGCAAGACCCCGTCTCTACTAAAAACAGAAAAATTAGCAGGGTATGGTGATGTGCACCTGTATTCCCAACTACTCTGGAGGCTGAGGCAGAAAGATTGCTTGAGCCCAGGAGTT
>NW_012151840.1:3606419-3607934 GCF_000956105.1 Propithecus coquereli
AGATATGAAGAGAACAGGACATTCCAGGTTTAGAACCCTGAGGAAGTTTTTTTCAAAGATAAAATGAAAGCAGTTTTCAAGGATCTAGTGGCAGCATATAGAATGAATAAGAGAAATAGGAGGCAAGGGGACTAGTGAAGGGGCCATTGCAATAATCCAAGCATGAATTGATGAGGGTCTAGACCAGAGTAATAGAGAAATTATAATAGAGGGGGCAAATGTCAGAGACATTTCAAAGGCTAAGTTTAGCAAGATTTGGACAGTGATTGGATATAGGGATGAAGGAAAGGATGTTTAGACAGCTGAGGGTTGAACATGGGTAATTAGAAAAACAATACCATTGACAGAATGACATCAAGAGGTGGTTTGATAGGGAAGTGATTAAACCATGCTCAAACCTTGTCTTTCTCTCTCAAACCCTTTCCTGATTTCACCAATATTACTTCATTTTATATCTCCAGTCCTTAATTGCCCTGCTTGTGCTATATTATTTAATACTCCCTGACATGCTGAGTAAGAATGGTATTCTCAGGCAACAAGTTCAGTTGTGGATTTCCTGGGACTGTTTTCTTTTTTTGGTATCCTCCCCATAGTGACCAATGTATGCTTATACTGAATACTCGAAACTGAATTCTCATTTTCTTTTACTGTATTTGCATGTCAGTTTTTCCTTCCTATCCTGATTCAGTTGGCTCAATAGAGCTTCTTAACCTTCCTGCTCAGTTTTTCCCTTTTTTTCAGGGATTTATGTCTGCCTAATCAAGGTTCGACCGCAGTCAGAGGAGCTGCTCCAGGCCCTCAGCACGGCTGACACCTCGGTTTATGGGTGGGCCACACTGGTCAGCGAACGTAGCAAGAATGGAATGCAAAGAATCCTCATTCCTTTCATCCCAGCCTTTTATATTAACCAGTCAGAACTGGTTCTTAGCCACAAACAAGACATCAGTGAGATAAGAGTACTGGGAGTGGATAGAGTTCTTGAGAAGCTAGAGGTATGTTAAAGACTGGACCAAAAAAGAACAGGAGATCAGAGATTTGAAGAGACTTTTCATTCTCATTCCAAGGGTAAAAGAAGTTAACTGAGTGACTTGATAAAAATCACGATAGGAAATTCCTAAATTTAATGAATTAAATCTGTCCCCTTCATAATGCCAGGCAGACTCCCAGAGTCCAAAATCTATGTCATGAGCTTTGTCCATATGGAAGATAACACCAGTGCTATCTTTAAACTAATCTTTAGAATTCTGGTTTAAAACTTTTTTGAAGCCTATTTTATTCTCACAGCTCATTTTCTTCCCTTATCCTTCAACATATCTAACGGGGTGAAATCCAGATCTTGGCAATTCTGACAATTTATGTGTTTGAGATTGGAACATATTGATACAAACTGATTTTTCCTCTTTCAAACAAGAGTTTTTTTTCTCTCTTCTCCAAGGTCTTCTCCAGCTCTCCACTTCTAGTGGTCTCTGGCCGTAGGCACTCTCCCCTCACTCCTGGCCTGGCCATCTACCCTGT
>NW_012151840.1:3607984-3619153 GCF_000956105.1 Propithecus coquereli
CTTATTTCATTGAGAAACCTCATGCATCAGTCCCTTTGATATTGCTGACAGTCTACCGAACATGTGAATGGTCACTGGACTGCAGGCAATTGATAAAGAGCTTCAGCAAACTGGAACCACTGAGAACTGTACAGGGGCAAATCTTGTTAATAGGATTCCAGCTCCTATTCAATCAAGAATGCCACGCATTGCAGTTGATTCAACGATGGCATCGGTCCGTTTCTTGATGGCAATGTAGCTCCTGTTAAGGCACCACTTGTGATGAAGTTCTAGGGTTTTTTGGCTTCAATCATATTATACTTACAGAGAACAAGCCTTCCTTGACTGGGCATAGTGGCTCATGCCTGTGGTCCCAGCTAGTCAGGAGGCTGAGGCAGGAGGAGTTTGAGGCTGCAGTGAGCTACAATCCTGCCAACGCACTCTAGCCTGGGTGACACAGTGAGACGGGGTCTCCTCCCCTCAAATAAACCTTCTTAGACTTAAAATACCTCTCCACAAATAAACTTTTGTAGACTTAACACCTATTTACCAACTGTAGTGCTTTATTTTTAATAGCTGTCTAATTTCCCTGTAATCCTATTCCCACTAATGAATTCCAAAAGTCTTTGTAAAAGGACACCACCTATGTTATGATATAGATAATGTGTTAGTCATTCACAAACTAGCAGGGGCAAGGGTCTTAACACTTCTTTCACCTTGATTGCAGAAGAGCCAGGCAAATGAGCTAGAACTGACCCTCTTTCTTATGTTGTCTTATGATACCCAATTGCCTCCATATAATGGTCTCTCCTTTTATAAATTCTTGTTAGTGACAAATGTATTTACCTCTTTTCTGCTTATTAGGATCCTGTACCCTGAATCAGGCCTTGGCCATTAAAAAAGAACTTCTTCCAGAGACCCTTATGCTGTGCCATGTACAGTTCAGTAATACTTTGCTAGACATTCCAGCAAGTAAAGTTTTTCATGTCTATTCCAATTTCAGCATGGAGAAAGGTAGGTTCTACCAGCTGAATCCGGTTTTCCCCTTCTGTTTTCCTATCTGTACAATTGTCCTATTTTTAGTGGATTGCATTTATACCTTCCATTTTCATCTTATATATAACTGTGAAATCCTTCTCAATCAACATTGTTGTTCAAGCCATTCAACAAATTTTTAACACATCTCCTAGAACACCCTGTGCTTTTCTTTTATAACTTACTATTTTCCTGTTAGTCCCCATTGTCTCTGTGAGGGTCTGAATGTTTGTTGTTGAACTGAAAGACATTCCAAGGTAAAATAGAATTAACAGGAGGAAGCAGAAGTAAGCAATGATGTTGGGATGACTTTATATAAATCGACTCATCTAAAATGAGAGGATTCACGTCAAATGTAAGGTATTAACAGGGTAGTGATACATCATGAGAGAGCCCCTAACCCCAGGCCAGGCAGTTTGAATGGTACGGGTAATGAGCAACCACTGAAAGAAGGTTCATTCAGCAAACTGTTGAGCACCAACCATAATACCTGGTGCCACGAGAGGAACTGGAATTACAAAGAGAAGTAAAGCTTTGAACTTTTACTGTTACTGAACAGAGTGATTACTTACAGAATAGAGATATACATGGCATGCTAGGAAAGCAGAAAGAAAGGGGTGTCTACATCAAACCTAGAGGACAAGGTAAGGTTTCACAGAGGAAATGACTTTAGAAGTATGACTAGGAGTAAGATAGATATGAAGAGAACAGGACATTCCAGGTTTAGAACCCTGAGGAAGTTTTTTTCAAAGATAAAATGAAAGCAGTTTTCAAGGATCTAGTGGCAGCATATAGAATGAATAAGAGAAATAGGAGGCAAGGAGACTAGTGAAGGGGCCATTGCAATAATCCAAGCATGAATTGATGAGGGTCTAGACCAGAGTAATAGAGAAATTATAATAGAGGGGGCAAATGTCAGAGACATTTCAAAGGCTAAGTTTAGCAAGATTTGGACAGTGATTGGATATAGGGATGAAGGAAAGGATGTTTAGACAGCTGAGGGTTGAACATGGGTAATTAGAAAAACAATACCATTGACAGAATGACATCAAGAGGTGGTTTGATAGGGAAGTGATTAAACCATGCTCAAACCTTGTCTTTCTCTCTCAAACCCTTTCCTGATTTCACCAATATTACTTCATTTTATATCTCCAGTCCTTAATTGCCCTGCTTGTGCTACATTATTTAATACTCCCTGACATGCTGAGTAAGAATGGTATTCTCAGGCAACAAGTTCAGTTGTGGATTTCCTGGGACTGTTTTCTTTTTTTGGTATCCTCCCCATAGTGACCAATGTATGCTTATACTGAATACTCGAAACTGAATTCTCATTTTCTTTTACTGTATTTGCATGTCAGTTTTTCCTTCCTATCCTGATTCAGTGGGCTCAATAGAGCTTCTTAACCTTCCTGCTCAGTTTTTCCCTTTTTTTCAGGGATTTATGTCTGCCTAATCAAGGTTCGACCGCAGTCAGAGGAGCTGCTCCAGGCCCTCAGCACGGCTGACACCTCGGTTTATGGGTGGGCCACACTGGTCAGCGAACGTAGCAAGAATGGAATGCAAAGAATCCTCATTCCTTTCATCCCAGCCTTTTATATTAACCAGTCAGAACTGGTTCTTAGCCACAAACAAGACATCAGTGAGATAAGAGTACTGGGAGTGGATAGAGTTCTTGAGAAGCTAGAGGTATGTTAAAGACTGGACCAAAAAAGAACAGGAGATCAGAGATTTGAAGAGACTTTTCATTCTCATTCCAAGGGTAAAAGAAGTTAACTGAGTGACTTGATAAAAATCACGATAGGAAATTCCTAAATTTAATGAATTAAATCTGTCCCCTTCATAATGCCAGGCAGGCTCCCGGAGTCCAAAATCTATGTCATGAGCTTTGTCCATATGGAAGATAACACCAGTGCTATCTTTAAACTAATCTTTAGAATTCTGGTTTAAAACTTTTTTGAAGCCTATTTTATTCTCACAGCTCATTTTCTTCCCTTATCCTTCAACATATCTAAGGGGGTGAAATCCAGATCTTGGCAATTCTGACAATTTATGTGTTTGAGGTTGGAACATATTGATACAAACTGATTTTTCCTCTTTCAAACAAGAGTTTTTTTTCTCTCTTCTCCAAGGTCTTCTCCAGCTCTCCACTTCTAGTGGTCTCTGGCCGTAGGCACTCTCCCCTCACTCCTGGCCTGGCCATCTACCCTGTAAGAGTAGTCAACTTCACTTCCTTCCAGCAGATGGCATCACCTGTTTTCATCAATATTTCCTGTGTGCTCACCGGTCAAAGTGAGGCAGTGGTAGTGAGAGTTATGAAGGATAATTCAGGTGCAGGTGAGCACTGGAGGCCCCTATTTTTAATCTAGAGGGGGAAAGAAGACAGAATATATTACAGTAGGCCCCCTGCATCTGCAGCTTTGCCTTCTGAGGTTTCACTTACCCATGGTCAACTGTGATCTGAAAATATTAAATGGAATTTCAGAAAAATGTTTTAAATTGCACACTGTTCTGAAGTAGCACAATAAAATCTCACAATGTCCCATTCCTGCCCCTCCACGATTCATTCTTTTGTCCAACGTAGTATCCACACAGCTACCAGCCTTTTAATCACTTAGTAGCAGTCTTGGTTATCAAATCAACTGCTATCCTATAGTGCTTGTGTTCAAGTAACCCTTATTTTACTTAATAATGGTCCCAAAACACAAGAGTAGTGATGCTGACTGTTCACATGTACCAAAGAGAAGTGAAAAGGTGAAAATTCTCAACTTAATAGGGAAAACAACATGTTTATAGGGTTCAGTATTATCTGAGGTTTCAGGCATCCCCAGGGTTATGGAATATACTCCCGTGCACAATTTAATGGGAAACATTTAGCCACTTGATCAGGATTACTCAAACTAGCTGGAGCATGGATTTTATCTTCCAAACTTACCCAAAATACAACCTTTAGGTGGCTTTCTTAACTAGACCGAGATTTTACACTTAACATATATTAACAATAGGCTGGTATGAAGGTGGTCAGTTCTCTCGATTGTGATTGTTGTTCAGTGACAGATTGAGCTCCTTATTCTACTCTTCCCCCTCCCCCACCCCAGCACTACACTTGACTAATCTTAAAAAAAAGTTACATCAGTTTAACATTAAAGCAGTTTAACAGTAAGTTTGTCAGCTTTGTAAGTATACTATTTACCCTATTTTAAACTTGATAAATGTTTTGTTTTCTTGAAAAGTATTTAGATCTTTTCACATCAGGCAAGGGGCAAATGTTGGTAAACACTAGAACCAAGACTTCCCCAAATCCTGATTCCAGGCATCACCTAGTTTAGAAATGATACCAAGTTTGGATGGAATGGGAACACAGTTATGGAAAGATGTGTTGGGAAAGCTAGAGAACCATACTTATATCAGTCACATCCACCTCCCCACCCCTCAAGGGAAACAGTGCTTCTTTTAATTATTGGGAGTGAACTAGGCTAAATGCTAGCACATCTCCTCCTAATGGGAAAGTTTTCTGTTGTTTTAGTGAGCACCTGGTATGTACTGAAAAATATCCTAAGCACATTTATATGCATTTTGTTTTAATTCTCTTACTATAGGAGGTAGGTGCTTTTCCCTATGTAAGAGCTAAGGAAATTGAGATGCTCTCTAGATTGCCTGCCTCTAGAAACACTACTAGAACACCAATCTGTTGGTCAATCAGTGCTTTCCAGTAGAGCAGAGTTTTTAAATCTTACAGTCCATAGATCTATGGGTCCACAGACAGAACTCAAGGTGTCCATGACCCTGAATGGGAAAAAAAAATTGCATCTTCATTTTCAATTAACCTCTAACTGCAAGTTAGCATTTCCATTCTTTTTTTCTAAGAGATGGTCCTTGCTCTGTCACTCAGACCAGAGTACAGTGGCATGAGCACAGCTTGCTATAGCCTTGAACTCCTGGGTTCAAGTGATCCTCCTGCCTCAGCCTCCTGAGTAGCTGGGACTACAGGTGCACACCACCATTCACAGCTGATTAACATGGCTTCTAAGTTTTATTTGGACTATGGTCCTATAGACACTGGAAAGCCAAAAGCTTTAAACAGTGGGACCTGATCAAGGATTAGTTTTTAGTGTGTGCAACCTCCAATTATTTCTGAGGTAGTTTGCCAATAGTGAAGAATGAGTATGGTTCAAAGGTAAGATCAGTCAGGAGTCGAGGTAGAAGGCCTATACTAGGGATGTGAAATAGCAACTAGGTATGAGCACCTGGTAACCAATTTATATGGGAAGGCCTGAATTTCAGGCAGTTGGAGGGGGCAGTTCATTTCTAGATACTGAAGAATTTGAAATTATCAAATGCAGACTCCAAATATGCTTCAAAAACACAAGTCTGTAAAGTTTTATCGATAAGGTTTGGTACAAGTCAGAATGCTCCCTAGAAACAATATCCTGAGTAGGACCAAGGGTACTAGATTTAATAAATCAATAGTGATCTAAAGAAAGGTTTTAGGTTAGAGAAATTAGAATTGTAAATGGAAAGTATGTTACCTGGGGTTAAAGTGCACAGAAAAGGTAACTGGAATTTTAACGTAGCAGAGAGTTTGAAGCATCCTTTGTAATCTGAGAGGAAGAAATAACAGGCTCAAAAATTAGAGAACTCTATTATCCTAGAGATAGGAAGAAGCCAAAAAAAGGTGAAGGAGCCAAGTATAGTTCACACTTGAAGCCCTCTTCTTTCCAGTAAGGGCTGGGTTTTGAGTATTTCTATTTTGACTACATGTCTTTAAATGCAGTATCTGCCCTGGATGTTATTAAGTAACTATTATCTTGTTTTGTTGTGACCAACGCACAGATCAATGTGAAGATTCAAGCATCCTCAAGCAGTTCATTGGTTCTTACCAGATCCTCCTCTTGACCCTCTTTACAGTATTGGCATCAACAGCTTTCATCTTTCTAGGTAAGGAGTGCTTATATTCAGTACCATGGACTCTGATTTGGAAACTGCCTTCATTTCATTTCACAAACTATATGAGGATGAAAATTAGCTGTTTATCATATATAATTTGTGACCAGTGGTTGAAACTGAGTTAGCTGCCCTAACCCTAGTCACACAGCGGACTAAAGGTCCTCCTCAACTTACTACTACTACCAAGAAGCAATAAGATGTAAGGGGTGAACTAACAGGGCGAACTGACACACCACTCAGAAGTAGGAACCACTGCTCGATCTTGATATAACATCTGCTTTTGCTGAAATTCATAGCTAGGGATGATTCAAGTAATACAGTACATCATCATTGTACACATCTGCCATTTCCATCTTTAAGCCAAAAGTTGAATGAAAATACCTCCATAATGGGTCAAATAAAAATTTCCTGTAGTAATCTATTACTATTAATCTGAAGCATTACTGCTTTCACAGCAACATTAAATATCATTTAAGAGTTGACTTTACCCTTTAAGGCCTTCCTCCAACAGTAACCAGATGCCTTTTTTAAGTATCTCCCTTGTCCTTTTTCCAGCATACAATGCCTTCTTAAACAAGATACAGACTGTTCCAGTTGTATATGTACCAACTCCAGGAACACCACAGCCAGGTAAAAAACCACTGTCCTCATTTTTGAAGATATACACAATTTAATTCACTCAACCCTTCGTCTTTCTTCTCCCCTTCTAGGTTCTTATACTTCTACATATTCTCCTCCTCCCTTCATGAGTCCACAAGCCCCAGTGGCCCAGAGTCGGCTTCGACATTGGTTATGGAGTATAAGGCACTAACCTACACTTGGACAAGTCCCCTTTAACTGTAGGGGAATGGAGATTTGTAGCTCTGGAAAAGGAAGCTAGCAGCAACCTCTATACTAAGCCTCCAAACAAGGCTTCTGAGAACTATAAATAAAGCATTCTAGGCTTTTTTTTTTTTTTTAATTAAAGTGGTGTGTTGGACTGTGTTGTAAAGATTCACTGTCAATTCTCAACTCTAAGAAAACATCAAAATGAAAATCTCATTTATGTAGTATTTCCAGTTTTTAAAAATCAAACTCTTAAGATTTACCCAATGAGCCCAGGAGGGTAAAAATGTTCCAAATGGATTTTTTAAGTATTTGGTCACTTACTTGCCCCAAATGACTTTAGTATTCCACTCTTCTGGTTGCCCCTGAATACTTGAGGCAGGAACTTCCTAGCAGTTAAACAAGACAACAAACAGGATATATCCAAAATGTGTTTACTTTATTGGGATGGTTTCCCATTCATTCAAGCAGGATACTTAGTGCTGCTTCCTTCTGAAGGAACATCCTGGAAGAAATAGTTTCAGAGATTAACTGACATTAGCCTAAGTACCCTGCCCACTCCCACAAAACAAGATGTCTAGTGATCCACCCTCAGAAATCTACATCTTTACTTTTCTCCCCCCTTTAGCTACCTAATCGTTTATATCACTTTGGTCACTTCATAAGCAGCTTCAGCCCATATAAAGCCCTTTATCACCTACCCATCCCAGTTTTAGGCATACTGCTTTGTAAACACATAGTTTCTAATAACTGCTTTTTAAAAAAGGATACTGAATTCAAGCCGTCTTTACAAGACACTCTGAAAATTAACATTACACATGATCCCTCTCATTATAAGATTCAAAGCCTATAACAACTTTTTTTATTTCGAGGGGAAAAAAAATTCAAACTCCAAATCACAGTATTAATTAAACCATTTACCTTCTGTAAGCCTTGCTTTTCCTCCTGTAGGCTGGCAGAGGACAGTAGAGCAACCAACACACAAAACTACTGTTTGTGCATGGCTAAACACCGTGGTGATTTTATAGCATCCTGAAAAAAAAGAAAACCACCAAGAAATAAACGGTTAACACTCTCTCCATTATTACCCTCATTATCTTTCCTTCATTTAAGCCCAACTCATCATCCCATTCATTAGTTTCCTATAGCAAAGGAATGAAAAGTTTGTACATAGAATTTCGATGGAATATCACTCTGAACTGAATCACTTCTCCTAAATTCCAAAACTCTGCCAACCTAGTACATCTGAATTTTAAGGAAATCAGGGACAGTATTATACGGACTCGGTTTTACAGACTAAGAAACTGAAGCTGCTGGGCTGCTTCAAGGATATGACACAACTCACGCTACAACTTCTTCCAACTGTTGAAGTCCAGCGCTTTCTCCATCACAGCAAGCCATCTTCTTACCTGGGCATTTCACATCCATGAAGTAGGAATTTGGGCTCTGCACCAGGCGCTTCTTCTTGTGTTTCCTCTTCTCCTCTTCTGGAGAGGGATGAAGGAGATCCTTTGCGAGCTAAGAGGAGCAAAATGCAGAGATTTAGAAACCAATGGCGAAAATGAAATGATTGAAAACAGCCCCCACTGTCACACACCGGGGAGAGCTCGCCCCTCGCGGCCCCTGGTGTCTGCGCAGCTGGGCCGCCATCTTATCTCCTCTCCGCTCCCGTCTATGCGGGTGGCCCGTGGGCCGCTGCGGTCCCTGGAGTTAATGTCCTAAGAAGTGCAGAGGGTAAATGAGGACCCTCTACGATCCGAAATCAGCGTGAGGGGAGCCTGCGGACAGAAGAGCGAGATCTCCGCCGAAACCTGGACCAAGGGACTCACAGGCATGTTCTCGTGAGAAGGCCGTCACCGCCGGAAAGGGGGGAAAAGCGGAAATCCTGCTCCTTATATCCGGCACCTTACAGGAAATGACGCACAAGGCTTGTGCAGCCATATTGGGAAGGTCCTGCTCTCAGTCCTGCAGCGGGGCTGGAAGGGAGCTGCCATCTTCGGAAGGACTCTAAATGATGCTTATGACACAGGTGTGTCGCCACGTTGCACGGGATATCTTGCTATCCTGAGGTCGTTGTTTGATTACTATCCGAGGGGTAAACGGACTCTTTAAAAATTTGGGGCCACACTTTTGACAGTTGAAGCCTAATAGGAACGGTTGAGGAAAACAACAGGGAGAACGAGCCATATCCGAGACTTCTTTACTATTTTTCAGTTACCCACAATCTTAACTATTTTTCTATTGGCTTAATTTATCCATGTCTAACAATTCAAGATGTAAATATTTAAAAAAAAAAAAAGCGCTCTTCGTATTTTTCCCACCCCTAACCTACTCCTAGGGTTTACCATTGTTAAAATTTTGTTCCAGGAGATATGTAGTGTAAATTAAAAAAAAAAAATTATTTTGTCTCCTTCCAATCCTTTCCCTCTAGGCCCGGTGCGGTGGCTCGCGCCTGTAATCCTAGCACTCTGGTAAACTGAGGCGGGAGGATCCCTTGAGCTCAGGAGTTGGAGACCTGCCTGAGCAAGAGTGAGACACCCCCGTCCCCCACTAATGAAAATAGAAAAAATTAGCAGGACGTGGTAGTGCTCGTCTGTAGTCCCAGCTATTCTGGAGCCTGAGGCAGGAGGATCAGTTGAGCCCAGGAGTTTGAGGTTGCAGTGATGAGCTAGCCTGACGCCTCAGCACTCTAGTCTGGGCAACGGAGTGAGACTCTGTCTCAAAAAAAAAAAAAGGTGAAAGAAATCCTTTCTCTCTGAATAATAATTATAATTAAACACACAGTGCTTACTGTGTACACCTGTTCTGACTTCCTTCCATATGTTAATTAATCTTCGCAGCAACTCTATGAGGGTGATTATTATTATCCCCATTTACAGATTATCATATCGATGCCCGGAGAAGTTAAATAAGTTGTCCAAGGTTAGCAGAATATGTATCTACGTAACTACACACATCTTTACATATATATGTATATGTGTATATCCACACATACATATAAAGATGCTCAGAGTCTCTCTGAACCTATTCTGGTTCAGGAGGCTGCCTGATTCACAAAAAAAAAAAAAAAGATAAAAAATAAAGATGTAAATATGGTAACAGATATATAGATATAGACAGATTCTCTTGCACCTGTATGACTATATTTGTAGGAAAATCTCTAAAATTGAATTGTTGAAAAAAAATTGAATTCCTGAATCAAGAGTATGTACACTGAGAGGTACTACTAAACTGACTTCCAATAAGGTTTTGCCAGTTTACATTCTCCAATTCTTTTCCCCACATTGACACCCTTGCCAGAGTATGAAAAGAAAGGAAGGATGAAGACCAAAGCATCATCTTCTAATAATGACCAAAGGCTTAGAATGTCCATTTGTCATAAAGGAGGGACAAGGATGACCCAGATGGCATTTGGGTGCCTGATTAATTCCAAAGAAAAGGGATAAGACAAGGAGTGTGAGTTCCAGGCAGAGGTGTGCTGGCAAAGGTTTAACAACCAAGAAAAGCTTTCATTTGTAGCCCTTGTTAATTTAGTGATGTAAATGCTCCCACAATGGCTGATTTCAAACTACCAAAGTGACATCACTGAACATAAATTGGTAAGAGATGTGCCCAATCTTTCCTCATAAGTCGGTAAGAACTGATTCCAGCACGCTACCAATGGGCCAGAGAAACCTCTGAGGAAGTGACAGTTAGCTGAAATCTGAAAGAGCAGGAGCCAGCCATGCATACATCTGAGAGAAGAGCATTATATTAATATATTGCTGTGGATGAAAGGTCTAGATCCAGGCAAAATAGGATAAAAAGTGAAAGAAGTGATGGATTTTTATCAGCTTAATCCATGAAAATTGAAGAGTAATTCCTTTAGGACTGGTGAGACGTGGTTTGGTGTGTAAGAAGAAATAGGGAAGACAAGTTTGTGATACAGCTTGAGGAGATAATGAGAGGTGAAAGAATGAACAAAAGGAGAGTGAATAGTTGTGTTTCTGAAGGGAAAAATGTGGACACAGAATGTGACAAGGATATGTGAAGTGTCCAAAGATACCTTTTCACAGTCAGTACACATCTTTATACAAGGACAATTCTACTGACCCATTGCTAGAAAAGCACATATTTTGAATAATTTTTTCCAAAGGCAGAGATAAATTTGTTTCTTTACAGCCACGCTCTCCATATTTCAGCTTCCTCGTTGCCAAGGCTACACATTCACAGCCCATTCAGTGAGGTATCAGGAGTACTGCACCTTAAGAGGGCCATATCAACACATCCACCTGAAGAATGACGTTTTTAGTCCCAATTTCTGTCTTCCTGAGCTATTTGGTCAGAGAAATCACACATACGGTCCCAGACTGTTCCAAATGAAGCCCTGCAATGTGTCTAGGTGGG
>NW_012151840.1:3620058-3674543 GCF_000956105.1 Propithecus coquereli
AAAAAAAAAAAAAAAAAAGAGGAACACTAATTAGCAAAAGGTTGTGGGAAATAGCGAGGGAGACAGGCCTGCCTAGGCTGGGAGGGAAAAGCCAAGCGAACACAAGGCTGGGCTGGACGCCTTGGCCTGCCCAAAGCGGTGGGCGGGCAGGGGGTGGAGCGCAGAGGAGTGCCGCCTCTCCTCTTTCCCGGAGCCTGGGCGGGGAGAGGGAGGAAAACTTCCTGGCCTGGGCTCTGTCCGCCAACCCTCCAATCCCGCCTACCAGTGCCGGGCGCTTCCCCACCCCTCCCCCGGCTCCCCCAGTGTCCGCCATGGCCAAAGCCTACGACCACCTCTTCAAGTTGCTGCTGATCGGGGACTCTGGGGTGGGCAAGACTTGTCTGATCATTCGCTTTGCAGAGGACAACTTCAACAGCACTTACATCTCCACCATCGGTGAGCCCACTGGCCATATCCCAGACTCCCGACTCCCCCTCGTGACCTCATCCTCAAGCTCCTAGATTACTAGTGACCCCACATTTCCATCCCCTTAGAGTAAGGCTCCCAAATTCTAGGAGCCTAAATTCTGAATGGTACCCAAACCTCTAACCTTTCTGGAGCCTCCAGGTAATTTCAGTGGCTGCCAGCCCCTCATTTTCTTGGTCCTTAGTCTCCCTAGTCTCCCCAAATCCACATGAACCCTTCTCTATTTCCCTCTCAGCTCCTCTTTTCCCTCCCCCATCCACCTAGAACTCTCTTGATCTGTTCTCCACATTTCCTATATTCCTCTCCCCGAGCATCTGTCTCCCAGTTCTCCTAGCCTCTTTCTGTCCCATGAGCTTCAAACTCTCCCATTGCATCCCCACCTTACCATCTACTTCCCAGTCTCCCTGCCCCTCAACTGAAAGGTCGGGGAGGGTGGAATAGGGAGGCTGGGTGTGCTGGAGGGTGGCCCAAGGACTGTGATCATGAATATGCAGTCAGCCTGGTGAGGAAGGTGGAAATGAGGGGACTTTTGGGGTCTGAGTCAGCCTGGTGACTCAACCTCCTCCCTGGGGCTCTCAGCAGGCCTGGGGGAGGTGCCCAAGTTTCTAGTAAAAAGAACATTGTCTCCCCTCCTCCCTTCTCATCTCCTCTGGCCTGGGAAATAAGACAGGAAGAGTCTCAAGACAATTCTGGTTACAAAGGGAAAGGAAAAGTGCCCCTCTTTCCTAACTCAGTCCCAGGAGGAATCCTTTTTAGCCTCAGACTTGCTCGATTCCAAGCTTTGCCCACTAGTTAATTCACATAGACTGGCATCAGCTACTTTTTCCTTTACTCTTTAAAAGAGGGTGGGTGAAGTACTAAGAGTAGAGGGTTCTAAAAAAACAGAAGGGAAGTGGATCATGAAAGTAATATTGGGGCGAGACAGAGACTGAATTGAGAGGGCTGTCAGCTGGCGTGGCTGAGTGAATCCAAGAGATGGTGTGAGGGTTGTAGGCCCCCCTGCAGAATTTTAATCACCTTCTCGCCTCCAGAATCCAAGTAAAAGCCATATTCTTGCTATACAAATACAACATTAGAAGCTGGGTGCAGTGGTGCACGCCTGTAGTCTCAGCTACTCTAGAGGCTCAGGCAGGAGGGTCACTTGAGCCTAGGAGTTCACAACCAGACTAGGCAATATAGTGAGACCCCTGTCTCTAAAACAACAACAACAACAACAACAACAACAAAATAGCTTCAGGAAAATTCTCTAGCTCTGCATTTCCAACAAGATTGCTCCCCTGCAGAATTTCTGGCATTTTGGCACCGCCACTGCTCCATTCCTGTCTCTCTCACCACACACACACACACACACACACACACACACTCACACACACTTTTACATGCACACACATGTCTCAACTTTGGTGCATACCTTCCGCCCCTAGGAATTGATTTCAAGATCCGCACTGTGGATATAGAGGGGAAGAAGATCAAACTGCAAGTCTGGTGAGTGAATCCCCCAGGACGCCTAACCAGACTTCCCCATTTACCTCCTACAACCATTTTCCTTCTGCTTGCTTCATGTCTCACCCTTTCCTGATTGCTCCTTCCAGCACTTCTATCCATTTTCCTCACCTCTCTCAGCTGTCCTTCCATCGCTCTTCCTGCTCTCCCAGCTTGTTTGTTTGTTTGTTTGTTTGTAACTCTTGCTTCCTCTGGCTCCAGAGTATTCTCCGAATTTAATGACAAATGTATATTGACCTATAATGTGGAAACAGACTATCAGCAGTTAAATAGAAAGTAGCAGAATTAAGACTTAACTCCAAGTCTCGTGCTCTCTTTAAATGATGGAGAGCCCAGAAAGCCAATTATAGAGGTTTGACCTGACTGTCATAAGAAAGCCGGAGCCGCTGAACGTGTTTAAGTGGAATGAGGCTTAGTGGAGGCATTATGATATGACATATAAGAGCAGACTGGGGTTCAAATCCTGGTTCTGTTGCTTACCTGCCGCCTGACCCTCATTAGTTATTCAGCCATTCCAGATCTGTTTCCTCATGTGTAAAATAGGGATAATAAAACATGTCTAACAAGGATAGAGTGAGGATTAGATAAAATTGATACATAGGCATAAAACGATACATACTCAGAACTTGACACAGGGTAAGCATTCAGTGAACAAAGAGACATCTTGTTTCTCAGGCCTGTACCATCTTTTAAAGTCAGCCCAACTCTTTCTTCCTTTTCCCCTGTATTATTTCCTCATTCTTTTCCTTTCAGCCCCACCATGTTGCAAAAGCTACATTCTTAGGGAAGGAATTCTTCCCTTGGAAATCCCTTCCCCCTATGCCACCCCATCCTTCAAACCTTCTACTTCTCCAGGGACACAGCTGGCCAAGAGCGATTCAAGACGATAACTACTGCCTACTACCGCGGAGCCATGGTAGGAAGTGTGGGTCCGGACAAGAGATGAGGGCCTGAGGCAATAGAATGTAGTTTTATGAGTTCCTTACCTCCCTTATGAACTAAAAAAATAATAAATTTTAAAAAGAGAATATAATTTTATGAGCACAAAGGGTCCAGGGTTGGGGCAGGGAAAAATGGGGGGTCACAATGCGGGTTGCAGAGGGCCCAACATTTCATAGTGTTAAGACCCATGATGGAACTTGCAGGGTCACTTAGAGGGCAGTGGGGAGCCTAAACAGGAATATAGTCCAAAGTGAAACTTGCCATCCCCCAGGGCATTATCCTAGTATATGACATCACAGACGAGAAGTCCTTTGAGAATATTCAGAACTGGATGAAAAGCATCAAAGAGGTGAGGATCCTCCAAAAGGGTTGGGGGAACTGGTTAGAACCTGGAGGATGAAGTGGGGGGCCACGAGGATAGGCAAGACCCAACTTTTACTTGTCTTATCCTTTTGTCCCCAGAATGCCTCTGCTGGGGTGGAGCGCCTCTTGCTGGGAAACAAGTGTGACATGGAGGCCAAGAGGAAGGTGCAAAAGGAGCAGGCTGATAAGGTGAGGGTCGGGCTAGGCAGTGTTCTAGAACTGAGCTGGGAGGGCCAAAATGAAGTTGGATTGCAGAGGACTTGGGTGCTGCCCTTAATCCAACTCTTTCCTTCCCACTTCAACCCCCACAGTTGGCTCGAGAGCACGGAATCCGATTTTTTGAGACAAGTGCTAAATCCAGTATGAATGTGGATGAGGTGAGACCTGTCCCCCTCAAAGAGATGAAAGATAGATTGTCTTCCCCTCCAAACTGTTCTGACCAATCCCCCCTGCCACCCCCTGCCCTTAGGCTTTTAGTTCCCTGGCCCGGGACATCTTGCTCAAGTCAGGAAGCCGGAGATCAGTAAGTGGGTTCTGCTGGGCTGCGTACAACTGTGTGTCTATGTTGGGGGTAAAACTGCGGAGCTAAGATTTCCCACAAGGGTGGGTTGACTTCGAACAGTTCGCAGCCGCATACCCCAACTAGCCATTCACACCTTTACCCTGTATCCTTCTCCCTCTAGGGAAACGGCAACATGCCTCCCAGCACTGACCTGAAAACCTGTGACAAGAAGAACACCAAGTGCTCCCTGGGCTGAGGACCCTTTCTTGCCTGCCCACCCTAAGCCTGGAAACTGAACCCGAGGGAGGCAGGGCGGAGGGGCTTGGTGGAATAGATGGGTAGATGGTAAGGAGAATGAGGAGAAAATGGAGAAGACAAAAATGAAAAGGAGGAAAGGAGAGGCAGAGAGGGCAGGGAAAGAATTGAGGAAGTGAGAGAAGGTAAGGAGACAGGAAAAGAAGGGAGGAAAGGAAGTAAGGATAGAGGGCCTCAGGCTTCAGACCTTCTCTGGGTTTTCAGGGCAAACAAAAATGTAAATACATTGATTTATTCTGTAACTAGATCAGGTTTTAGGGCCCTGTGAAAGGTTGGCTCAGCACCACTCTCTGAGGTTTTATTCTGTCACTCTGCATGGTCTTTCTTGGTATTAAAGGCCACCATTTGCATAAATGTGCCTGGTTTGGGTACCTCTCATTATTGTTAGAATTACTGTCCACTCAAACTCAATCTTTTTTTTTTTTTTTTTTTTAGAGACAGGGTCTTGCTCTGTCTTACAGGCTGGAGTGCAGTGGCACAGTCATAGCTCACTGCAGCTTCAAACTCCTGGGCTCAAGGGATCCTCTCGCCTCAGCCTTCAGAGTAGTTGGGACTACAGGCGCACACTGCCACACCTTATTTTTTGTAGAGACAGAGTCTTCCTATGTTGCCCAAGCTAGTCTCAAACTCCTGGCCTCAATCCTCCAGCCTCGGCCTCCCAAAGTGCTGGGATTACAGGCCTGAGCCACCATGCCCAGCCTCAAACCAAATTCTTGCTTCTCCAAAGTGGTTGGTCTGCCTGAATCTGGGTGCATTCCTGTGGCACCAGGACTATTCCTACCCCTGTCTCTTCCCCAGCTGTTTAATTGGTGAGGAAAACGGCAAGGAGCAGGAGGCAGAGTGAACTGAATGTCTGGATTTTCTCTTTCTATTATGGGATCTAGAGGACCCTTGTGGACAGAGTCTTGTTCCTGAGTACAGAAAATTGCAAGAGAGAAGGACTCTACTAGTCCTAGCCTCAGGAAAGCAGCAGGAGCTAGCATTGTTCATACAGTGATTTGTGCAAGCTTCTTTGATTCTGCCAACTGTCATCCATTTATATATTTGCCAGGCATTATTATCTGCTTTTATTGGTGAGGAATATGAGACACATGAGAGATTCATTTATTCATAAATATTTATTGAGCATTTTCTGTGTGCCGGGCGCAATAGTTAGTTGACATAGCCTTTGAGTGGTACTCACAAGCAGAGGGACAAGCAAATTTTAACAGTTCTTAACTACTAAATAACAAAGATGGCAAAACTATTGGCATTCAAAAGAACAACAATCGAAAAGTTGAGGTTTGATACACAGTCCCCTTAAGTAAACATAGCTTCCTTTCACCATACACAGTATTTTTTAATTTTTTTTTTTTTTTTTTTGAGAGTCTTTGTCGCCCTCGGTAGAGTGCCGTGGTGTCATCACAGCTCTGCGCAACCTCAAACTCCTGGGCTCAAGCGATCCTCCTGCCTCAGCTTCCCGAGTAGCTGGGACTACAGGCACAGGCCTCGAGGCCCAGCCAATTTTTTCTATTTTTGGTAGAGACTAATTTTCTCTATTTTTGGTAGATACGGGATCTCATCTTGCTCGGGCTGGTCTTGAACTCCCAACCTCAAGCAATCTTCCTGCCTCAGCCTCCTAGAGTGCTAGGATTACAGGCGCGAGCCACCGTGCCCAGCCCCACAATATTTTTTAAACAGCAAAATTATCTCACAGATTTGATCTTTTATCAGGATCAATGAACATGTCAGAGTTGATTAGGACAAATGTACTATTATAATTTTTATTCATGGATACAATATTCAAGGCAATTAAGAAATCCCCAACCCTTCAGTGTAAAAGTGGATGGCTACCCTAGAGTCAGCAGCAAAGTCTCTTTTTGTGCTGCTGTTTCTGCTGGTAAAAGACAACACTCAGAAAAAAACCTGATAGTGCTGGGAGAAATAATAATTAAATGTAATAAAATAATTTAATAAATATATTAAGTTTCCAAGCTTTGATGGGGTAATGATTAGCCTTTTTGTGGCTTATGTTTGAGTTCTGTAGTAAACAGCATAGCTGGTTTAATTTGCTCAAGAGATGAGGAAAGACTTGCATTTTGTGGCTCCCAGGAAAGAGACTAACATCTTCATCATAACTCAGAGCAGATATTTAAAAATCTAGTTTCAGGGTAGAGACCCCTGTTAGTAAGGTTACTGGAAGTGAAATCTTACAAGATCTGACAATTTGTCATGAGATAAGGTAGGATTTGGTAAGGAGTAACAAATATTAGCAGGTTTCAGCCAAAACTTTAATTACAGTTAAAAACTACTGGAAAAAACCCACAGTCTACTTTTTATAACATATAACTATTCAAATACACATAACACGTAAAAATACACAAATAATAACTTAAAGAAACAAATTCAAAATTAGGCATGGTGGTAAACACCTGTAGTCCCAGCTACTTGGGAGGTTGAGGCAGGAAGATCACTTGAGCCTAGGAGTTTGAGGCTGTAAGTATGCTACGATCACACCTGTGAATAGTCACTGTACTCCAGCCTGGGCACCATAATGAGACACAGTCTCTAAAAAAAAAAGCAAAATGAAAGCTCAGCCCTCATCAGGTTTTTTCTTTTCTTTTCTTGTTTTAGAGATAGGGTCTTGCTTTGTTGTCCAGGCTGGAGTGCAGTGGCACAATCATAGCTCACTGCAGCCTTGAACTCCCGGGCTCAAGCAATCCTGCCTTAGCCTTCCGAGTAGCTGGGACTGCAGGCATGCGCCACCATGCCTGGCTAATTTTTTAATTTTTTTGTAGAACAGGATCTCATTATGTTGCCCAAGCTGGTGTCCAACTCCTGGCCTCAATCGAGCCCCCTGCTTTGGCATCCCAAAGTGCTGGTATTACAGGTGTGAGCTGCTGCACCAAGGCCCAGGTTTTGTTTTTTTCAACTTCCATTCAATGGTCTTTCCACAGTCTGGTAGTCTCTGCTCTTGAGAAACCAGCTTTAGGTCTGATGGGAAGACAGAATTTATGAGATATACCACCAGATATACTGTTAATCCCAAAATAAAGTGCTCTACCCTTAGGGCTGTGGGGAAGGGTAGAGGCAGTGGTCTTTAGGCTAGAAAGATGCCTCGGAGGAGGAGAATGTGGAGCAGAGTTAACAAGAAATATGGAGATGATCCCCCCTTTTTTTTTTTGTTTTTGAGACAGAGCTTGCTCTGTTGCCCAGGCTAGAGTACAGTGGTGTCATCAGTGCTCACTGCAGCCTTCAACTCCTGGGCTCAAGAGATTCTCCTGCCTCAGCCTCCCAAGTAGCTGGGACTACAGGCACACCACCACCACACCCAACGAATTTTTCTTACTTTTTGTAGAGATGGGGTCTTGTTATGTTGCCCAGGCTGGTCTTGAACTCCTGGCCTCAAGCAATCCTCTCACCTTGGCCTCCCAAAGTGCTGGGATTACAGGCATGAGTTTCTGCGCCGGGCTCCCCGCCCCCTTTTTTTCCCTTGAGAATAGGGTCTCATGTCTTGCTATGTTGCCCAGGCTAATCTTGAACTCCAGGCCTCAGGGGATCCTCTCACCTCAGCCTTCTGAGTAGCTGGAATTATAGGCAAGAGCAGCTGTCCCCAGTGAGTCCCCAGTGAGAGCTGGGATCCACGTTATTTTATTAGTGCCCATATTTATATGAAGTTTATTTTAAGTACTTCCTTGTCTATTTATTGAGCATCTAAGAAAACTAAATCGCATGGCCCCGTTGTCTGGGAGGCTGTGGATAACATGTATATGTGAAACTAGGAGGCAAATCAGGGCAGAATTAGGATAGTGACCAATACGTTACCAAACAGTAAAACAGGAACTGAATGGGGGTCAAGTCACTGCAGTTCTGAGTCTATATCAAGGTTTAATTCCATGGGGATGTAAATCAGTCATAAATCTTTGGCCTGCAAATTGAAAGTCTAGGCTCAAAACCCCAGCATTCCCACTCAGCAGCTTGGTGACCTTGGACAAGTCACTTATACTCTCTGAACTTACTCATAAAACAGAACACATTTCATTTGCATCTCAAAAAATATTAGAAAATGCACATTAGCATCTTTGTTTTACACAGAACATTGAGAGCCAGATGCTGTCCTAAGTTCATGTAGCTAATAAGCACCTGAACCTAGACCTAATATTTCTTGGAACTTCAAATCTCATGCCCTTCTCATTGTACTAATGATTATTCCATTATGTAGGAGCAAGGGAGAGTTGACAACATTTGAGGAGGCTATCTAGAGGACTAGTTCTGCGAAGTAGTTTACCAATTAACATGAGAGGAGGTAACACTGTTCACCTGTGTAGTGTAGTGGAGTAGCCGCCCAGAGACAGAAGAAAGTTTCACGTTCACCATGTCTCGGATATTCCTGTTTCTGCAGAAAGGAAAAAGTGCAGTTTCGTCTCTATTCCTTGACCTCCAACCCAGCTTCTCCACTGGACCATCGCAGGCGGGGAGGGTGGGATGGCGAAGGGTGTCAGAGAGGCTAAAGCTTAATGGTGAATCCCAGGTTTTTAAGGAGGGAGCAAAGTCCTGGGAGGGCGACATCTTGTGCCTTTTTACACCTTCCTGCTCACCTAGCCCAGAAGGGACAAACAGGTGACAGCCCAGGGAACAACGAATCGAGAATCCCGGCGAGCCTCTGCAGCCGCCATTTCCTCCATTCTCGCAAAGACTACCGGCGCCACAATGCAACGGGACGTCGAGCCAATTCCCAGTGAGCAGCGGGCGAGGCGCCACCGACAGCGAAAGACTACAAGCCCCAGTAGGCGACGACAGGCATTGCCTGGCCTTGCGCCCCAGGATGCTCCGCGGGGCAAGATGGCCGCGCCGGGGGCGGAGGCCGAGGCGGGCTGGTGCTAGGCCCGTGTGTCCCCGCCGGCCCTTCCTTTAGGACCCTGCGGGTTCCGCGCAAGGAACTCGCGTCCCTAGCCAACAAATGGTATGGGCTTCTCTCGTTGTGGCCTCGGGGACGTCCCGATAGAGCCTTTGCCGTGATAGGCAACCCCGGTATTTAGCCGAGAGGACCCGGAACGTCTGGGAGGCCGGCAGAGTAAGGGCCGCCTCTGCGCTCCGACGGAGGCAAGAGGCCAGACGAGCAGGTCCCTGTGTTCCGCCAGGTGCGAGACTGTGCCAGGTGCGACACTGAGCGCTCCATGCCTGCAGGCGTGGGGAGGCGTGGCCTCCCCCAGGGCCGCCACCTCTGCTGGTTGCTTTGCGCTTTCACCTTAAAGCTCTGGTAAGGAGGGTCTGAAGGGAGGGAAAAGGAGGGCACAGAAGTACCGGATCGTCCCTACCTCCGGGGATTGGAGAGGCCTTGTCCATGGACAGCGGAGGTGGAGGTGCCCTGTTTTCTGGATTCTGACTTTTGCCCCTTCACCTCTCCGCCCCCCCCCGCTACAGCCAAGCAGAGGCTCCTGTGCAGGAAGAGAAGCTGTCAGGTGGGTGATTGTCTCAGAACCAGACACCCCCATAGTTTTTTTGGTTTTGTTTTTAATATCTTCCCCATATACCAAGAGCACATGTGGAAAAGGACGGCACCGTCTGGAATGAGGGCAGGCGCTGTGCTGGGAAGTTGGATGGGCAGCGCCTTTGGGAGAAATATTTCCTGAATGGTCTGGGGTTAGCATTTCTTTCCCCTTTTAGTGAGCACCTCAAATTTGCCGTGCTGGATGGTGGAAGAGTTTGTGGTGGCAGAAGAGTGCACTCCGTGTTCTAATTTCCAGACTGTGAGTATGTTTTCTATCCTTTTTTTCTCATATCTAAGCAGTCCCCAAGTCTTATTAAGTGAGCTTTTGCATTGTCTTTTTTTCCTTGTACTTGCGATCTCACCGTATATCAAAGTCTGCACTTGTCTTTCTTCTGAAAATGTGCCTCTTTTTTCCCCAAGTTAATGGCAGTATTCAACTGATAGCCATATTCTGTTAATTTTTAGTATAGTGGGCTCTGGAACCTGTCCTCACCTCTCTTTAGACTATTGCCCCTGAAGTGTTCTTTCTAATACACATTGCTAATCATGCAACCACCACCTCCACTTTCTGAATCAGAACTCTTCATTCATGGTCTGTTGTTGCCTGCCAACTCTTAGCCATAGCAGTTGGGCTTCTGCTTCTTCTGAATGTCAGCCTTTCTGTTTTTGTTGCTGCCCCTTCCTAATATGTGTGTTGGTCCTTTTGTCCTGGCAGAAAACCACCCCTGAGTGCAGTTCCACAGGATATGTAGAGAAAATCATATGCAGTTCATCTAAGAGGAATGAGTTCAAAAGGTGAGTGCCATTTGTCTTTTCTGAGATCACCTCCTTTGCTCCTATGACTTTAGGTAGGTGGTCCCACCTCTTCCTCCTGGTCTGTGGGTAGCATGGCATATTGAAAAGAAGAGGGGATTTGGAGCCAAATTCCTTGAACCCAAGTCCCAGCTTTACTCCTCAGCACTATGTTATTGGCCATATTTTCTCATCGGTAAAATTGGTTAATACTAGCTCTGCTTATCTCACCAGAGGATAAATTAAATGACATATTTGAGAGGGATTTACGTACTATAAATACCTGACTCTGGGGCAGGTGCAGTGGCTCACACCTGTATTCCCGGCATTTTGGAAGGCTGAGGTGGGAGAATTGCTTGAGGCCAGGAGTTTGAGACTAGCCTGGGCAACATAGCAAGACCTTGTCTCTACAAACAAATTTTTTTTAATTAGCCAGGTGTGGTGGTGTGTGTCTGTAGTCCCAGCTACTAAGGAGGCTGAGGTGGGAGGATCTCCTGAGCCCAGGAATTCGAGGCTGCAGTGAGCAATAATTGCACACCTGCACTCCAGTCTGGGCAACAGAGTGAGACTGTGTCTCCAAGAAATAAGAAGGCTGACTTTTCCTCTTGGATATATCTTGGGTAGGCTGAAGTAGAAGGGAGATCAGAGAGAGAAGCTGTCTGGCCTTCCCTGGGAATAACTGTTCCTTTCTGCCCTCAGTTGCCGCTCAGCTCTGATGGAACAACACTTATTCTGGAACTTTGAAGGGGCTGTCGTGGGTGTGGCCTTGGTCTTCGCTTGCCTTGTCATCATTCGTCAGCGACAACTGGACAGAAAGGCTCTGGAAAAGGTCCGGAAGCAAATCGAGTCCATATAGCTACATTCTACCCTTTTATCCTGGGTCTTAGAGACCCTATCTCAGAAAGAGAAAGTGAAATGGACTGATTGCACCCTTGGTCCTTTGGAGCCTTGTGGTGGTATCCCCTTCCCCCATATTCCTCTTTCACATCATTAATGAACAGAATAAAAAGAGTAAAATAGTTTCCTTCCCTGCTATAATTTGGAGCAAGAAGTCATGGGGGCAGAGAGGGAAAGAGGGTAGCAACTTTAGGCTCCGGTCTACCAAATACCTATCTTCCCCTTCTACTTATTTAAAATTTCCGAGATACAATTTCAGCTAAAAAGTTTATTTTTCAGTCAAAACTTGTTTTTCCTCAACCCTATCCCCAAAGAAGAAATAAAATCACAGATACATAACAGAAGTATTTCAGGTGCCCTCTCACATGGGCAAATCTGGCCTCAGGTGTCCTGAAGTGATTCCGGCCTTTGACAGCAGAGACACCTGAGTGGGAATCCCAGGGGGAGGCCCTGGCGTCCTCATTGTGATTGGGAAGTAGGCCAGGAAGATCTCTGTTCCAGCTCACATCTCATCTGCATGCAGCGCTGTTCTCATGTGCCCACTGGGTCCTGTCTTTCCTCCTGTCTTCTCAAGCAGTGTCTTTGTTGAGCCATTGGTACCCTTGGCTCTGGGTGGCTCCCCCAGTCTGGACTCTGCCACTTGAGTCTCCAGATTTTCTGTCATGTCCTTGTGGGTCAGGATATTTCTGGAAATCACTGGGAAGGTTAAGGAAAAAGGTTAATAGTAGAGTGGTCCCCTGGGTGGGGGACCCTAGACAGGACAGGACCTCCCTCCCGCTCTTGACTACCAAGGAGAACAGAGCCCCTGCTTGCTTACCAGGGGTCCCTCCCTGCCCTTGCCTCTCACCTCCATGAGGCTGGTAATCCTCAGGCCCAACTGCTGGTAGACCCTGAAATGGGCTGAAGCTGGGCAGAATGATGAGAGCCAGGGAAAAAAGAAGGATCTGGGAGGAAGCAAGAGGACACTTGGGCTGTGGGGACAATAAAAGAAGGGAGCAGAGGGCAGAGTGAATGTAGGGCAGTTGGGGTTATCAAGTGTGAGAAGATAGATGTGCCTGGGTGGGGGCTGTTGGGATGGAAACGTGGTGGAAGACGGAGGAGGTGGGCGAGAGGGAAGTAGACTAATGGTACCAGAACACAAGTGCTGGTCTGGGCAGCTTTGTTGGAGGTCTGAGCAATGAGTGCCTGCAGCTGGCGGAGCTGAGCCACCAAGGAGCTGGGGAAGGAGGAAAGAAGAGTTAGTATTTTCTGGGAACCAGGACCCAAGAATGGTGCCCTTGTGCTGCACCCTCACCGCCTGCAACACACACATGCACACCACGCTTTGACTTACGTGTTGTGCCTCTCCAGCTCCTGGACTTTTTTCTGTAGTTCCTGGTTCTGTGCAGAACAGGCTGCCACCCTAGAGAATGTGGAGAGGTAGGACAAGACTCAGCACTCTGAGTCCCTTACCTTGCCTGCCTTGGTGAGGAAGGGGGCCACAGGAAGTCAGAAATGTGAGCCCAAACATACCTAACCTCTAGCCCATCGATGTACTCTTTCTTCCGCCGCCGACTGTCCTGAGCTGACTGCTTGTTACGGATTTTCCTCCTGACCTTCTTGAGGACCCTCTCCTCTGCCTGGAGACACAGGGTGTGTCAGTCTTGGACCCTTGACTTCCCTCAGCTCCCCAACGCTTCCCCTGGGATGCTGGCTCCTGAGAGGCCATGGCGGAGCCCCTGGGTTGGGATACCCTTTGGGGAAGTGTGTTACCTTGGTGAGAGGCAGGTGAGAGGGCAGAGAAACCCCTTCCTGCCCCAGCAGACGCTTCTCCTCATCTGTCAGGAACAGGGTTTGACACGGCAGCTGGGGGCGGTGGGCAGGAGAAGTTGAGATGGGAGTGTGCAGAGGGTCATCCCATTTCCCCGCACTAGGCTGTCCCCCCTGCATGTCCTCTGGAGAGTGTTTCCTGTTTGTGCTAGGGAACAACTCCAACCTGGAGGTGAGGTGAGGTGGGGGCAGAAACCTTAATTCAGACAGGCACTGGATCAAGCCAAAGGGACCTCGTGAGGCTGAGAAGGGGGAGAGGAGGTAGTTCTGTCATAGCCTTCGCCCAGAGACTTAGGACCTTGGCACTCTGAGCAAGCCAGGGAAGGCTTGCAGCTGCCTGTCAACCACAGGGAGCGACCTGGGACAGTGGCCTGTTCTCCTCTAGGGTCTGAGCTCCACTTTTCAAACTGAGGCTCTGTCCCCTTTCAGACAAGGAGCTCCCCAAGGGCAGCCAGACTTCTCATAGCAAATCACAGCAAAGTATGTAGAGAGACTAGCTGGTATCTGGTTAACCTGAGTTGATGGCAACTGAGTCCTTGCCTTTCTCACTAGTATTTCTTTTTGAAAGATTTATGCTTCACTTTGCGACTTAAGAATTTGCTGAGTAGTGACAAAATTTTTTAAAAGGGAAAAGAAAAAAAGAATTTGCTCCACTTTTCAGACTGAGGCTCTGTCCCCTCTTGGCTTTTGCTTCCTGAGGGTCTTTGGCAAACCATTTTCTATCTGCCTTTCCTGATGCTCCCTTCTTTCTCTGGTGACTGTTTGGTCAAACTATTGGAGGGGTGAGTCTTCCAATCCACCTAATAAAATGTCTGACAATGGGGCCTAGAGAGTTTTATCTAAAAAACAAAACAACCAAAGATATGCTGGTGCTTCTAATGTACACCCAAATTTAGAAGTGTTAGACTTTTTATTTTTTTTTTTCAGACAGAGTGTCGTTCTGTTGCCCCAGGTAGAGTGCCGTGGCGTCATCATAGCTGACAGCAACCTCCAACTCCTGGGCTCAAGTGATCCTCCTGCCTCAACCTCCCGAGTAGCTGGGACGAAAGGCATGTGCCATGACGCCTCGCTAATTTTTCTATTTTTAGTAGAGACAGGATCTCACTCTTGCTCAGGCTGGTCTCAAATTCCTGACCTCAAGTGATCCTCCTGCCTCAGTCTCCCAGAGTGTTAGGATTACAAGCATAAACTACCATGCCCGGCCAGCATTAGACTTTTTAAGGTCCCTAAGCCCAAGATTCTAAGATGCTTGGCTTGGCTTCTGCTCCTAGCTTCAACTATAGATTTAAAGAAAGGCTAGCACCTGTGCCCTGCCTTTTGGGCACAAGGAGTGCTTTCCAAGGTAAAGTCCCCCACTGTAGGACCCTGCCCAGCCAGCCTTGGGAAAGGCATTTAATGCGATACTCTGCTGCACCGTAGCACTGGCCAGTGACTGCCTACTGGGCAACTGTTCCAGTGGAAACTGCTGCAGTCGTTTCTCCTCCTTCACCCTATACCCAGTAACCAGTTGGATCCCACGTGGCCTGTCCTATTTCCATGCCCTCACCCAAGACTAA
Source organism: Propithecus coquereli (assembly GCF_000956105.1). Lineage (NCBI taxonomy): Eukaryota > Metazoa > Chordata > Mammalia > Primates > Indriidae > Propithecus > Propithecus coquereli. The sequence continues at coordinate 3,634,673 of NW_012151840.1, forward strand.
GACAATGGCTCTGGCTAAGCATACAATGCACACAAGGTCTAGGCTTCCTCTCGAGGCCTGTTCCCAGATTCTCCTACCTCACCTTATCTCCAAGGGCTCTCTCTCTCCCTTGTCCTTTCCTGCTCTTAAAATTGCTCATGTCTCCTTGGTCTCCAAGCCCAGTGCAGGAAACATTGGGGCAAAGACAAGAGTTCATCATCGGGCCGGGCGTTGTGGCTCACGCCTGTAATCCTAGCTCTCTGGGAGGCCGAGGTGGGCGGATTGTTTGAGCTCAGGAGTTCGAAACCAGCCTGAGCAAGAGCGAGACCCCATCTCTACTAAAATTAGAAAGAAATTAATTGGACAACTAAAAATATATAGAAAAAATTAGCCGGGCATGGTGGCACATGCCTGTAGTCCCAGCTACGCGGGAGGCTGAGGCAGGAGGATCGCTTGAGCCCAAGAGTTTGAGGTTGCTGTGAGCTAGGATGATGCCATGGCACTCTAGCCGGGGCAACACAGTGAGACTCTGTCTCAAAAAAAAAAAAAGAGTTCATCATCGGTTTCCCCTTCCCTCATCCTCTTTGCTGCCATCTGCGTGATCATGTATGTGTGTATCAGGGAGCACTGGTTCTGGCTGACACCAAGACTCACCAGGGTCGCAGGAGGCATTGGGGCTATGGTGCCTGCTCTGGGCAGGATGTGGGCATTAGCATCAAAGGGCAGCTCGCTGACCATGCAGACATCAGGCACCAAAAATGATGGGCTCCACTGATCTGAGGGAGACAGAAGTGGCTGGGAGAAAGAGAGTATACCCTGACAGCAGCAGGGCCTGGGTAGTGGCAAAGGTTGGGGAAACCCCTTTAACTCCATGCCTAGGGCTGGACCTAAAGGGCCATTGTCCCCTTCCCACAAAGAACACTGACCTAGCTGGATGGAGATGAGCCCTACATTGGGTCCAGCTTCCCCCTGCATCTTCTCCAGGGACCCTGTCTCATAGACAACCTTATAGAGAGCAGGAGAACAGGGTGCCCTGGGGGCAGGGGGACTGTCTGGATGGCCAGGGTCCTCAGAGATGGCACTGTCACTGCCAGGAGATGGTTCTGAGCAGTACACCTCATTGGGATCAATGAAAAGCTTCAGGAAATCTTCAGGCTCACTCTCTTGAAGGCCCTACAGTAGGAGAGGGAAGAATTTTGGAAGTCCTACCTGACATCAGACCTAGATGATTCATGCTTCAATTTCAATCCTTTCTCTTCTTGGCCATGGAGATAGTTATAACTCATGTCTACTTTGGGGTCTCTGTTTCAAGACCTCTTGCCACCTGGGGATTGAAGCCTGTTGGGGTTTCTTATCACAGAGTTGCGCCTCAACCCCACCCCCACTCCCATTCATCACACTCACACAGCCATGGCCCTCACTGGACTCCAAGCCTTGCAGCCCCTGTTCTTGTAGCCTAGTCACTGGGATCTCTGGAGGGGGACAGTGGAGTCCCAGCTCCAGGAAGGATCCCGTCGAAAAGATATCTTCTGGGGGCTCCAGCCACGAGTCCAGCAGGTCAGGGGTTCGGAGATCCATGCTTCTGTGGGAAGGCACGTGGCACGGAGAGTTGCAGAAGGGGATGATGGCTGTCCCCTATCCCCCACAGCTTCTGGGCTCCTCTGCCCCCTCTTCCATTACCCCCCTTCCTCACCTGTGCAGCCCCCTCACCTGTCGCCTGGAGATCTCGCCTCCATCCTTATCTCTCAGGTTCAGACAAACGAAGCCCCCCGGGTATTACCTGTTCCGAAGAACCCGGCCCTGCCAAGCCTACCTAGCCCGTCGACCGCCCCAAACACTACACCTTTTCTTTCCTCCAGGATATCGTATCCTGGACCTGCCCACACAAACCCCGCCCTCAGCCTTATACCAGGAAAGTGAGTTACACCTTGCGAGGAGCCGCCGTAGGGCCGCTGTAACTGGGAATAGGGGATTAAGAGGCTGCGCGTCCACAAACGGAATTTAAGGAAAACATACGCAGCCGCGCCCTTCCTGCCTCAGTTTCTCCTAGAGATAGTCAATCATCCTGAGGGTTTCGTGTCTCCTCAGGAAAGAACGGAGAGGGCTGTCACAGGGGCACAGGATGCTTGAGTGCCTGTCCTCCAGCCACCACTGCAGGGATGTAAACAAAGGCAGGAAGAGTGGAGAAGCTAGCGGGAGATTTACGGAGGCCTCCCCTCCCCCACCGCGTGGCCACACTGGAGTCCTGATTGGAAGCGAAAGACTTAGGGTTTGAGGGGCAGGGCATCCAGCCAATGGCGTTACCTTCGCAAGGCCGGCTCCTCCGTAACTGGTCGGAATAGGCTGTCAGAGTCAGGAGTCAGGCCAATGTGGCCACAGTACTATTTGTGAGGCGGAGATTGGGTTCCGCCGGACCAAAGGGAGGGCGAAGAGCCAGAAAATGAGTTTCAGGGAAGTTGGGGAAAAGTTTCCAGAAAGTGGGGAGGAGCAGGCTGATTTGGTTTCGCTTACCACGTGACTCCGAAGCTCAGGTTATTACCTAGGCGAGGAGTAAATAACCTGTTGACTAAAGTTTAGTGACTGGGCTTTGACTCAGCGGGCAGAAAGTCGCGCAGCCGCGGTTTTTGCAATTCTGCCACCCTGCATTAGGCTACTGACGAAGAACAGCAGTTACACCCACACACTCACTGGACTCTGTTAACTAACGGAGGGACAAGGGTCTGGAAAACTGCAACAAGTTAAAAAACCTTTTGTGTTTGATTTGGGAATTTGTTTTATTGTCTGCGTGTAATTACCAGCAACATTATATGTCCTGCATTTGTACAACTTGCAAAATGTTTTCATAAACATTTGTTCCACAACAGCTGAGGCACATAGGGCAGGTAATTTTTTGCTATGAGTAGACAGAGATCTATGACTAGAAAGAAGAATTAACAATACCAAAATTCAGGATTTTTTTTTCGCCTTGGTCTAATGTCTGATAGTCCCGAAATTTACTTCAAATAAAATAATGGAGCTATAATGATATAGGTATGATTTTCATCTACCTGTCTCCCCAGTGGTATTTCAGATAACGGGTAGCTGGGTGAGTAAAGCAGGGAAGTTTAGGGTTGTGGATTCGGAATTCAAACTGGTATTCATTCTACTTGTGAAGATTTGAGTGGGCTAAGGGTAAAGACAGGAACAGGATCCAGTATTTACTGAGCAACTATTATATATGTCAGGTATTTTCATGTTACTTATATAATTCTCATAGCAACTCACAGCTGACCAAGAGAAGTAACTTTCTCAAGGTTGCTCTGTAAGTAGCTGAACCAAGATTGGATGCTTGAGCTGTGTTCTTCACACTATACTCAGCTGCCTTGCCGGGCTTGCTCAAATTTCCCAAGTCTGTCTTTCCTGCTCATCTCTCTGCATCCTGTTCAAGCAGTGAAGAGACAAAGCAGGCTTCCTAGATTGATGCAGAGGTCTAAGGAAAGCAGAGCTGTTCTTGTTTGGATCTTTCCTAGAGAAAGAAAGGTGGCTAAACACATTTCAAAGGGTTTCCTGCGGCCCGTATGTATGTGCAGGGATGATTAAGTGGAAAATGTAGTTAGCTTCCCTTAATGTTAGAACTGGAAGGGACCTCTGCCATCCTCTGCTAGTTTAAGTTCCCTCTTTCCCCTGACTTATCAAGGTCTGGAGAGGAAAAATGACTTGCCCAAAATCACACATCAAATTAAGGTAAAGTTCAAGAGACCTATTGTATAACATGATGACTATAGTTAATTACAATGTATACTTGAAAACTGCTAAGAGAATAGATTTTAAGCGTTCTCACCACAAATAAATGATAAGTATGTGAGGTAATACGTGTCAGCTTGATTTAGCCATTTGCTAATGTATATATATTTCAAAGCATCATGTTTTATGCCATAAATATATACAATTTTTATTTGTCAATTTAAAAATAAATATATAAATATATGTGTATATATAATTTAAGGTAGAGTTGGGGCTAGAATTCAGGTGTTCTGACTCCCAGTCATAATTCCTTATTAAAGTTACTAATTACCAATAATCTTTTTTATTTTTTTCATACAAGATGCTTCAAGATGAATTACCAATAATCTTGAAAGCATAATGTGCCACAGACAAACCATGACATGCATAATATTCCCTTGAATAATCTGGAGTACCCTCTAATAGTAATTTTCATTTTTTAATTAAGAGCTTGGAGCTGCAATGACTCTTAGTAAATGATGGGACACCAATACCCCAGTTTATTTGCATCCTGATCTTAAAGTCCTGTAGATTCCTTTCTCCTGACACCCTCCCTCAACAAATCTTCACATTCCCCCTTTACGTAAAGAAGTTGCTGGGCTCCATTTCTAAAGCGGTGTCAGAGGCATCACTCTGTCCCTTCTTTAGGCAATGAGGCTTTTTTGCCTTTGCAAAAAAGAATAGGTTGAGCCCCCTTTTTTATTTTCCTTTTTTGTACCCTACCGTCCCATGAGGTTAAAAGAGGATTCTCTCGTAACACAGGATTGTGAGCCAAGATGACCCAGGGTGAGGAAACAGTAATAAAGGTCCTGAATTGAAAATACCTTGGTGCGAAACTCGGACTTGGGGGGAGGGCAAGGGCAACATACGTAACCTAAACATCTGTACCCCCATAATATGCTGAAATAAAAAATATATATATATTAATGCTTTAAAAAAAAAAAAGAAAATACCTTGGTGCATGCAAAGAACAGAAAACAGAAAGAAGGCCAGCAAGGGTGGAGGGAGAAGAGTGGGGGATGAGTCGGAAAGAATCCTGGCCAGATGCCTCGAGGCGTGGTAAGGATGGTAAGTTGGAGTGTGCTGAGAGAGGCTCTTCACTAGGTGGGTTTTCAGCAACCTCTGAGCTGTGTCCCACCACTTCTCTACACACTTGGAGAAGGCAAAAGACTGCACAGAAGTCAGCTCGGGCCATTGAAGTCAAGAAGGGATGATTTTGAAGACATACCCTCTCTTTGCTTTTCCCCTTTTCCAATTCTCCCTTGTCTTTTTCTTTGTTGTGGGTGCTGGCGAGGGAAGGTCAAGCAAGGAAGTTCGTCCTAACCATGGAATGCTTTCCCATCCACGCCACGGGGCACTAACGGGGTCTTAGAGTCTTCAAAGAGATAAGATAAGGAGACTCTGGCCCAAGGCCAGGAAGATATCTCCTGAAACGTTCAGCGGAAGGCTTGGCAACAAGCAGACAAGGATGGAGCCCCAACCTTGCCCGCCGGGTTTCTAGCTACCTCTTTTAAAAAATTTCTATATAATCAAAGCCTGCGTAGACTGGTCAGCTCCAGCTCCTCTGACCTCCACCGCGGCGCCCCAGGCCCACAATCCCCAAATCTTCTACCTAACCTCCTCCCTTGCTCTCGCACTCACTCTCTTCTTGTCGCCTGCTCCGCCCTCTACTGCTCGCAGTCTTTGATTGGTCTAAACTGCGTCACTCCATGTTTAGTCCCGCCCCCTAGGCGCTGTCATTGGCAGCCGGGCGCGGGTACGCGGCGGCTGCGGGGGGAAAGGGGGGAGCGATGGGAGGGGGCGGGAATTCCCGACTCGAGGCCGGAACCGAGCGGATACCATGTAGCGAGACCCTCGGGAGGTGAGTTCGGGCTATCCGGGAGCGGGGTCGTGGTCTGCCGTCCAGGCCTCCCGGAGCCTAGGAGCCCGAGTCAGCTCTCACATTCTTCGTCTGTTTCCCGCGACGCTGGCGTCCTCGAATCTCGCCTCCTGGAGCCCGGACTTCCAGACACCGCCCTCATTGTCGTCTTAGTTCCTTCCCAGACCCCAGACCCTTACGGCCCCTCTCTTTGGCCATCTGCCCGGAGGTCCCAGCCTGTGGCATGAAGCGCTCGCTCTCTGCTTTCGGGGGATGGCGCTGGGGCAAGGGGAGCGAGAGAGTGATCCAGCACCCAGGCTCGTCCTGTTTAGGTGGTCCACGAAGCTACCCGTGGTACCTTTCCACAGCCCCGAGCCCCCTTGGCTTCATCCACTCCTTTCTTGGAACGAGGGGCATGGTCTCTACGTTCCTTAGGAGACCCCCACTCCAGGTCCTATTTGAAGGTGGCTCCTAGTTCTCTAGTTTTCTGGGGGGAGTGCAAGTGAAAGGGTAATGAGATATCCACAAAGTCCTTCTCATGTCTCAGTTTCCCCCTTGCTGGCTCCCTGAATAAGTCACTTGGGAAAGATAAAATCTGAGGAGAAAGGAATGTTTCTGGTATTGGGAGTGGATGAGTCACCCGGGGCTGAGGAAGGTCAGAAAGTGGCTGGAGCAAGGGAACTGCACTCCGCTGACCAAGCTTCCCCTTTCTTTGGCCCCATCTTTCCTTGCCTGGTCATTCCCACCCACTCCGGTCTATCTTCTTAGGTCTGAGAATCACTGGAGCTACCACAACCACCATGGGGCCCTGGGGAGAACCAGAGCTCCTGGTGTGGCGCCCAGAGGTGGTAGCTTCAGAGCCCTTAGTTCCTGTGGGGCTGGAGGTGAAGTTGGGGGCCCTGGTGCTGCTGCTGGTGCTCACCCTCCTCTGCAGTCTGGTGCCTATCTGTGTGCTGCGCCGGCCTGGTGCTAACCATGAAGCATCAGGTAAGTAACCGTCTCCTTTTCCCTCTACTGCTGTGGATACCTGGTTTAGGGAAGGCTCTGGGGCAGGGGGAGGTGACCTAAGGAGGAGGGGAAGGCCAGAGCAGCCATTGCTTGGGTTGGGGTAGTGGGGCCTGGAAAGGGTTCATTTGTTCATTCCCCTCTATGCTCCACTCCTTCTCAGCTTCCCGCCAGAAAGCCCTGAGCCTAGTAAGCTGCTTCGCAGGGGGTGTGTTTTTGGCCACCTGTCTCCTGGACCTGCTGCCTGACTACCTGGCTGCCATAGATGAGGCTCTCGCAGCTCTGCATGTGACGGTGAGCACTGGCCTGGGCATGTGACCCTGTGTATGTGGGTTGTGTCCAATGGCATACCTGTAGGAGTGACGGTTTGTATAGATGTGTTCATGTGTCACTTCATGACTGTGTGGAAGGCTCTTGGCATGTGATTCTGTGAATTGTGATTTTTGGTTATAGGGCATAACTCTTTCTATGTGTCCCCTCCCCCCTCCCCAGTCTCTGTGTGATCTCCCTATGTACCCTTTGAGACAGTGTGAGAAACATTATTATCAGATGTGTGACCTTCTCTGTGGGGTTCTCAGTTCAAACCATCAGGAAGTTAAGAGTGCTCCAAGAGTCATCTCCATCCTCACTGTTTTCATGAAGTGCTGGAGATAGAGGTCTCTGTAGGTCTGGGAAGGATAGCAGGCAATTTTCAGGGGCCTGGCATTGCTGACCAAAAAGGCTTTAGCCCAAGGAAGTGGGATGTGGAGACGATCAAGTCCAAGCCATAGCAAAGACTCACTATAGGAAAAACTGAGACAGTTGGGCAGTGGTGCAGGGAAGTCATCCTGGATTCTTTCCTGGTTTTTTTTCCCCTAAGACTAAGGAAGTAACACTGGATGTAACCTTTTATGATGCCTCTGTGTGACTGTGTATAAACATGAATGTCCCTGTGACAATATGTGGCTCTGTGTGTGAACATTTGGGGAGGTGGGCCAATGTGTGACCTGTTTGTGTATGCCTACATCAGTGACTCTCAACTGGGGGTGGCTTTGCCCCTTAGGAAACATTTGGTAATGTCTGGAGACATTTTTGATTGTCACAACTAGGTGGAGGGTGGGAAGAGTGTTGTACCTGCAACTGGCATCTGGTGGATGGCAGTCAGAGATGCTGCCAAACAGCCTATGGTGCACAGGACAGCTCCCATGACAAAGAATTATCTGGCCCAAAATGTTAATAGTGCCAAAGTTGAGAAGAAACTTTGGTCTACATGTAACACTGTGGGTGACACCATAATCTGTGTGACTGTGTATCATTCTGGTCTATGTTACCAAGTAACTGTATCTTTGTGTGACTGAGAGAGTAGCCCTGTGTCTGTGTGGGACCCCAAGTCATGTAACTGGGCCTCCACCGGACTCTGCATCTGATTCTTCTCCCTGTTCTTGGCATATCTCCTGAACTCCTTGTTGTCCCTTCTGCCCGCAGCTCCAGTTCCCCCTGCAAGAGTTCATCCTGGCCATGGGCTTTTTCCTGGTTCTGGTGATGGAGCAGATCACACTGGCTTATAAAGAGCAGTCAGGGCCACCACCTCTGGAGGAAACGAGGGCTCTACTGGGAACAGTGAACGGTGGGCCGCAGCATTGGCATGATGGGCCAGGGGTCCCACAGGCAGGAGGAGCCCCAGCATCCCCCTCAGCCCTGCGTGCCTGTGTACTGGTCTTCTCCCTGGCCCTGCACTCGGTGTTCGAGGGGCTGGCAGTAGGGCTGCAACGAGACAGAGCTCGGGCCATGGAGCTATGCCTGGCTTTACTGCTCCACAAAGGCATCCTGGCCGTCAGCCTGTCACTGCGGCTGCTACAGAGCCACCTGCGGGCACAGGTGGTGGCTGGCTGTGGGATTCTCTTTTCATGCATGACACCTCTAGGCATTGGGCTGGGTGCAGCTCTGGCAGAGTCAGCTGGGCCTCTGCACCAGCTGGCTCAGTCTGTGCTAGAGGGCATGGCAGCTGGCACCTTCCTCTATATCACCTTCCTGGAAATCTTGCCCCAGGAGCTGGCCACTTCTGAGCAGAGGATCCTCAAGGTCATTCTGCTCCTGGCAGGCTTTGCCCTGCTCACTGGCCTGCTCTTCATCCAAATCTAAGGGGTTTCAAGAGAGGGGCAGGGGAGATTCACTATCAGGTGCCCTATTCTCCTTCCTCTCCCCCAATGTGTGGGAATGGCAAGGAAAGCGGAAGGGAAGTACTGAGGATCCAAACATTCTCTGGGAGGTAGAGATGGAGCTTTTGGGACTATCTGACCAATGAGAGGGAAGTGGACAGACAAGAGGCTGGCCCCAGGCCCAAGGATCAAGAGATGATCAAACCACTAGAGACGTGACCAGAGGACATTAGGATTGGGGAAGACACCTGACTGCTACAATCAGAAGATGGACAGTATAGATAAGGGCAGACTGATACTTGGGGCCAGGGGTGGAGGTGGGCACCCAGCTGCTGTGGGATGGAGGTATGGAGAGGGCATAAGCCCGGAGTCAGCATCCTGTTGGTTCTAGCCCATTTCAGCACTCTGCCACTTGGAGTGGACCCCTCTTAATTTTTTTAGCTCCTGCTCTCATATCTATCTCCCTCTTTCCTTTTCCCAGGGGACTAGTGCCTAATGGCCTTTCCCTGCCAGTTTTGGTACCTTCTCTGGCCTCCACAGTCCTGCTCACTCTATTTTTAAAGTGCCAAACAAATCCCCTCCCTCTTTCTCAAAGCACAGTGATGTGGCGCTGAGCCCTGCCCAACACCTCAATGGAAGGGGCCTGCTTGTTCTTTATTTTGGTCCCAGATCCTGGGGTGGGACAGAAATGTTTTCTAGGCTGGGGTGGGGAAAGAATTGGAGAGCTGCAGCCACCTACTGCGGCTGTACCCTAGGAATACAGGACATGGACCTGGCGCCCCATGCTCATATGATAAACACTGAACTGCCAAAATGTCTTTTTATACCTGAGGAGCCCAAGGGTGGAAGGGGAATGCCCACCCTTGGGGTTATTTTTGGGGAGGGAGGGCTGTGCCTAGGGCCATATTCTCTAAATCTATTTTACTATCTGACCTGTTTTGGGACATGTTACCTAAATAAAAGATGTTTCTATACATCTGTACAGTATTTGATTCATTTGTCTTGGGAAAGGGGTGGGTATGAGAGGTCCTGATTCCCAGATGTTTAAAGCTGTTTTCAGATCCTTGGTCTCACTCTTCACTTGGCCTCTTCCCTGAAGATGACCAAATTTTTTCACCTTTTGTGTCTTCCCTTTTCCCTCCCTGTCTCCACTCCTTCCCTTCCTTTCCTCACCTTAATCCCTCTCCCGCTTCCCGATCGTAGGCTGGGGACTAATTTAGAACTACTCTTCCCAGCTTGCCCTTCGCAGGGAGTAGCCGGGAGGGTGGAGCCAAGCCCCCAGTTCCCGGAGTCGTCAGGGCTGCTGGGAAGTGGAGTCCATTTCCTCTCCGTTCTGTGTGACCGGGAATGTGAAGGAGTCACGTAAACAAACTGCAACTCCCGGCGGCCCCCGCGCGCAACAGGTCAGGGTTAGGCTGGGGCCGGGTTCGCGGTGCTGGCTGAGGCGGCGGCGGCTACGGCTGGAGGAGCCGGGCCGGAGCCCGCGGCGGGGGCCGTGGCTTGTACAACGAGGGTCGCGGGGAGGGACGGGGGAGGAAGATGGCGACGTCGGGGGCGAATGGGCCTGGCTCGGCCGCGGCCTCAGCTTCCAATCCGCGCAAGTTTAGTGAGAAGATAGCGCTGCAGAAGCAGCGTCAGGCCGAGGAGACGGCGGCCTTCGAGGAGGTGATGATGGACATCGGCTCCACCCGGGTGAGGGGCCTCGCTGGGGAGCGGGAGCAGAGCTGAGCAGTTACGGAACAGAGCAGAGAGGCGGGGCGGGGGCGGGAGCCGCTGCGAAGGAGGCGGAACGCGGCAGGGGCCGTGGGCGCCGCCGTCTGGGAGGCGCGGGTTGAGGGCCGAGGGGCAGGAAGACGGATTTTGCTGGGGGAGATCGAAAACACTGGAGAGGTTGGGGGTATGAAAGTGACTAGGGACCAAGTACGTGAGGCAGGAATGGGCAGAGAGGGAAGATGGTCCCCTGAAGTCTATCGGGGGTAGGAGGTGGGTACTTGTGCATCCCTGACGGAGTCCCCTCGGAGACCCTACTGAAACATGCCTAATGTTGGGTTATGTGTTGAGGGGATGGTCTGCTTGTCCCTAATCTGGTTCCTCTGAGTTTGTGATCACTTCCAAACTGGCCCTTCTGCCCTGTTGTGCTGCTCTCGGTGCTTTGGTACCTCCAGGAAAGGGCCCCTTGAGTGGTTTGAACAAGTAGTGCTGGGTATAGTGGGGCAGGAAGTCCCCTTCTGCGTCCCGTCCCTCTGCTTCCTTTTTCAAATACTTACTGTGGTTTCCTGATGTGAATGAAGGTGAGGTCCATTGCTTGGTGTTTTGCCGTGGCCGCCTTGGAGGAGAGATAGGTGTTTGAATCCCAAAACCGGGTTAACTGTTTGGCTGTAGGTTATGTGGAACTCAGTGGTTTGCTGAGCTTTCTAGGGAGATGACTGCTTTGTGGGTCAGTTTATGGGATGCCTTGGAGGGTCTTCTGTATGTAGGGAATATTCATTACTAGGAAGTTCCTGAAAACTTTGAGGCCTCTGAAAGGCTTCTGAAGCCCCTCTGGTCTTGGTTTCTTGCTTTCCAGGGCTGGATGTCAGAGAGAGCAAGAGCTGGGAATTTGCCCAGCTGGTGTGCAGTCCTCATTTAGGGACACTTTATTTTCAAAACGGCAGATGAGGATACTGCAGGGATCCCTCATGGCAGAGAGATAGAATGAATTAAGGGGAGGTGGTGGAACATAAATACTACATTTCAAGGCTCTTTCTACTGGCTGATTGTGATTGCATCTATCCATGACTGACTCTGACTGATTGTATTTTTGTGTGATCTCCCTTGACTCTGTTAGTCTTTTTGTGTTTTTTCCCTTTTGAGTCTCTAGGGACCACGTGCCCTAGTTTGTGGGAATCAGAACAGAGAAAGTTAGGTGGGGAGGCAGATGACGAGGGTGCGTGCACACATGTGCGAGCTCACATGCTTGCCTGTGCATAACCCACTCTAACCACCACGAGGATTATGATCTAACTATTAACTGCCCCCCTTTAGGAGCTTTGATCTTGCTGGCGACAGAAACAAGAAGATGGGAAAGAGGCTGATCTCCAGCTAACAGCTTGAGGCCCTGCCCTCTAGACTGTGATTCTAGCAGAGGCATGGTGGGATGTTAGGGCTTTTAGTACAAAGAAAGACTGTGAGAAACTCAAAACTGGGGCTTCTATTTCTATATATGTGGTACCCTCATCTACCAAAAGTTCCCTTCTACCCACCTTGCTCCTGCTGGTCAATTTCTCTGCTACACAGAAAAGTCTAGTGGGCATACGTGGCCAGGGCCTGGAGACCCAAGAGTCTAGAGCTTAGAGATACGAGACCTGGGGCTTAGCCTGTTAGCTGGCCTGGTGGGAGGAAGGGTTCATTTGAGGCAGATATGGCCATGAGGGCCTATAGCACTGAGACTGAGGTTGCCATATATGTTAATAAAGGTTTTGAAGTGGTCCAGAAGTCAGCATAGTGCTCACTGAACTCCCTGGAAGAGACAGCCAGTTCTGATGTTGGCTTATGTACAACAGCGTGACCTTGGAAGCTCTTAAAACTCACTCCTCTTCAGCCGCCCTCCTCCTAACGACCTTGCCTGGGGTCTGTTTTGTTGGCTGATGGCAGTGGCAGAGGCTTGGAAGTAGATGCTCACTTCTCTCAGAGGGACATGAGATCTGTAGACAGACTAAACCCATGCCAGGCTAAGGGTTGTGGTGTCTTACCTCTGTGCCAGACATATCTCCCCAAAGTGGGATGAGGCCAGAAAGATGGTTCTGGCCCAGGCTGGAGTGAGCTACTGCTGCCTCTCCCAACTCCTTTCTCCAGGATTCCCTGCCAATTTAAGGGCCTTAGGATTCAGTGGAAGAATACCCCTTGGTTTTGGCACTGTTTTTCTAGCTAGGAGAGCTACTATTTCTTGGATTTTCTAGTTCAGGAGATGCAGGCTTTGTTTAGCCTTCCTAAGGCTGGGTAAGTGACAGAGCCTAGAAGCCCATGCTTTCCAGAATGTGAAGGAAAGAGGCTTGCAGTAATGGCTCTGTAACATTTACCTGTGGCCTTTCCCTTATCTTCCAGTTAGTCTTGGATAGGATGGATTGTTTGTACCAGGTCTCAGTAGACTTTTCCCCCAGCACTGGATTTTTTTCTGGTAGATTTCTTTTTTTATTTAAAAATTTTTTTTTGTAGAGATGGGGTCTTGCTATATTGTCTAAGCTGGTCTCAAACTCCTGGCCTCAAGTGATCCTCCCACCTTGGCCTCCCAAAGTGCTGGGATTACAGGTATGAGCCACTGGCAAATTTCTTAAAAGCAGCAGTAGGCCGGGCGCGGTGGCTCACGCCTGTAATCCTAGCTGTCTGGGAGGCCGAGGCGGGCGGATTGTTTGAGCTCAGGAGTTCGAAACCAGCCTGAGCAAGAGCGAGACCCTGTCTCTACTAAAAATAGAAAGAAATTAATTGGACAACTAAAAATATATAGAAAAAATTAGCCGGGCATGGTGGCGCATGCCTGTAGTCCCAGCTACTCAGGAGGCTGAGGCAGAAGGATCGCTTGAGCCCAGGAGTGTGAGGTTGCTGTGAGCTAGGCTGACGCCACGACACTCACTCTAGCCCGGGCAACAGAGTGAGACTCTGTCACAAAAAAAAAAAAAAAAAAAGGCAGCAGTAGCAGCATATCCTGGTGACAAAGATGGCAAGGACACCCTCCCTGACATTCCCATTTGTCCCCCATGTCTCAGTTACAGGCCCAAAAACTACGGCTGGCATACACACGGAGCTCCCATTATGGTGGTTCTCTGCCCAATGTCAACCAGATTGGCTGTAGCCTGGCTGAGTTCCAGGTAAGTAGACACCAGCCAGTGGGGAGTGGAGGTTCTTAGGCTGCTTCCTCTGCTGACTTACCTGTCCATTTTGGCAGAGCCCCCTTCACTCGCCTTTGGATTCATCACGGAGCACTCGGCACCATGGGCTGGTGGAACGGGTACAGCGAGATGCCCGCAGAATGGTGTCCCCACTCCGCCGATACCCCCGCCACATATCCTTCACAGAGGGTTTGGGGGATCTGATGGATGGTGGGATGGGGTTCCTTAGGGATTTGTGGTAGGAAGGGACTTTAAGTGTTGTCTAGCCTCATCCTTCTCCACGAACTCTCTTTTACCCTGCCTCCCTGACAAGTGACCATAACCCATACATTAGCACTGGCTCCTGTGACAGGGAGTTCTTGCTCCTGAGACTGTGCCCCCCATCTCTGGCTGGCTCTGACTGTCCTTACTTCAGCTCACTCTTTGCTTCCAGAAGTGAGGCTCTCTGATAAGTCTCCTGCTAAAGGAGATTTGGTCCTTCCTTCTCCCATTTCTGTTCTTAGCTTTCAAGCTCAGAGACCTACAGGCCTGTTTCCCCCAAGCCCTCTCCAGACATTCTCCTATATTTTTCCAGCTCCTTTAGGCCTGATTCCCCTCTTTTCCACTGTTGCCTCTTATAGAAGAGAAAGGTCTGTATTTCTTGAAACAACTCATTTGCTGCCTCTATTACTCTTCTCCCATCTGGTCCCCAGCCCATCTAGTCCCTCTCTACTTTCTTCCTTAACTGGTGCTGTTCACATTGACAGTTCTCCCTATAGTCCTGCCTACTTATCTCCTCCCCCAGAGTCCACTTGGCGAAGGTAAGTGCCCAGGGCAGGCAGAATTTCCTGCCCACTCCCTGACATGCTTCTGGTTGGGACTGGGATTACTGGGCTAGGGTTTCAACACTACCTGCTCCCATAACAGCAGGGCTGGAAGGGGTGGGGGCAGGTGGAGTAGGTGGGTCAGAGTCCAGCCTTGGCCATGTTGACACGAGTGGCCAAGCCTCCCAGTCCAGCCAGAGAAGGACCAATGGGAACTGTAGCCAGGCTGGGTGTGTGTGTAATGGGGAGAGGCGAATGGCAGGGTAGCAGGTGAAAATGGCTGCCTTCTATCAAGGATGGGTGCCAGATGTAGACTCTTAGACTTCTGAACCCCTCCCCTTGTCCATCTCACCTCCAGTATTCATACCTAGGAGAGTTGCTGGGCTCTAGGATTCCCATTCAGCTTGTCCTGGCAGAGAGAAGTTGAGAAGTTTCTAAATCTGTGAGATTGACTAGGGGAGGGGGTTCATTGGTCATAGACATAGGAAGAACCAGAAAGGAAGAGGCATGATCTTGGGTGCCCAGCCCTCTCCACTTCTACCTTGGCTGCCCAACATTTTCCAACCCGATGCTCCCTGTTCCTATCCATTGCCAACTTTCCTCTTCATGACTTTGTTTCTCTAATCCAGGACAATGCCCTGGGGCAATTTCCCTGCAGAGAAGGGACAGTTGTTTCGACTACCATCAGCACTTAACAGGTGATGGCCTTCGCCTTCTTGGGGCCACATCTCTTCTTATCTGTGGTTTCTGGGGCCCTACTCCCTCATCCCCGCCCTGTTCTAGCCCAGCTACTGTTTCCCCCTGCTGGGCAGGGCTTGGGGACTGGGAAGACTGTCACTGGTGCCAGTTCACTTCTGCTCCTCTTACAGGACAAGCTCTGACTCTGCTCTTCACACAAGCGTGATGAACCCCAGTCCCCAGGACACTTATCCAGTCCCCACACCTCCCAGCATCCTACCCAGCCGACGTGGGGGTGAGTGGCCATGTCCCAGGGTTGGAAATAGCCATGGATCTTTTGTTTGAAGCAGGTAGGTAAGTGGACACTGCAGCCACCTCCACTGTATCCTCTGCAGGTTTTCTGGATGGCGAAATGGACTCCAAAGGTATGTGTCCCTCACAACTTGTGGGTACTGAATGCCAAAGAATTTCTGGGTTGATGTTGGGGACTTGGTATAGGTTCAAGGAACAGGATTCCTTCCCACCTGCCTTGCTTCCTGTCCTGCCTTACTGGCTCCTTCTCCAGATCCCCCATCACCAATCTTTCTCTTTCAAGTCCCTGCTATTGAGGAGAACTTGCTAGATGACAAGCATTTGCTGAAGCCATGGGATGCGAAGAAGGTAGGCTGGGCCACTGGGTGTCACCAACTATCCCTCTGCTATACTGTTTCCATGGAGCAGCCTTCCAGGGTTCTCCACTGAGCGCTGTTCTCATTTTCCACATTCTCCCTTCTCTCCTCAGCTGTCCTCATCCTCCTCCCGACCTCGGTCCTGTGAAGTCCCTGGAATTAAGTAAGTACCCCTATGAGATTGGCTGAGAGGTCGGGGAGGGAGATGTTGGAGATTGATCTCTGCTCTTCCCTGACCACGGCCCCTCCCATTTATGTCTCTTTCTCTCCTTCTCTTAGCATCTTTCCATCTCCTGACCAGCCTGCCAATGTGCCTGTCCTCCCACCTGCCATGAACACGGGGGGCTCCCTACCTGACCTCACCAACCTGCACTTTCCCCCACCGCTGCCCACCCCCCTGGACCCTGAGGAAACAGCCTACCCTAACCTGAGCGGGGGCAACAGTACCTCCAATTTGACCCACACCATGACCCACCTGGGCATCAGTGGAGGCCTGGGCCTAGGGCCAGGCTATGATGCACCAGGTGAGTGGCTGTCCTCGCCGTGTGCCCACTTGGTGCTGCCTGGCTGGAGGGATGAAGGGGAGGGAGGCTTGAGCACCTGAGATCCTCCTGTGGCTGCCCACACCAGCCCATCACCTCTGTACCCCAGGTTCCCCTCACTGTAGTTCTCAGCCAGTGAGATCTGGTAGGCTTTTCCTAGAAAGAAGATGGAGTACAGCCCCCAGGTGGGCAGTGCCAATGTCACTGTCAAGGACAGAGTAGGAAGGACATTGTGTTGCCACTTTCATAGTCTGGTCACTGTCACCCATTCCGGGTGGACAGGGTCCCAGTTCCCATCAGTAATGTTGGCATCTCTGGTTTTTTGTCTGTGCCTGCAGGACTTCATTCACCTCTCAGCCACCCATCCCTGCAGTCCTCCCTAAGCAATCCCAACCTCCAGGCTTCCCTGAGCAGTCCTCAGCCCCAGCTCCAGGGCTCCCACAGCCATCCCTCGCTGCCTGCCTCCTCCTTGGCCCACCGTGCACTGCCCACCACCTCCCTGGGCCATCCCTCATTCAGTGCCCCTGCCCTCTCCTCCTCCTCCTCCTCTTCCTCCACTTCATCCCCTGTTCTAGGCGCCCCCCCTTACCCAGCTTCTACCCCTGGGGCCTCCCCCCGCCACCGCCGTGTGCCCCTCAGTCCCCTGAGTTTGCCCGCGGGCCCAGCCGACGCCAGAAGGTCCCAACAGCAGCTGCCCAAACAGTTTTCGCCAACAATGTCACCCACCTTGTCTTCCATCACTCAGGTATGCGTGGCTGCCTTCCCTACATGTCTGTCTCCCTTCCCCTTTCTCTTCTCCTGCCATGTTCTCTCCCTCCCACCCTTCTTTCCTCAAATACCTCTTCTCCTTACTTCCTGCACTCCTTGTCTTATCCGTACCCTACCATTCCTCTGTGCTGCATCTGCCCCATCTTTTATCCATCTTGTCTCCTGTTTCTTAAGAGTGTAAACCCTGGGGTTTAGTTTTCTGGTTTCATATCCTGGCTCTGCCTCTTACTAGCAGTCTCCTTGGACAAGTTATTTAATTTCTGTGAGCTTCAGTGTCCTCATTTATAGAACAAGCATGGTTTTGTAAGGATCAAATGAAATATCGTACATAAAGTACTAAGCACCATGCCTAGCCCAGGTATGTGCCAGACAGAATGGTAGCTTATCCTTTCCCTTTCTCCCCTTCTTGGTTCCTATCCTTCTTTTCTTGTCTGTCTTTTTTCTCATGTCTCTATCCTGCCCCATTCCCTCTCCCATTTCCCCCTTTCTTTCATAGAATTCATAGAGTCAAGAGAGTTTCAGATCAGGAAGCCCAATCCCTTCATTTTACAGATGAGGAAACTGGGGCCCAGAGGGAAAGTGACTTTCCCACATTTACACAGCAAGTTGGGAAGAGTTGGGACCAGAACTCAAAACTCTTACTTTAGGGCTTTTTCCTCAGTGCTAAAATTCTCAGCTCTTCCCTCCCTCCCCATGCATTTCTTCTTTTTTGCTGTATCCCTTTTCTTTCAGCCTAATGCTCTTCTTTTCCTCTCCTCTACCCAACTCTCTCTTCATCCATTGCTGTTCCCTGGGATGTGTGTTCTGTGTTTCATCGCTGCCCAGGTCCCTTCTCCTGTAGGAAAGACCGAGGCCGGGCCAGCAAGGGCTCTGCTCTTTCAGAGCGTGGAGTGAGCATAACTTCCCTCCCTCCTTTTCTCCTTTCCCTTCCTTCATCTCCTACTCCCTCTGGCCTCGTCCAGGCTCTAGAACAGCAGTTCTCAACTTCACTTTGGTGTTATCAGTGACTTGTGAGGTGCAGCAATAGTTCAAGTACCAAAGTTTAAGAATGGTTTACTTCTGGAGTGGATTCAAAATTACCCTTGTGTTAGCCTCACTCAGTCACGTTCATTCTGATGTGCGTTTTTGAATAACTGCCCATGAGATGCCCATGAGAAAGTGGAACTTGAGGATCATTGCAGCTTAAGAGGGTGGGAAGCCCTGGCTAAGAGTTTTCCCTGGGGGGCACACTGAGGGGTAAGCTTCCCCCTTTTTCCTTTTTTTCAGGGCGTCCCCCTGGACACCAGTAAACTATCCACTGACCAGCGGCTGCCCCCATACCCCTATAGCCCCCCAGGTTTGGTTCTTCCCACCCAGCCACCCACCCCAAAGCCTCTACAGCAGCCAGGGCTGCCCTCTCAGGCCTGCTCAGTGCAGCCCTCAGGTGGGCAGCCCCCAGGCAGACAACCGCATTATGGAACACTATACCCACCTGGGCCTAGTGGGCACGGGCAACAGTCTTACCACCGGCCGATGAGTGACTTCAGCCTGGGGAACGTGAGTACTAAGGCTCCTAGCTCAGAGGCAGGGGAGAGGATGAGGGTGGGTCAAGGGGGCCTGAGTGTATCTCTGGTGCACTCCGAATAGGGAGATCTAGGTGGGGGAGATCTCCCTTCCCCCAGGTAACATAGCACTGCCAGCTTGGGGTTCCTCTCTTCCTGCATTTGACCCCTACTCCTGCCCCTCTATTTCTGCTCAGCTTGCTCTTTGATGACTACTGCCTTGACCCGTTTCTTCCTGGCATGCACATGCTCTGGCCCAGCAGGTACGGTGCCCACACCTACTTCGGGCCCCGTGCTTGCTTTTGTCGCTCTGCTTGCTGCCACCTCCCTCTGTCATTGCCTCTATTTCTGGGGTGGATGAAGATTGCTGGGCAAAGGGGATGTGTTAGCAGGGCGATGCAGGGCCAAGCAGGAACACCTGTTCTGAAGCCCACTTCCTCAAGGTCTGTGTGTCCATAGCTCGAGCAGTTCGGCATGGAGAGCCCATCAGCCAGCCTGGCGCTGGATCCCTCTGGCTTTTCCGAAGGGCCTGGATTTTTAGGGGGTGAGGGGCCGGTGGGTGGCCCCCAGGATCCTCACACTCTCAACCACCAGAACTTGACCCACTGTTCCCGCCATGGCTCAGGGCCTAACATCATCCTCACAGGTGAGGGGGTATGGGTGGTAATGGGGAACGGAAGGAGGGAGAAGTACAGCTGGAGATTGACGGGTCTCGGAAGAGTTGACAGGGCATGGGGTCCTCACCCATCTCTTCTACCCACAGAAGACTCCTCTCCAGGTTTCTCTAAGGAGATTGCAGCAGCCCTGGCTGGAGTGCCTGGCTTTGAGGTGTCAGCAGCTGGGTTGGAACTGGGGCTGGGGCTAGAAGATGAGCTGCGCATGGAGCCACTGGGCCTGGAAGGGCTAAACATGCTGAGTGACCCCTGTGCCCTGCTGCCTGATCCTGCAGTGGAGGATTCATTCCGCAGTGACCGGCTCCAGTGAGGGGACCTCATCACCATCCCTCTTCTTGGCCCCATCCCCTATCACTGTCCCTTTCCTCCCTTCCCCCTGGCCAGTAGAGACTCCACTCTCTGCCCCCAGATCTTCTTTCTAGCATGAACGAAGGATCCTAAGAATGAGAAAAAGCAAGGGGTTTGTCCAGGCGATCCCTGAATTCTGCACAAAGGGTCGGCCTGGGGGAGCTCAAGGGAGGGCCTAAAGCACTTGTAACTTTGAACCGTCTGTCTGGAGGTCAGAGCCTGTTGGAAAGCAGGGGGTAGAGGGGAGCCCCGGAGGCAGGGCTTGTCCGGATGCCTAGGGGTGGGCAGTGCCAGCCCCTCCTCACCACTCTTCCCCTTGCAATGGAGGAGAGAGCCAGAGTGGATATTATTTTTTATTAAATATATTATATGTTAATAAAAAAATCTTATCAAACCTTTGATGTGGTTGGCTACTATTTGGGGTGTGCATGGGGTTGTAGGGAGTTCTTTGGCCATAGGCCTTTTTATCTGTTATGCTTTTTGCATTTTCTCAGCACTGTTGTGCTTTATGGAAGGAACCCCCAGCCTCAGAATTTGTACTCAGCATTGGACGTGGGGGGCCCAGGATGGATGTAGGCTTCCATGGCAGCAGGAAGTCACCTGTGTGCCCTCCTTTGTGTCTGCAGCTCTGCTGTCGCGTCAATGGATGGGGGCTTTGGCCCAACAAGTTACTCCTCTTCCTCCACCCCAGGCCTGGCAGTGAGGTCAAGGGAGTTGGGCTGAGGAGGTGGTTGCTGGCTGAGCTTACAGGTCTGATGTTTCCAGTAGAGCTTTCCTGGGGGTAGCTGGCCTCAGTGCTAAGGCTTCCAAGAAGAGGGCAATTAACAGCTGCAAACTTAAGGTTGGTCTCAGCTGGCTCTCTCATCTTTACAGCCCTTTTAAGTCTAGAGGTCTTGCACAAGCCTCTGACCCCAAGCTCCTAGGTCTCAGGGGAAGCCCTCATCCCCCGGCCCCTCACTATGCATGAATTCACTTCACTCTCCCCACTCCTCCACTCATTTGAGTTTTAATTCAACGGATCCCTGAATGCCAACTGTGCTCTCAAGAGGTTTCCTCTTTCTGGATTGGGTTACTACTAGCCCTTTGACCATCTGGGTCTCTGCTCTCTCTGCCACCCCCGCACAATGAGAAGAGTAGTGCCCCTCCTCAGCTACCCTACGGCCACTACTCTATTCCACACTACAGCCCTGGCCTCTCGTCTCCCTCTTTCCAAAGTCTTGTCATTTTCAGCAAAGAGAACTGAGAGCTTCCGGCTCTGGCCCGAAGGGAATGCAACGTGCCTTAAACCTGGAAGGCGGGGGGGAGCCACCTGGGTCCCCATAGCCTGGGCCTTCAGGGCCTTCACCTTTGCCAGAGGAAGGCAAGCCACATCTGACTGTAGGACCCAGGGCGGGACGGGAGCCGCCTCTGACTTGAGGTCCGCCTGGGGTTAGTGTCCTGCGGCACCGGCTGGATGTTGGGAAGCTGTCTGGGTGCAGGGGGCCCTCCCAGCCGCCAGGGGTCGCGCTGCAGGCGGCCGGGCGCTGGGCAGGCGCTTGCCAGGGTCACGGCCGGCGGCCGAGGAGGGGGGCTGGGGGTAGTGGCAGCGCCCGCGGCCCGGGAGGGGGTTTGGGGGGAGTGGAGAAAGCGGGGCGCGCGGAGCAGCGCTGGGTCCCCAGCGCCGCGGGAGCTGGGAGGACTGAGCTGCCCGAGCGAGCGGCGCGGCAGCACAGTCTCCGCGTGGCGCAGCGCGGCGGGGACGCTGGGACCGCCCAGATCTCCCTTCACGGCGCCCCGCGCCCTGGTGCCCTCGGCCGGCTCTTCTTCCTTCACTCGCCGCCCGGGCAGGAGAGGCGCCCAAGTCGGGTGCGCCATGTCCGGGGCCGGGTAGCCCCGCCGCCCGCCGGCCCGCCAGCCCGCCCTCCGAGCCACCCGCCAGCTGGCCGGCCGGCCGGGGAGTCGCGGGGCAGGCAGGTAGGGGCTGGACCGGGCGGGGCGGCGGGCGGGGAAGGAAGGGCGGGAGCGCCGGCGGGGCGGGGGATAGTCCCCAGCTGTTCTCCAGAGCTGCACATCTGGTTCCGGTTCCTCTCTCCTGGGGAAGTGAAAGTGGAGGGGAGGGCACAGCCCGGAGTTAGCTAGCTGTGCCCGGCATCCTGCACCCCTCCGGCTCCCGCGGGTGCTGGAGCCAGAGTACCCCTCCCTCCCCCTCGGGTCACGCGGCGGCCGGCGCTGCTGCCGTCACGTCCTCGGCCGCCGGCGCGCCTGCTTCTCTCTGCCCTCCTGCTCGGTCCTCAGCCTCCTCTCCCTCTGTGCGCCCTTTGCCCCAATCCAAACTTCCCATCGCCTGGCATGTGGGCGTTGGGACCCGGAGTGGCCCCCTGTAGCCGTTGCCTTCCCCGGGGAAAAAGGGCTGCTTTCGGCAAGACTCTTCCCTGCCTGGATGAAGGGAGGCCTGGGTGCGCAGGTCCCGCGGATGGGTGTCACTCACTCGCCCCTTAGATAGTTCCACCGAATGGCCTCTGCCTGCTGCCTTAGGCATAGGGTCCCATTTGTTTGCAGGGGATGAGGGACAGGGCTGTGCCCCAGAGTTAAATCGGGAGGTTGACGCTGACTCCTGGCTTCACCTCCCAGACGTGGAGGCTAAATTTAGCTGGGTTTGGAGCGTGGTGTGTGTGTGTGTGTGTGTGTGTCCAGAGGCCAGATTAAGAGAGCCAACCTGGCTCCAGGAGATTCCCTCACTCCCTGTTCTCTGGGGAGGAGTGGGCAGTTAGTAGGACGGTACATCCTGGAACCGTGCTGAGCCTCCTCTGCCTTGCTCAGGGTCTTTCAGTTTGAGGTTCCAACTTGGCATGATGCTGTGCTGGCACCCACCACGACACCACACACACCCATAGGCTGACTTCCTCTGAGCTGCAGCTTCCCCTCCACTGTTTCAGGAAGTAACCTCCCTTCCCCTCTGAAGTACCCCACCACCACGAGCCTCCGGGCCCCTGCTGCAAGCCACCCACCAGGCTCTTTCCCAGCTTCTGCACCGTGGGGTACCTCAGGACCCTTGGGGTTCCTACTCCCTGCCCCGGGTTGGGCCATGGAGGCAGGTGAGAACACAGTTACTGACGGACTCTCGTGGGCCTGTTTCTGTCTCTCGGCTCCATGGTGGAGGGTGTTGGATGGCTGGGTCTGTCTCCCACAGCCTCTTTGTACCTAACTGGAGATACCTAAGGATCTTAAAGATGGGAGAACACTGGTTTTTTGGCCAGATTGGTGGAGTTAAGCTAGGAAAAAGAACACTTGAGTCTGGTGAAAAGACTCTAAAGCTTGAGTTTTGTGGTCTTTCCCACAAACCTGCAGGGTCCTCTTTAGAACCAAGAGCGGGCTCTTTAAGAACATTAGCTGGATCTTGAGGTTCTTATGGTGTCATAACTAGAGTAGGAAGGTCAGGAACCTTTAAAAAGACTGCAAGATTGGTATGATGTCATGGCCAGAGTGAATGATGTCATCGCAGGCCATTACAGAAAAGATTGTGATCTCTGTGATGTAACTCTATGTGTAAGGGAGTGAGGAGGGGTGGGGCCTTTAAAAGGGATACATGCACAATATGATGTCAGAGCCCAGGTTAGCTGTGTGTGGTAGAGTAGAGTTTGGGTTCTTTGGAGAGAGGTCTGGTACTACTAAGTGGGAGGGACCTGATCTCTTTAAGGAGCTGTGGTGGGCTGTGAGAGCCTGGTGATGTCACAGGCGGGAGAGTTCAGGATTGGCTGACCACTTATCCTGCCTTTCCTTGGAAGGACTGGGAAGAGGAGGGGAGCAAGGAGCCCCCCCCCACTTGGTTGCCATGGCAACCCTAGCCTTCCTTGCTTCATCTCTCTCTGATTTGACCATTCCAGATGCAGTGAGTGAGGGGGGGGCCATGGCGGAGGAGCGGCCCCCCCGGCTGGTGGATTACTTCGTGGTAGCTGGGCTTCCAGGGAACGGAGCACCCATCCCTGAGGAAACATGGATTCCTGAACCCAGTGGGCCCCTGCGCCCTCCCCGGCCAGCTGAGCCCATCACGGATGTGGCCGTCATCGCTAGGGCACTGGGCGAGGACGTGCCCCAGGGCTATACCTGCATCCAAACTTCCGCTGGGGGCCACCCCTTGGAACTCAGTGCTGGGCTCCTGGGTGGAACTCAGCCTGTCATCTGCTACCGCAGGGGCCGTGACAAGCCCCCCCTTGTTGAGCTGGGGTGGGTGTCCCTACCCATGCTGGTACCAGGGGAGGCTGGATGGGACTTGGGTGAGATAGGGAGAGGTAGGGGTATGGGACAAGGGAAGGACAATGGTAATGGGAGCAGGCTGGGTTAGCAGCCAAGGAGGAGGGACTGAAGTATGTGTTTCGTGTTCTCACAGATTTGGGTTCATGTGCTAGTGCTGGTGCTTGTCAGCTTGGGCAGGTTATTGAGTCCCTCTGGGCCTGTTTTCTCATCTGTAAAATGAGAATAATACCTCCCCATAGGGTGGTTGAGATTAAATGAGATAAACATGTGACGGACTTAGCACAGAGTCCATTGGTAGTGGCTGGTATTATTCCTAGTGTTTATTAATGAGCATGAGAGCCATGGAAGGCATGCGGGGTTATTGACCAAGAAGTAGAGCCAAGGGCTAAAGAGGGAGCACTGGATTCTGGGGGGCGGAGTTCAGCAAGAAGCAGTAGGCTCTGATGTTGCAGTTTGACAGGGCTGAAGGTGCAAGGCGCGTTTAGGGGCTAGGTAGGCAGGTCTGGCAGGATTGGGGTCTTTCTCCTCTACCCTGACCTTTTAACATCTCTGCTTTCTGTACCAAGGGTGTTGTATGAGGGGAAGGAGCAACCCAAGCCTGGCTTCCAAGTGCTTGACACGACACCCTACAGCCACTCAGCCAACCTGGCCCCTCCAGGCCCTGGGCACCCCCGCACCTACCTCACTTACCGGCGGGCAGCAGAGGGGGCAGGGCTGCATGCCCTGGGCATCACTGATCTCTGCCTGGTGCTGCCCAGCAAGGGTGAGGGCACTCCTCATACTTACTGCCGGTTGCCCCGCAACCTCAACCCTGGCATGGTGAGTGAGGCCAAGAGCTAAGACCTGGGCCATCTTGGTATAAGGGTGTAGACATTGGGCACAAAGGGCATTCTGGGACCAAGGACTCCCACAGCAGGGCTGGGCCCAGATGGGTGACTCTGGCTTTGGGGGACTGTTACTAATGCGATCTATAAAGACAAAAGATCATTTAGGGGTGGCAGAGAGCAAACAGACCTCAGAAACCTTTGTTAGCTGTGTATCTGTTTGTCTTGTGTCATTTCTTGGGCAGTGGGGCCCAGCAGTGTACCTGTGCTACAAGGTGGGCCTGGCCAAGGCCAACACGCTGGTATATGAGGCAGGTGAGTAGCCCCTTTGTCCCTCCAACCCTTTGACCCTCCACGCGCCTCTGCCCTGGTGCTTCCTGGCTGGCACCTTCAGTGTCCCCAGAATTTACTTCCCCTTTGCCACTTGGCCCTCCTCTGGGATCCCCTGGTTCCTTCCCCTGGAATCTGATGGACCCTCCTCCTTTTGGGTACCCCCCACTCTGCTGGGGGTGTAGAGCTGCTGGGCCGCTACCCGGAGGAGGACAATGAGGCATTCCCGCTGCCCGAGTCAGTGCCCGTGTTCTGTCTGCCCATGGGGGCCACTATCGAGTGCTGGCCTGCCCAGACCAAGTACCCCGTGCCCGTCTTCTCCACCTTTGTGCTCACGGGTGCAGCTGGTGACAAGGTAGGTATGTGGAGTGTGGTAAGGGGTCCGGCTGTGCAGGGCCTGCCTGACTGCCCCTCTGCCCCCTGCAGGTGTATGGTGCCGCCCTGCAATTCTATGAGGCGTTCCCCAGGGCCAGGCTGTCAGAGCGGCAAGCACGGGCACTGGGCCTGCTGAGCGCCGTGGAGCGGGGCCGGACACTGGGGGGCCGAGCCGTGCGCAGCCGGCGTGCCATTGCTGTGCTGTCCCGCTGGCCTGCCTTCCCTGCCTTTCGCGCCTTCCTTACCTTCCTTTACCGCTACTCCGTCTCAGGCCCTCACCGCCTGCCCTTGGAAGCGTGAGCATGGCTTCCCTTTCAGCAAGGGTTAGGAAGGGATGGGGAGGCCAGGAGAGCTGGTAGAGATTAGGATGGAGGTAGGGGGGCTGGGCACAGGGGTAGGGGACAGGGCTGCAGTGTGTGGTTGTACAGTTTGTCCACTGCAGAAATGCCACTGGCTGAGGGGGTGAGTGGAGCCTAAAATCCAGTCTACACTTGCTAGCTAGGTCCTGGCAAGGGGCTATGTATGTCCAGAGGGGAATCTCTTTTCTGATTTGCATAAATTCTGTGGATAATGGAGTTTCTGATGACTAATACAGGTCTGGAAGTGGGCTTCAGGGAGGAGTAGGTTCTTGAGGACAGGTGAAGGAGATGAGAAGAGGTGGCTGAGGTAGGACAGGGATAGACTGGGGAGTCTGTTTGACCTGTGTCCTTCTCTCCCCCAGGCATATCTCCCACTTCATTCACAACGTCCCCTTCCCTTCCCCACAGAGACCCCGCATCCTAGTGCAGGTGAGAGCTGAGCTGGGGCGGGACTGGACGGAAGGAGGGGAGTTGCAGGGGCTAGCCATCATCACCCTGACCCGTGGCTCTTCTGCCCTGCCAGATGTCTCCCTATGACAACCTGCTCCTCTGTCAACCTGTATCCTCACCCCTGCCCCTCAGGTATGCGCCCAGGTTTGGGGGAGGGGAGCTTTAATGACCAAGGACATGGTAGGTGGCAGGCAGGTGTGTACAGCTGTTGATGCCTATGCAGGCTGGGCCCAGGTGGTGTCTGTGCCTAGTGTCTGGAGAAGGGTCTCCTGGTGACTTTTTCCCCACCTTGGCATTGCCCGCAGTGGTGCCAGCTTCCTGCAGCTGCTGCAGAGCCTGGGCCCTGAGCTGGCTGTCACGCTACTGCTGGCTGTGCTCACGGAACACAAGCTGCTGGTCCACTCGCTGCGGCCAGACCTGCTCACCAGCGTCTGTGAGGCCCTCGTCTCGGTGAGTGCCACCCTGCCCGGCACATCTGCCCTAGAACTACTGTTCCTTCTGGTGCTACCCTCTTCCCTGCCTGGACTCTTCCCTTAACTTTTCCTTCCTTGGGGAAGGTCCTCAGCCTCTCTCTCTGGGCACAGCCTAGAGGGACGCACAGCTCTATCAGGGGCTCTTCTTTGGAGCTTACCTCCAACAGCCTCTCTCAACAGGCACCACCTTCCCAAGGCCAATGCCCTCTCTCTCCTGTGCCCCCTACTGCCACCCCAAGCCCCTGCTCACTGGTTCTCACGCCCTGGTGCTTCAGATGATCTTCCCGCTGCACTGGCAGTGCCCCTACATTCCGCTGTGCCCACTGGTGCTGGCAGACGTGCTGAGCGCCCCTGTGCCCTTCATTGTGGGTATCCACTCCAGTTACTTCGACCTGCACGACCCGCCTGCTGACGTCATCTGTGTTGATCTTGATACCAACACGCTCTTCCAGTAAGAGGCTGGGTCTCACGTGGGGCTGCAGGGAGGTGGGCGTGACAGGGCTGGTGTGTGGAGTGCTTCAGACAAAAAGTGGAGGAGGCTGGCGAGGAACCCCATCACCCTTTCTCCTTGTGCTTATCTTGCAGGACTGAGGAAAAGAAGCTCCTCTCCCCTCGGACCCTGCCCCGCAGACCCTACAAGGTTCTGTTGGCCACACTGACAAACCTGTACCAGCAGCTGGACCAGAGTGAGAAGCCTGGGTGGGGTGGGAGCCTGGGAGCTGTCGAGACCTCAGATCGCCAGTTTGGGGAGGCCTGTGGGAAGGTAGACATTCCTCGAGGTGAGAGGAGTTAGGATTTCATGTGGTGGAAGTGAGGGGGATTCAAATTCCAGCTGAAGCTAGACAAGGGGCAGTCTTCTTGAACATGTTGGGAAAGTCGAGCTTGTCACTGGGGATGCTAGAAGCGTTTAGCTGAAGGCAATGTTTTAGTCGCTGCTGGTGCATAGTCTGTCAGAGGCTGGAGGTGGCGGTGGTGAGAGCCTGTATGAAGGGAAGGGTCGAGGCATGCCCCCTGGGAGCCAGCCTGAGCCTCTGGCTGCGCTGGTCTCCAGCATATACTGGACCTGAGGAGGAGGCATCCCTGGAATTCCTGCTGACGGACTACGAGGCAGTGTGCGGCCGCCGGGCCCGGCTGGAGCGCGAAGTCCAGGGAGCCTTTCTCCGCTTTATGGCCTGTCTGCTCAAGGGCTACCGGATCTTCCTGCGCCCACTCACCCAGGCCCCCTCTGAGGGGGCTCGTGATGTTGACAACCTTTTCTTCCTGCAGGGTAAAGAGGGCCTGTCTTTGCCTGGATGTGGTATCATGGGAGGAGGTGGCCAGGGGCTGGGCTCCATGAGGAAGGAGGCGGCGCTGGGAGCCACTCAGTTGCTTATTCCTTCACTCAGCAAGTGTTTCATGGCACCCGCTTTGACCCACTCACTCTGGTGGTTTTGGGGGGAGTAAGGGTACGAGGATGAACCAGCTGTGGCCCTACCCTCCGGGAGCCCTGGGCTTGGAGTGGACACAGTGGTCCCTGTGGTGAGAAGCCCCCAGGGGCAAAGCTGTGTTCAGGGACCCTCCCCTTAGAAAACTCCAATCCGAGGCAATGGGTACAAACAGACAAAAGGGTACAAACAGACAAAAGGGAGGGATTACAGGGGACCACATGCTGGGGAAGCTGAGCTGGTCAGCTTGGTGTGTGGGGCAGTTGTACCAGAGGAGCCAAAGAGATGACGGCTTTGCTGACCTTAGTCCTGAGTGGGCAGGGAGCTAGGACGGGGTTCAGGAAGGGTATGGCTGTGGTGGGGGTGGGGAGCCCTGGTAACCTCCCTCCTATGCCCCACTCTCGTCCTCCTCAGGCTTCCTCAAATCCCGGGAACGCTCCAGCCACAAACTGTACTCTCAGCTGCTGCACACACAGATGTTCTCACAGTTCATTGAGGAATGCTCTTTTGGCTCTGCTCGGCATGCTGCCCTCGAATTCTTCGACTCTTGTGTTGACAAGGTATTGGGCATTGTCCCTTCTCCATGTGCCCACTGGTCCCTGCTCTCCTCCTGGTTGTCTCTGTTGCCCCAGGGCTATTGTTTATATCTTAACCATGACTGGGATGGCACCCCTGGAGTTATACAGTGCACAGCCTGTGCAGCCATACATGCCTGGCTTCGTATACTTACTAGCTTACTACCCTCCCTTTTCTGACACCATCCACCCAGGCTGTGTCTTTAGGGCTCCTTCCTTATGGATGTGCTTTCCTGGGAGATGCCATCTTCCTGGACACCCTAGGCCCTGCTCCATGCCCACTGTATTAACACTCACTTACAATCCTGCTGCAGGTCCACCCGGAGCAGGAGAAGCCTGAGCCGACACCCTTAGTGGAGCTGGAGGAGCTGTCGGGAAATGAGCTCACTGTCTTCATCACACCTCCCGAGGAGCCTCCAGTACCAGAGGGCAGTGAATCCACTCCTCAGTACTGGTGAGTCTCTTGCCCCCTCGCTTGTCCCAAAGCTCCAAAGGCTGGTCCAGTGCAGCTTGTGATGGTGCTTCTCCCTACCCCTCCAGTTACGATGGGTTCCCAGAGCTACGGGCTGAGCTGTTTGAGTCTCTTCAAGAGCAACCTGGGGCCCTGCCTGTGCCGGGCCCATCCCGTAGCGCCCCTAGCAGTCCTGCTCCTCGCCGTACAAAACAGGTAACCAGTGGGTGGACGCCATCAAGGGACCTGGCTCAGGCCAATGGCTGCTGCTTCAGTTTCCTCATCTGTAAAATGGGGATAATAATAGTACTTACCCCATAAGGTTGTTAGGAAGTTTAAATGTGCCTGGCACATAAAAAGCAGTGTATAAACATTAGCTGTTGTTACCATCATCATCACCATTGTCGTATCATCATCATCTTTATCTTCTGAGTGCTCTAGGAATCCAGGGGCTGGCACCTGCCCATGCTCAAGGGCCAGCCTCTGCCTGAGGCTCCAGGCGGGGCTGCAGCCTGTAGAGTACAGCATCCCTCCTGTGCCCTCAGAGCACAGATCCTTCCTTAGGGAAGGTGCTGCTTTTCCCCACCCATTTTAAAACCTGCTGGGACATTGTACTCACCCTGGTGTGTCCCCTCTCACACCTAGGAGATGAAGGTTGCACAGCGGATGGCACAGAAGTCAGCAGCCGTGCCTGAGCTGTGGGCCCGGTGCCTGCTGGGGCACTGCTATGGGCTGTGGTTCCTGTGTCTACCTGCCTATGTGCGGTCGGCGCCCTCCCGCGTACAGGCACTGCACACGGCCTACCATGTGCTGCGCCAGATGGAGAGCTGCAAGGTGGTGCTCCCTGATGAGGTAGGCAGCCGTGGACCTGTGGGCTATGCCCATACCCAGTCCCAGTGAGGCTTGTGCAGCCATGGGGACTGTGACAGAGAAACTTGGTGGAGACCAGAGAAAGCAGATGGGGAGCCCCAGAGCTGGGCAGATGCTCCATAAACATGCACTGAGTGAATGAGCATGTTCAGGGTATGGCAGTGGAAACTGCAGGGAGACAGGGTCAGCAGGAAGACTGAGTGGCTCTGAGGCAGCCCCAGTACCTGCCAGGGGCCAGTGAAGTCTGTGAGAATTGGGGAGGCTGGAAGAGGGTGCTTGCTGAGACTTGATGATTTTGGCTGGGAGTGAGTCTCCCATCATCCCATGCCTCTCTGGCCCAGGTGTGTTACCGGGTGCTGATGCAGCTCTGCTCACACTACGGGCAGCCTGTGCTATCCGTGCGTGTCATGCTGGAGATGCGGCAGGCAGGCATCGTGCCCAACACCATCACTTACGGCTACTACAACAAGGTACCTAATTTGGGGTAAGGGGTGGGATGGCAGCCTGTGCCAGTGTATGGGGAGGATGCTGCTCCTTGACACCTGTTGCTCTCCTCAGTCCTCGGACATTGGGCCTGTACAGTTCAACTAAATCCTGTAACCATTGTCATCCACTGTGCTCCTGTGGTGCCTTAGCACCTACAGACAATTTTCTCATACTTGGCTGCTTTGATTCTCACTCACAACCACCCTGTTTATAGCTAATAGTTTTAGCCAATATGCTAGGGATTGTTCCAAATATATTATACATTTTAAATCATTTTATCTTCACAACAGCCCCATGAGGCGGAATGATTATTATCCCCATCTTATAGATGAAATGAAGTTGCAGAGCATTAGTAACTGTCCAAGATCCCACAGTGAATAGTCAGGAAGTTAGAATATAAGCACAGGCATATTCATGTCTCCTGAACTCAGGCTCTTAACCATGATCCTAAACTGCCTCCTTTTTTGGGGGTAGGGGGAGAGACAGGGTCTTGCTCTGTCACCCAGGCTGGAGTGCAGTGGCATGATTGTAGCTCACTGCAGCCTTGAACTCCTGGGCTCAGGCAATCCTCCCATCTCAGTTTCCTAGTAGCTGAGACCACAGGCATGAGCCACCACACTTGGCTTGCCTCCTGTTTTTTTATGATGAAACTGATAACCAAAAAAATGAAATGGGGGTCAGGTATGGTGGCTCATGCCTGTAATCAAAGCACTCTGGGAGGCCAAGGCGGGCGGATCATTTGAGCTCAGGAGTTCGAGAGCAGCCTGAGCACGAGCGAGACCCCGTCTCCACTAAAAAAACAGAAAGAAATTATCTGGACAACTAAAAATATACAGAAAAAATTAGCCAGGCATGGTGGCGCATGCCTGTAGTCCCAGCTACTCGGGAGGCTGAGGCAGGAGGATTGCTTGAGCCCAGGAGTTTGAGGTTGCTGTGAGCTAGGCTGACGCCACGGCAGTCTGGCCGGGGCAACAGAGTGAGACTCTGTCTCAAAAAAGAAAAAGAAAGACATGATTTCTTCAAAGCCATATAATTTATAAGTAGAAAATTCTGGATACAAATTTTCTTCATTGCTTCTGGCTTCTCCTAAAATCCTCTTGGAGGCAGCTGCTGCCAGCTGCCTCCCTGGGCTCTTGTTTCTGGCTGAGCCTTTAGCAGGACAGTCCTAGCCAGGATGTCTGGAGGGGAGGGTGGTCCCCGGGGCTCCACGACAGGAAGTGGGCATCAGCTGGGGTCAGGGTGCAGAAGTAGGCCATCCTGATTGGCACTGTGCTTGTTAGGCTGTGCTGGAAAGCAAGTGGCCGTCTGGCACACCAGGTGGGCGCCTGCGCTGGGCTAAGCTCCGGAATGTCGTCCTGGGGGCTGCTCAGTTCCGCCAGCCCTTGAGAGAACGGCAGCAGCAGCAGCAGCAGCGGCAGCAGCGGCAGCAGCAGCAGCAGCAGCAGCAGCAGCAGCAGCAGCAGGAGGAGGTATCAGCACATCAGGAGGCAGGCAGCTCCCAGACAGGTGGGTAGGACTGGTGAGACAGGATTGAGGACCGAGTAGCCAGGCT
Source organism: Propithecus coquereli (assembly GCF_000956105.1). Taxonomy (NCBI): domain Eukaryota; kingdom Metazoa; phylum Chordata; class Mammalia; order Primates; family Indriidae; genus Propithecus; species Propithecus coquereli. The sequence continues at coordinate 3,666,704 of NW_012151840.1, forward strand.
TAGCAGGGAGAGGTATGGAGAGCTGGGGCTGGCCTAGTGGTTGGCATTGGGTTTTTGGGGATTGACAAACTACATCTGGCTGGTAACACAAGGGATAAAGTTCTGCCTGGGGGGAACCCGGCAAACCTAGGTCCATCCAAGCTCTGTTTTGGAATAGAGGTCTGGGTTTCCATTTGGCTGCCCCTAAACCCCTTCTCTGTCTTTTACAGAGTCCTATCTGGAGCGCCCCTCTCCCAGCCGCCCCCTTCAGCGCCAAACAACCTGGGCTGGGCGAAGTCTGCGGGACCCAGCCTCACCCACTGGGCGCCTGGTGAAGAGTGGCAGCCTGGGCAGTGCCCGAGGGGCACAGCCCACTGTAGAGGCTGGTGTGGCCCACAGTGAGTACCCTGGTCTGACCCCCACCCCCAGGCAGCTTTCCTAACCACTTGCCAGTAAGAGCCAGGGTGGAGGGGTGGCCCTCTGTGGTAGTAGGTACTGTAGACTCTGAGGGTAGCTTGCCCAGAATGTTGTCATGGTGGGGGTTGTGGTACCAGCGTTTGTGCAGCCAGGAATTATGTTTATTCTGGAAAGGGGTAGCTGGGGGAGGGGCTGGGCTACATCTTCCCTGATTCTTTTCTGTCCTGCAGTGATAGAGGCCTTGGGGGTCCTGGAACCCCGAGGATCACCTGTGCCCTGGCATGATGGAAGTCTCTCAGACCTAAGCCTGACCGGGGAGGAGCCAGCACCTGGAGGCAGCCCAGGGGGCTCAGGCTTGGCCCTGAGTGCCCAGTCCACTGAGGCCCTGGAAGGGCTAAGTGGGCGGGGGCCCAAGGCTGGTGGGCGTCAGGATGAGGCAGGCACCCCCCGACGAGGGCTGGGTGCCCGCCTCCAACAACTGCTCACTCCTTCTCGCCGCTCCCTTGCCTCCCGCATTCCCCCACCTGAGCTGCCCCCTGACCTGCCACCCCCAGCCCGCCGCAGCCCCATGGACAGCCTTCTGCGTCCCCGGGAGCGCCCTGGATCCACTGCCTCTGAGGTAGCCAGCTAGTGGAGGGTCCAGATGCTTTAGCATCGGGAAGCCTGGGGAGGAGCTGCTATCCTGGGAGAATGCCCAAAAAGGGGGCCCTGAGGGGTAGTTGAAACAAGCACCCTAGGTGGAGGAGCTTGAGGTTGGCTGACTGTGCTTCCTCTTGTAATGGCAGAGCTCAGCCTCTCTGGGCAGTGAGTGGGACCTCTCAGAATCCTCTCTCAGCAGCCTGAGCCTTCGGCGTTCCTCAGAGCGCCTCAGTGACACCCCTGGATCCTTCCAGTCACCTTCCCTGGAAGTAAGGATCACCCCTCCCAACACATGTGCTTGAACACACACATACTACACAGTCACTCTGTCAAAGGTGGGGGATGGGGAAGAGGTGGAAGGAGGCTGGGCTGGGAGGGAGGTAGGAGGGGCTGAGGAAGGAGCATGGACTCCAGAGTGCCAGAGTTCAGATGACCTACTTCCTGGGGCCTCCCTGCCTGCAGATTCTGCTGTCTAGCTGCTCCCTGTGCCGTGCCTGTGATTCGCTGGTGTATGATGAGGAAATCATGGCTGGCTGGGCACCTGACGACTCCAACCTCAACACAACCTGCCCCTTCTGCGCCTGCCCCTTTGTGCCCCTGCTCAGTGTCCAGACCCTTGATTCCCGGCCCAGGTGCCCAAAGCAGGGCAAGTGCTGCGGGTGGGATGGGGAAGTGGAGGTCCTAGAGCTGACCCCTCCTGCTATCCCCCTGCAGTGCCCCCAGCCCTGCCCCTGCTGGTGCCAGTGGCAGCAAAGATGCTCCTGTCCCCGGGGGTCCTGGCCCCGTGCTCAGTGACCGCAGGCTCTGCCTTGCTCTGGATGAGCCCCAGCTCTGCAATGGGCATGCAGGGGTAAGGGCTGGGCCAAAGAGGCATGAGGAATGGGAGTGTACTGTCCTGTGTGGAGACCTGAGGGGTGCCGAGGAGAGATGGGGCATTGAGGGCAAGGGGCATCCCAGAAGCTGTTGGACGTGTGGCTCAGTGGGAGGCAAGGATCTTGGGTGGGGCCGTGGTACATGCCCTCTACTGCCCTTCCCCTTTGTGCCTGACAGGGTGCCTCTCGGCGGGTTGAAAGTGGGGCATGGGCATACCTGAGCCCCCTGGTGCTGCGTAAGGAGCTGGAGTCGCTGGTAGAGAATGAGGGCAGTGAGGTGCTGGCATTGCCCGAGCTGCCTGCTGCCCACCCCATCATCTTCTGGAACCTTCTGTGGTATTTCCAACGGCTGCGCTTGCCCAGTATTCTACCAGGCCTGGTGCTGGCCTCCTGTGATGGGCCCCCGCTCCCCCAGGTCAGTGCCCTCGTGTGGTCCCTGCTTCCTAAATGCCTCCCTCTACATCTCTCAGCTCTTTGTCCCCTAGTGCTCTGTGTCCTTGGCACTGTAGAAAGAGCACAGGCTATGGACTCTGTTAGACCTGGTTTGACTCCTGGCCCCTTCACTTTACAATTCTGATCCTCAATTTTGTCATCTGTAAAATGGCATAAGCACCTACCTCACAGGGCTGATGTTTAGATACCTTGTGTAGTGCCTGGTACCTAGAAAATGATTCATTAATATTTGTCTTTTCATTCCATCAATATTGAGCACTTCTTTAGATCCTAGACACAGTTTTTAGGAACTAGGGATGTAGCAGATTACAAAACATAGTCCTTGCTCTCAAGAGCATGCATTCTTGCGGGGGATGAGAGTTCCTTTCCCTCTTTTCTTTGGCTATGTCCTGTAATGTCCCTCTGTTTCTTTGGACATTGCCTGTCCATTTCTTATCCTCTGCCTCCCATTCCGTGAACCTAACTGTCTCCCCTATCTTGGCTCCCCCAGGCCCCATCTCCTTGGCTAACCCCTGATCCAGCCTCTGTGCAGGTACGACTGCTGTGGGATGTATTGACCCCTGACCCCAATAGCTGCCCACCTCTCTATGTGCTCTGGAGGGTCCACAGTGAGTCTGGTATTTGGTCTAGGGTTGGGGGGGGGTCCCATTCCCAGAGGGCTCAGTGAGCCTGGCAGCCTTCCTTACTTTCCTCCAGGCCAGATCCCCCAGCGGGTGGTATGGCCAGGCCCAGTACCTGCGTCCCTTAGTTTGGCTTTGTTGGAGTCGGTGCTGCGCCATGTTGGACTCAATGAAGTGCACAAGGCTGTGGGGCTCCTGCTGGAAACTCTAGGGCCGCCTCCCACTGGCCTGCACCTGCAGAGGTATGATGCTCCCATCCGGGTGGTCCCTGGCCTGTCCAGGGCTCTGCATTCCTTTTCTCTCACTCATAGCCTTCTGCCTCCACTACAGGGGCATCTACCGTGAGATCTTATTCCTGACAATGGCTGCTCTGGGCAAGGACCATGTGGACATAGGTGAGGGAGCAGGCAGGGTGCTGAGGAATTTAGGGACCTAGGGCCAGGTGTGGGAGGCAGGGGTCCTAATGCATTGACTTCCACCCTCTTCCCTAGTGTCCTTCGATAAGAAGTACAAGTCTGCCTTTAACAAGCTGGCCAGCAGCATGGGCAAGGAGGAGCTGAGGCAGTGGCGGGCACAGATGCCCACTCCCAAGGCCATTGACTGCCGAAAATGTTTTGGAGCACCTCCGGAATGCTAGAGACCCTCAAGCTTCCTTCTCCAGCCTGGGGTGGGGAGGTGAGGGAGAAGGATTCTAGAGATAAACTGCTTCCCTATTCCCTTCAAAGAAGAGTTGGGAACAGGCTGGGAAGCCTGCCCAGCCAAAGGCTCCAAGCGAGGACAGCAGGAAGAGGGACCCACTGTTACCAAAAGTCACGATTCCCCTATCTCCACCCTGCCCAATTTACTCATGCTGATGTTAGGGGAGTCCTGGGGGAGTTGGTACAGGTCTGTTCCTCCCTTGTTCTATATCAGGAGCTCCCCTCCAGGGTACCCACAGATCTACACTGCCCTGGTCATTTTAGAAGTTTTTGTTTTAAAAAACAACTGGAAAGATACAGAGCTACTGAGCCTTTGCCCTCAATGGGAAGGAGGGATGTCATTCCCCAATGATGGTCCCTCTTCCCTGGCATTGCTGAAGGAGCCCCAGGCTCTCCATGCCTTTCTACCTAGTGTTTATAGTTTAAGTTATTTATTCTGGAGCCACAGCCCCCTTGCTTAGGAGGTTCTTATGGAGAGTAAGGAAGAAAAGGGAAATGGGGCACCATGGTCCAGTGATTTGTAGCTCCCTGAAAGTCAGGCAGTAGGAGCTAGAGGAGTCCCAAGCTCCTCTTAGGAAGAACTGGTGCCCCCTCCAGTCCTAATCCTTGTCCACCCCACCTTGGGGAATGCCTCACCTACCCAGGCCTGACCTGTGCAATAAGGATTGTTCCCCGCGAATTTTTGTTGGATGTAAATATAGTAAAAGCTGCTTCTGTCTTTTTCCTTCTGCCTCCTGTTCCCTGGGTCTGGGATAATGGTGGAGGATACCTCTTATTTTCCCCTGATTGCATATCATCCTTTCCACCTTTCCATCCTTTGCAGGCTTCAGGCACACCCTGCTTTCCCTGACCATGTCTGGTACTGGCCACTTGAGGCACAGGGAGTTCTTGGAGCAGGAGAGGAGTGAATCTGGTGCTGGCTATGGTGGTGCCAGTCTGTGTGGCACTTCCGGCCCTCCCACACAATCACCCCCTTGTCCCTCATCTGTACCCCACACAAAGACTCCATTCTTTGGGGGCCCTGAGCTCATCTCTGCCTTATTTCCTCTCCCCCATTCCCCCTCCCACCGAACTTCTCCAGTATCTCCACAGGGATGATAACCCTTTCCCCAGCAGTTGGTGTTGGCAGCCCTCATACATCCTGGGGGCTCTGGCCATCATCCTAGGCCCCATTGCTCAAGCTGCAGGCAGTACTCTTCCAACCAGGGTCTCAGCCTGGGGACAGCACCAGGAAGATAGGGGCAAAGATTAAGGGGCTCACTGCATCTGGACATCAGGAAGACAGGCATCATTTTTCTAATCCCTTTGGCCCACTCTGAGTTCTGTATAATGAAATAAACACAGGAAACAACTCCTAACAGAGCTGCAAAACCAATTACCAAAGAGAATTAGCCAACAAAACAGAAATGCCTTGGGGAAGAAGGGCAGGAATATCAATGGAGGAAATAACTGACACGAGCCTGTAGTGCAAATTTCTCAGGGGTGGAGATCAGTGGATGAAGAGAGAGGTACTACTTCTGCAAGCTGGGATCTTGGAGCAAGAGGACCCTTCCCCATCCTGTCTTGAGCATGTTAGGATGCTTTTTCAGTGTCCTAAAGAAGCCACACAGGAGAGAACCAAGGGGTTTAGGAAATGCCATCTGTCTTGCTAGGACATGCTCTCTTTAGAGGGAAACTGTCATGTCACCCTAGTTGCTTTTTTTCTCTTTTGAGATGGAGTCTTGCTCTGTCACTTGGGCTAGAGTGCCGTGGTGTCAGCCTAGCTCACAGCAACCTCAAACTGCTGGGCTCAAGTGATTCTCCTGCCTCAGCCTCCTGAGCAGCTGGGATTACAGGCACATGCCACCATGCCCAGATAATTTTTCTAGTTTTAGTAGAGACAGGATCTTGTTCTTGCTCAGGCTGGTCTTGAATTCCTGACCTCAAGGGATCCTCCCACCTCAGCCTCCCAGAGTGCTAGGATTACAGGTGTGAGCCACCCTGACCCACCTCACCCTAGTTTCTGATAAGACCCTAGTCCCAAAAATTAACCTCTCCCTGTTTCATCCCCAAAGATCTTTTGTAAGGAAGAACCTGCCCTTTTAAAATCTTGAGTTTCTACTGAGTGTAGTGTGCTCAGTACTGCACTGAACTAGAGACAAAGAATTTTAGGGCTCAGTCCCTACCCTAATAGAGCATACAATCTTACTGGTCTGGAGTGTCTGTTGGTTCACAGACAGTAATGATAATCAACTCTTTCTCAGCTCATTCTTCTCATTTTTAGGCTTCCTTCTAGAACTGCAGTCAGATGTGAGAACTACAGAATTCTTTAACCACAAAAACATCTGGGAATTCCAATAGCAAAGTACTCACCATGACATCTAACATCTGTTTGTCCTGGTGTGTAAGGAGCTGTATGAGGAGAAGGATGTGCCCAAATTACCTTACCCAATTTCTCTTCCCATAATTTATGAAGTGTATAGGTTCAAGTATAGCAAATTTGAGGCAAATCTTGTCTCTGCCACTTACTAATTTTATGAAGTCAGACAAGTTACTTAGCTGCTGCGCCTCAGTTTTTCCTCATCTGCAAATTGTGGGTCTTTTAAAGGTTAAGTATATAATTCACGGGAAGTGCTAAACACACTCAATGTTAGCTTCAAAAAGGAAAAGGAAACAGGTAGAGCCGGCATAGGGCAAAAGTAATGGCCATTACAATATTGGCCTCACTTACCTGTCTTCCTTAGAGCCTGAGCACTCCAGACTGAGAGTCCCCGTCCATGGCCTGATTTTGATTTTGTTGAAAGGTTTTTTTCTCAGGCCTTGCTGGTCTCTTCCTCTACCATGGTTTTCATGTCTCCTCAAAGCCCTTGGAGGATGGCCTTTCAGACAGCATAGAATGCATTGAACTGATAATGGACAAAGCAGTAGGTTAGGGAAAGAGGGATGTACACTCCATGAGGGCAACAACTTTGTCTCACTGCTATATCCTTGGCACACAAAGAGTGTGAGTGCCCTATAACCTAATAGGTGCTCTATCATGTAGGTTCAGTGACTGAAAGGAGTCAGTGAAAGCATTAAAATGATGGGGTTAGTAGAGAAATAATTTTCAGTGCAGTACAAGACAGGTACCATGGGTAGAATACTAACAGAAGCTGAATTTAGAGCTAAGAGTTTGAAGTTGTTGAAAAAGCAAGGAAAATTCTTATAGTTATACTATTTATCATGTTGAGTGCTCACTATATCGTTGGCACTGACCTGAGCATTTTATTTTTATTTTTATTTTTTTTGAGACAGAGTCTCGCTTTGTTGCCCGGGCTAGAGTGAGTGCCGTGGCGTCAGCCTAGCTCACAGCAACTCCAAACTCCTGGGCTCAAGCGATCCTCCTGCCTCAGCCTCCTGAGTAGCTGGGACTACAGGTGTGAGCCACCATGACGGGCTAATTTTTTATTTCTATTTTTAGTTGACTTTCTAATTTTTTCTATTTTTAGTAGAGATGGGGTCTTGCTCCTGCTCAGGCTGGCCTTGAACTCCTGACCTGAAGCGATCCTCCCGCCTCAGCCTCCCAGAGTGCTAGGATTACAGGCGTGAGCCACTACGCCCAGCCTTTGACCTGAGCATTTTAAATGTGCTATTTTATAATCCTCACAATTACCTTATCCACTGTCTTATCATTCCCATTTTACAGATGGGGAAACTAGGGGATAGAGAATAGAGGATAAGTAACTTACACTTAAGTCACACAACTGGTAAGAGGCAGAGCCAAGATCCAAACTCAGGCAGGCTGACTCTAGAGACTAGGTTCTTTTACCTGGACACTAGTATGTAGGGAAACAGGTTTTTTATCGACTTAAAATAAGAATTGGATGCTGGGCTTGGTGGTACGCACCTGTAGTCCCAGATACTCTGGAGGCTGAGGCTGAAGGATTGTTTGAGCCCAGGAGTTTGAGGGCAGCCTGGGCAACTTAGCAAGACCCCATTTCTAATTTAAAAAAATAAATTGGAGCATACCTGTGTGTGTGTGTGTGTGTGTGTGTGTGTGTGTGTGTGTGTGTGTGTGTGTGTTCAGGACTTACCTATGACTTCATGTTGCATGTCCTCCATTACAATTTTTTTTTTTTTTTTTTGAGACAGAGTCTCACTCTGTTGCCCGGGCTAGAGTGAGTGCCGTGGTGTCAGCCTAGCT
>NW_012151840.1:3678853-3680170 GCF_000956105.1 Propithecus coquereli
TTTTCCTCTCCAGGAGACAGGTTCTCTGTTGCCAGGGTTAGATAGACTATAGTGGTGTCATCATAGCTCACTGCAACCTCCAATGCCTAGGTTCAAGTGACCCTCCTGCCTCAGCTTCCTGAGTAGCTGGGACTACAGGCATGTGCTACCATGCCCAGCTGATTTTTTTATTTTTTGTAGAGATGGGGTCTCCCTGTGTTGCTCAGGGTGGTCTCAAACTCTGGCTTCAAGTGATCCTCCTGCCTCAGCCACCCAAAGTGCTAGGATTAGAGAGGCATGAGCCGCCACACCAAGCCCAATAAAGATATCTTAATCATATACTGGGACCTCTGGATTCATCCTAACTTTAAGTAGTAAGTCCTGTATGTTGTATGTAGAACAAACCTCTTATTTCAATTTACTGATCCTTCTTTTCCTCCCCCACCCACCAAGCTGGAGGTGCATGTGTAGGAAAACAGCAGCTGTGCTGTCCTGGTTTCTGGACTCTGGAGCATATTCCATGTTAGCCACCCCATTGGGAGTCATGCTGACAAGCAGCCCCTCTGCACTTAGCTCAGGAGGCTCATGTTGCTTAGCTCATTGAGAAAAGCCAAACCAGCTTTGGTTGTTTAAAACAACTGCCAGAGAAATTGTAAGATTTGAGCCATAACTGGGACTGAGGGACTTTTCTTTTTCTGATCTTTGCAGTACTTAAAGCCCTGCATCATTACATATATCAAGGCACAGTAGTCAGGCATTTTCTGAGGTAGTTTGAAGGGAAAGGAAAAAAAAATAAAAAGACACACACCCAGATTGACCATAAATCTAGGCCCTGGTGTAAAGCTGTCCACCTCTTGGTTGGGAAAAATCCAACCTATCAGACAATGCCACACAAAGTTGCAGTTCTCCTGCTGTTGGCCAAGCCTGGGAAAAGATACATAAGGAAGTTCAGTTTCTCTTGAAAAGGACTGGCTTTTGGGGGAGAGAGCTTCTCTTAGCCATATTGTTTGGTTTATCCTCAGTAATCTCTGAAGCTTTTTCTATAGATAAGTGGTTGGGGATTTTGGTGGCTCCAGAATCCATGAAGCAGGAGCTTCCTAGTAGTGATGGAAGCCTCTGAAGAATAGGTCTGATTTGAAATGGACCCCTCCTCATGTTCCATCTTTTACCTTCTCCTTTTGTGGATATATGAAATATTGCCATACAGCTTGGAGTTCATCCAGTAGGAAGGGAGTGAGCCAGGGTCATTAGGGTTTAACTTGTCTGAGATACTCTTAGATGGTGGCTCAGTAATGTTTGGAGTCTCCCTCAAAATTGGCTGGGCACGGTGGCTCATGC
>NW_012151840.1:3680220-3681580 GCF_000956105.1 Propithecus coquereli
TCCACTACAATTTAATTTCCATTGCACAGTATGACTTCTAAATGATTTGAAAAACGATGTTCGAGTGCCTCTGGAACCAGTTATTTCTGGGTTAAAATCAGTGTTAGGTTACTAGAGCTATTTGGCCTTTGGCAAGTTACTTAACCTCTCTGAGCCTATTTCCTGATCTACCTCCATTCGAATTTCAGCTCTGTCACTTAACATGTGTAACTTTGGACAAGTCATTTGATCTCTACCTCATTTTTCTCATCTGTAAAATAAGGTTAACAGTACCTACCTCAGAGTTACGAGCAATAAATGAGATAATCCATGTAAACACAGTGATTCGGACAGTCTCTTTCCCAAAACGTTAACTATTATTATTCCTTAACAAACTGACTGTGATAACTGCTCCCTATCCTCATGGTGCTCAAGTGAGTTTAGGTGAGTCTAACTGCTTTGGTGAAGTAGGGAAGCTAGCAAGAGGAGCTAGGCCTCGAGTAGATTAGGTGGAATTGGGTAGGGTGGGAGGATGTTTCCTCACTGTGAACGTAACCAGACCAAGAAAGCCCAAGAGAAGGAGCTGCGAGGGCTCTGCACACCGTAATTCCTCAGTAATTTGGCTAGCTGCCTTTTTTCTGCGGTTGTGGTTCAGTCACGACAGGACCAAGTAGAGGTACGAAGAACACCAGGAAGCTCAAGGCCTCTGGCACACGGAGGCAAGCCACGCCCCAAAAGACAGCAAGGCCCAAGGGCCTAAAGCTAGTTCCATCGTGAAATTCCTGGATTTTGTCGCGATGAAATACCGCCCAACGCAGACCCCAGCTCCGCTCACTAGTCTCCATCTTTAGAATTGAAAGAATAAGAACGGGCCAAAGGGGAATCCCGATTTGGGGAGCCTGGGGTACGGCGGCTGCCTGGGGACCAAAACGTCTCTAAGGTAAAGTTGCAGCCTGAAGCGATTTTTTGACCCCCGACACTTAATGGGCTGTCGAAGACCCGGATGTGTCTGGGACTGGCCGAGGTACCCATTAACGCGCCCCCGCTAAACCATCCCCCCTCCTCCGTTTATGATTGGTGTCTAAGCACGCCAATCATCACTTCTCTAGCCACTCACTCTTCAAAGGTGGGATGAAGTCCCGGCATCCTGTCTTCTATTGGTACGGCCGAGAAGAAGAGGGCGGGGTGGCCGGCTTAGGCCGCCCAATGGGCGTCGTGGCGTGTGGGTAAGGCGGAGCCGAGGCGCTTGGCAGCTGCCCAATCAGCGTCCTTGTTTGTGTGGTGCCGCCGCCGCCGGTGCAGCCGCCGCCGCCGCCGCTGCCCCCGTCTGTACCGCAGTGTCTGCTCCGCCCGCCCGCCCCGGTCCGGCCCGCCCCCCTCC
>NW_012151840.1:3681960-3684251 GCF_000956105.1 Propithecus coquereli
CGCGCCCCCGCCTCGCGCTCCCCCTTCACCTCATCCCCTCCCCCGCTCCGCGCGCGCGCCCCGGTCTTTCACTTCGGCCTTGCGCGCCCCCAGCTCGTGTCCTTTCATTTCTTCTCATTTTACTCTTTCTCCCCTCCCTCACGCCCCGTTTCCCCCGCCATCCCCGCTTTCACTCACTGCCTCATGCCCGCCATGCTCCCGTCCTTTCCTCTCTAGCGCGCCCCCCCCTTTTTTAACTCTCTCCACCCCCAGTGGTGCCCTCGGGGTGCGGGGGCCGCTCCCTGCTCTCAGTCTTGTGTTTGACGGTGGATGGGACAAATAGGGGATCCTTAAGGGTGAAGGAAGCTCAGGATAATTACCTTTATTTAGGGAAAGGGATCAGGAGCGCAGAACCTTACCCCTTTATTTTTTCGTCCACGGTTCCCTCGCCCTCCTGTAGAAGGGAATTGTCTCATCCTATGTGTGGGTACCTATCTTCTATAGAGAATAAATCACCTCTTTTCTCAGCTGAGCTTCTGGGACACACTGGATTTGTCTTTTAGTTAAGTGCCTGAGGGTCGATAGAACTTACCCTTCCCTAACCAAACCGGGACTTAAGAGTACTTTTGGCCTCCCTGTTCTCAATTACGCTGAGGAGCTCGCCACTCCTGCGAGTGCAGAGGTTTAGGTGCCATTCGCGGGCCCGGGACAGCTTTGCCCCTTCATAAAGGTATAGTATCCTCTTTGGATTCTTCCCCAGCATCAACTTCTTGCAAACACAAGATGTTAGCCCATAGGGCTGGCACTGAGGTGGAGACGGAGGCTTTAATGGTGGGTGGCATGTGGATGCTAACTGAGCTAGGTATCACCCTTTTCCTCCGCTGTCCTCTGGAGAATCAGGCATCCTCTTGAGAACCGTTTTCTCATTTCTGATAAATGAATATTTGGAGGGTGTGTATGTGAGAGAGGGGGTACTTAATATATTTCAGGAAAGGGAAAGAGTAGTGTTTTCAGACCAGACTATCAAAAAGGGGTTCGGACTTGTAGCTGATGGAGTAAAAGCAGGTTTAACGGATCTGTGTTGGAGATGCTTTCGTAGTTATTAGGACATTTTGTTTTTCTAAAAATGTACATTTTGAATAGACAGTGCACATATGTGATACAAAGTAAAAAGAAAGCTTCCCTCCCACCTCTGTCCTCCAGGCATGCAGTCTCCTTTCTAGTGCATATGACTTTGATGTTTTCTGGCAGCAGCCTGGTGTCTGTAGGTTGTTGGAGATTAACCTGTTTGGGAGTTTAGTGCTAACTTTATTGCACTTGCTTGGGTATGCTGACCTAAACTCTTCCTTGAAGTCTGATAATCACTTGGATTCATATTGTTGGTGCTGGAGCCGTCTTGATAGAATATTGTCATAGAGTAGCATTTCTGTCAATACTTGGGTGGGAAGGAGGCTACTTCTGGAGGTGCTGTAGAGGGGTTCAGTATATTTTGAGGGAAGGCCCCACCTGTTGGAAATGCTGCTGCTTTTTTGGTGACAGATTTCTAGTCCCTGGCTGTCAGGGGATGAGCTGGTTCAAGGATAGGCTTTCCTTGGACTCTAAGCAGATAGGTTGTATGAGTAATTAGTTAATAGGAGTACTAATCTGGTAGGACTGTCTTCAGTTTTTAGAGGAATATAGTTTTTAGTCTAGTGGCAGTGATAGTCATCATGGAACAAGGTAGATAGGTATTAATGAATGGGAATCATAATGCTGGACCTGTAGGCTGAGTGACCCAGTTTTAGAGGAGGTGAGACTTTATAGACTTTTGTCCTGCCTATTATTCCTTACTTGAGAACACTCTCCATGAGGTGAGAGTGATTTGTAGTTGACAGCAGCATCCATCTTTATGACATTGTGGTTTGCCTTCCTTGACTGTGTGTGATGTCTGTTAACTTCCTGTTTAGAGGCAGTCCAAATAGGGTCTAAATAGAGGCTGCATTCAAATAACTTGTCTGGGAACAATGTTATCCAGGTTCCCTGATCAGCCAGCCCTTCAAATCTAAGTTCTGACAGTAACTTTTACTGCTGTGTTTAGCATAGGGCCACAGGGTGGTGAGAGAGGGAGGTGTGAGGAGTTTGTTCTGAACGTCATAGCCTTAAATTACTTTCAGAAGCCTGTGTGCTGTCCCCCACTTTTTTGGGGTTCTCCCCACCCTGCTCCCCCTTTTTTCTTTTTGGCCAGCTGGGCCAGACTGGCTCTCTAGGTTAGATTTGGTTAGAGAACAGCAAGGTGGAGGAGGTGTCAGTGTGTCAATAAAGGTATCTTTTTT
>NW_012151840.1:3685826-3689436 GCF_000956105.1 Propithecus coquereli
AAAAAAAAAAAAAAAAAACAAAATCCCCTAACCTTTGCGATTGCCTTAAGTTGCCATCAACTGCCAAGAAACTGTCAACAGTTTAGGGTTGTGGAACCAAAAGCAACAGATGAATAAGAACACATTTTGTTACTTTTTGAGGTATGAAATGGTCAAATTCTAGGCCTCAAAGAATCAAAGTAATTGCAAAAGGGTCTTTGACAACATGTGAACTTAATTGTTACTAATACTAACCAGTGAAGTACTAAGGAAATTAAGGGAAACAACAGTAATTCCATATTCCTGAGCCATTCTCTTGTTGTTTTTCATACCTGGCTAGTATACATTTGTAAAAAAAATTCAGGTTACTGTTACCTGAAGCTGAAAGTCATACTTTAAATCTCCTGATCAAGGCTTTCTTGGTCTTGTCTCATTTCAGGGGAAAGTGGAATTTGTAATCTTCAAAAATAAAGGCTGGAATGTTAGTAGGATTTAGATTAGACACCAGGATTAACAACTTCCTATTATGATTGTAAAGGATTGCAGATGTTAACTGGAGGGCTTGTGCATCACTTACTCAGAAGATACTTATTAGGTTAACTTTTTGAGGGTATTTAAATTCAGACTTCTGGAAAGCAGAGTGTAGACTAATAAATGGCAGATTGGAATCGTGGAACACAGGTGTAGAGAGAGTCTACAAGTCTTGGGTGAAATTCTTACTTTGTGATTTATTAGCTAAATGACTTTGGGTAAGCCTCCTAATTTTTGAATTCGCATTTCTCTCAGAGTAAAAGGCAGTCCTTACAGTAGCTTTTGAGGTTTTACATGGTCTGCCCTCCCTCACCTCTTCCCTTTTTGATCTGCTGTCATCTTCCCCCTTGTTCACTCCATTCCAGCCACACCAACTTGTTCCTTAAATACATCAGTCACACTCTTTATCTTAGGACCTTTGCACCAGCTATTCCCTGTAGTGGGAAATAGCTAGTTTTCCCCATAGACATAATACAAATGGCTAATTGGCTCACCTCCCTCAAGTTGTTGCATAAATTCACTTTTTCAATGAGGCTTTATCCTTCCTCTCTTTAAAAATTGTACCTTTAGCCCCCATGCTTCATGCCTGTTCATCTTTCTCTGCTCTGTTTTCTTTACCATAGCACTTAAAACTTTATAATATACTTATTTGTTAAATTTATTGCTTCTTGCTTCCCTCCCTGTGATATAAGGTCTTTGAAGGCATGGATTTATTTTGGTAATTTGTTTAGTACACTGTGCTAGTACAGTGCCTGGCATATAGTTAATACTCAATAAATAATTGTTGGTCAAATAAGAGTAAAAATAACCTTTCTAACCTCATGTTTGTTTATAACCGAAGTATGAAATGTGATAAGCATAACATGAGTTCTTAAAGTGTTTTGTGAACTTTAAAGCATTGTACAAATAATGATAAAATTATTCCCTTCCCATTGAAATGGTAAATAATGTGTGATTATTTTTAAAAACTCATGTATATTCACATATATATCACATCTCTCCTAAACTCCAGCCCTTTGTTTCAAACTGGTACCTCAGATTCAACATTCCCAACATCTTTTTTTCTCTTCCCCTCCTGTGATTCATTGAGTCATATAAGCCAGAAATGTGAGCATCATTGTCACTTCTCTATTACTTTCTAAATATTTCAGTTTTTGGTTATTTTGGGTTTTTTGTTTTGTTTTTGAGACAGTCTCACTCTGTCACCTTAGTTAGAGTGCTGTGGTGTCATCATGGCTTACTGCAGCCTCATACCCTTGGGCTCAAGCAATCCTCCTGCCTCAGTCTCCTGAGTAGCTGGGACTACAGGCATGCGCCACCACGCCCAGCTAATTTTTCTATTTTTGGTAGAGTTGTCCAGATAATTTCTTCCTATTTTTCAGTAGAGACGGGGTCTCTGTCTTGCTCAGGCTGGTCTTTAACTCCTGACCTCCAGTGATTCTCCTGTGTTGGCCTCCCAGAGTGCTGGGTTACAGGTGTGAGCCACCATACCCAGCTGTTTCTAAGTATTTCTGAATCTGTAGCTTCTTCCGTATCTCCGCTCCTGGTCTCCTAATTCAGGCCCACAACAACTCTTACTTGGAATATTTCCATGATCTCTCACAGTTCTGTTTTTAGTCTTGTTCCCTTTTAAATTCTGTCATATTGTCTTCAGAATGGTCTAACAGATATTTGATTTTTCTACTTCCCCTTCTTAAAAGTATTCAATAGTTTCTAGTTATTAAAACACAGAATTTAAACTTTGCGTAGTATTGCAGGCCCTTTATGATCTCGGCATTTGCCTTCCAATCCAGCCTTACTTCTCTACCTTGTAGTTAATACATGAGCAAATACAGTTCTTTTAGTTCCCAGATGAGCTTCCAAATCTCATCTCAAATGCTACTTCCTCCGGGAAACCTTCCCTGACTTTCCAAAAGAAACTTAGATACATTTTCTTCTTTGTTCTCATTATATTTTATAATTTATAAATTTGCCCTCCTAACCGTCCTATGGTCTGTAAGCATCCTAAAAGCAAAAAGATACTTGTCTTTTTGCCATTGTATCTCCAGGGTGCCTGTCACCTAAAAGATATTAAAAAAAATTTGTTGAATAAATGACTATTCCTTTGAGTTGAGAAAATGCTGCATAAATTTAGAAGATGCCCCTTCTGTTATGTTCTGGGAGCAGAAGAACAAGGTTGGAGTCTTGGTTTTGCCATTTACCATCTGTGTGACCTTGGTTGAGTCACTTGAAGCCTCTGAGCCTTAGTTTCCACAACTTAGAAATGAGGGTCGGGGCAGGTGCAGTGGCTCACGCCTGTAATCCTAGCACTCTGGGAACCCGAGGCAGGAGGATTGCTTGAGCTCAGGAGTTTGAGACCAGCCTGAGCAAGAGCAAGACCCTGTCTCTACCAAAAGCAGAAAAATTAACCAGACATGGTGGCACACACTTGTAGTTTCAGCTACTGGGGAGACTGAGGCAGGAGGATTGCTTGAGCCCAGGAGTTTGTGGTTGCTGTCAGCTTACACTGATGCCATGGCACTGTAGCCTCGGCAACAAGGTGAGACTCTCTCAAAAAAAAAAAAAATGGATCAATAACTGCTTTATCTATATCAGTAGGTTTCTGTGTCAGTCAGATATGATTATGCTTGTAAAGGTGTTTTATAAAGTATAAAGCGTTGTATAATTGTTAATTATTATGTAATGATACAAGCTCCACTTTCCTCACAACTTTTGACTCATTTTTTTTCCTTGCACATATTGTTGAAAAGGCCCTTTTTCGTCATTGAAGCCGTAACTATTCTTCTATAATGTGCGTTCTGTTCATATCCATTTTCATCAATAGGTGTCATGTACTCCTGTATACCATCTTAAATGTGACAGATTTAAAGGCTTTCCCTGTATTCCAATGGATTAAAAAAGATTACAAAATCCTAGAAAGTTCTCAAGGATTCTGTCTTGATTCTATAATTTTTTCTCTTATTTAAAAAAATTTATATTTTTGCAACTTTAGAACTTAAAAGGAGTTTTAAAAATGTAATGTAAACCCATTTGTTGAGCACTTTTGTGTAAGGCTTTGTATTATTCTAATTCTTACAGTAACTCTGTGAGGGAGATATAC
>NW_012151840.1:3693806-3694669 GCF_000956105.1 Propithecus coquereli
TGTAGTAGCACTATAACGACTAAAAGTATAGCTCTGGAGCTAAAAGTCCTGGGTTCAGATTTCTGCCTCCACCACTACTCAGTTGTAAGATCTTTTATTTAACTTCTTTGTGCCTGGTAGATGTTAACTGTTCAGTAAATGTTAGTTCTTATAAAAGATAATGGTAAACCTGACACATAGGTTTGTGGGTGTGGTAAATTGTACATGAAATTGACTGTTTTAACTATTTTAAAGTATATAGTTCGTTGGCATTAAGTATATTCACATTGTTGTGCAACTTATACCACTGTATACCTCCTCAACTTTTTCATATTCCCAAATTGAAACTCTGTACCCATTAAACAATAACTCCCATTCTCCCCTGTGCCCCTGACAACCACCATTCTACTTTCTGATTTTATGAATTGGACGACTACTGCATATAAATAGAATTGTACAATATTTGTCATTTAGTGTCTGGCTTATTTTAGTTAGCATAAGATACCTTCAAGGTTTATCCATGTTGCAGCATGCATCAGAATTTCATTCCTTTTTGAGGTTGAGTAATATTCCTTTATGTGTATATGCCCCATTTTGTTCATCTATTAGTGGACATCTAGATTGTTTACACCTTTGGCTATTGTGAATAATGCTGCTGTGAACATGGGTGTACAGATATCTGCTTGAGTCTCTGGTTTCAATTCTTTGGGCATATATCCAGAATTGGAATTACTTGATCATGGTAATTCTGTTTTTCAGGAACTGTCACACTGTTTTCCACTGTGACTGTACCATATACATTTCTGTCAGCAACGCACAAGCGTTCTAATTTCTCCACATCCTGGCTAATACTTGTTATTTTCTGTTTTCATTCTTTTTTTTTT
>NW_012151840.1:3694833-3698594 GCF_000956105.1 Propithecus coquereli
TCTCGCTCTTGCTCAGGCTGGTCTCGAACTCCTGAGCTCAAACAATCCGCCCATCTCGGCCTCCCAGAGTGCTAGGATTACAGGCGTGAGCCACCGCGCCCGGCCTCTTTCTTTCTTTTTTTAAGCAATGGTTCCCTCAGTATTAATAGGTCTTTGTGAAAAAAGTTATGTCGTCAAATAGAATTTAGAAAAGTTCTGGATTAAGACAGATTTCTTTACAGCGTGACTTCCCTGAGACCTATATGTGTCATTAACATACGTTATACATTGGGAGTGGTAAGAGAATGACCAAAGGATTTAGAGCTTCTCAAAATGGTTTGACCTTGAAAAGTGCATGTTATGGTACTAGTGGTCTCACTGAATGCTTTGAGAATACTACACTTTGCTGTTCTGCTTCCCTGTAGTTCCTCTGGGGTTGTTGCTCTGAAATGCGGAACCGACTGCTTTTGTGTGCTGGTTTTCTAGAGAACTAGTATGGAGGCATTAGGCCAGGTAGTTTTTAGAAACTTCGGTGGTATGGGGGCTGCCATTTTTTCCCCCATTAATCTTCTAAGGCAAATGGTACAGCTCAACCGATGTAGCCTTCAACTTTATTGTATTCCTAGGAGATGAGCTATAACTGAGCTGCTGCCCCTACCTTTCATCTAAGAGGCTAGAAACGGGAGAGTAAGGTTTCAACTTTGGGACTGAGCAAAAACCCTTGAGCCAGGAGCAAGAAATTTTTCCTTTCCGTAATGATAGGTAGTATCACACTAAGAATGCTGTAAAGCCTGCTGTTACTTCTCTTCTGCAAGGTATGCAGACAGACCTGGGGATCAGGAGAGAAGAAACAATACCTTTGATCCTCCCCCCAGTCTTTTAAATTAAAACAAACTTTAAGAAATTTGTTCCCCCCCCCCTTTTTTTTTTGAGACAATCTTGCTTCTTTGCCCCAGGTGTAAAGAGCTGTGGTGTCATCATAGCTCACTGCAACCTCAAACTCCTGGGCTCAAGCAGTCCTCCTCCCTCAGCCTCCCAACTAGCTGGAATTACAGGTGCACACCACAAGGCCCAGCTAATTTTTCTGTGTTTAGTAGAGACGGAGTCTGACTTTTGCTCTCGCTGGTCTCGAATTCCCGAGCTCAAGCAATCCTCCCTTCTCGGCCTCCAAGAGTGCTAAAATTACAAGGGTGAGCCACTGTGCCTGGCCTTGTCCTATGTCTTTTAAAGGTGTAAAGGTTACCTGAATGGTGTTCACCATTTCAAACTTGTATGTAGCAGTATGAAACTTTTATCTACCTCTGAAAAACAATGAAAAGATTTCCCCAATAGGGTAACATTTTTTGACATTTTTTGGAGGGAAGGGGCGGTTTTCCAATCACTCTTTAACATTTGGCTAGATTGTGTTGCTCTCAAAGGGTTTGAAAGTTGAAACAGTTGTGTGTGTTGCTACTGCCATGGACAAGTTGGCTAGAAGACCCTTGGAGTATTAAACTATTAGGTTCTATGGGAGTTTGATGTGAATAGCATGATATTTTTTCCATGTATTAGAGTTTGTCCTATAGTAAGTGTCCACGAATAAATTTGTGTTACTCTGATACCATTCTTCTCTTATTTGATGATTCAGATAGTAAAGAATACTCAGTTCCTTACCTGAGTGCATTGAGAATGTGAAAGTTTTGCTTTTTTAGAATATTTTAAATTCAGATGTTTTTATTCTGGATGAATGGAAACTAGAAAATGGATCTTTTATTGCACTAAAGTCGAATCTTAAGTTTTCATTAGCCTGCATTTTTAACTCTTCATTTTCTGCTTGGAGAGCTGTTCCTCAGTTGAATTCTGTGTAATACATTAATACTGAAGTGAAAGCTTTCAAGGAATATGGGTGACTAGAAAAGGATCTTTTAGAGTTGTATTTTGCAGTCAACAAGAACATCTTGGAAATACCAAATGCATCTTTGAAGAAACTTGAGACTTCAAAGGAATATAAACTTTCTATTGTAAATAGCAGTAAAAATTTATTTGAGATCTAATGGATTACTGTACATATATAGGCACCACCTATTATGAGTGAGCCATTTTAGTTGTTGCATGACTTTTTACTATGAAGGCATTGAAATCTATCTGGTATTAAATTGTAAATTCCTAATTTTGTCAAATACAGAATGGTAGATGTCACAGCAGAGTATAACCAAGGTTAGAATCTGGGCATTCTTTATTTCCAGTTTAAACCTTCTATTCTAGCTGTCTGAATACCTGATAATATTTACAGGAGGGAGTTAAACACAATATGATAAAGTTGTATCAAAAAATAAAACTTGGCTGGGCGTGGTGGCTTCATGTCTGTAATCCCATCACTTTGAGAGGTCAAAGGAAGAGGATCGCTTTAGGCCAAGAGTTCCAGACAAGCCTGGGCAACATAGTGAGACCTCATCTCTACAAAAATGTAAAAAAATTAGCTGGGTATGGTGGTGTGTGCCTGTAGCACCAGCTACTCGGAAGGCTGAGGCTGGAGAATTGCTTGAGCCTGCAAGTTTGAGGTGGTTGTCAACTCTGATGGTGCCACTGCACTCAGCATGGGTGACAGCAAGATCCTGTCTCTAAAAAATAAATAAAACTTAAGGTATCTGTAATTATGTGTGACTTTTGTGTTCTGGATTCAGTTAGGTCGAAGATGTGAAAGGATTGATGAATAAGGGGTACTGTTGTGGTATAGGGCAGTATTAGAGGAGGACAGTGAGATTTTTACCCATTGTTTTATAGGTTTATGAATTAAGTGAGGAGGCCTTCAGAAGTTGACATTTTAATTTTGTTGTTAATTTTTGTTGATGTGCTGCTTAGTACATCTCCTATGAGCTGCCTAGACTGTGCCACATTTGCTCTTTATTTCGTTGGGTATTCTGAAAAGCTTTGTCAGCGTATGTATCTCTCTTTCTCTTATAAAGAACCAACCGTTCTCAGTGATGTTCATAAATTGAATTGTTGTGGCTGGATATGAGAAAATAGTCTAGTATCAGTGGTATTCTTTATATTTTATCTAACTTCTTGGAAGCTTTCCTCCTTTGGTTAAACTAGAATAACTTTTGTTGTTTCTTCACTTTATTCTAGGGAATATACTTCAGTTTCTCACTGAGACTTAAAGGCTGTATTGATCAAAATATTTTAGAGATGTATTGGTCTACCTTCTCACCTGTAGGGAAGGCCTTTCATTGTACTGTATACAGATGCTCCTTGACTTAGGGGGTTACGTCCCAATAAACTAAGTTGAAAATACTGTAAAGTCAAAAATGCATTTAATACTTGTAACCTGCTAAACATCGTAGCTTAACCTAGCCTACCCTAAAAATATTCAGAACACTTAACATTAGCCTATAGTTGGGCAGAACCATCTAACACAAAGCCTATTTTATAATAAAGTGTTGAGTATCTCAAGTAACTTACTGAATACTGTCCTGAAAGTGAAAACCAGAATGGTTGTATGGGTACCCAAAATACAGTTTCTACCGAATGTGTATTGCCGTTGCACCATCGTAAAGTTGAAAATTGTAAGTTGAACCATTATAAGTTGGGGACCATAGGCAAGTGGTCCTCTAACCTCTGTGTGGAAATGACTAGTAGCTTACCAAATCACCATGAAGTCCTTGTCCATTTTTAGGCAGGTAGTGTTTTAGAAAATTTACATGTCTATACGTGTAACATTTTTATAACTATAAAAGTAATACCTGTTATTTTTATAAAATTTGAAATAATACAGAAAAAGCCAATCTCTGTAGTAGCACTAT
>NW_012151840.1:3699644-3706619 GCF_000956105.1 Propithecus coquereli
TGTATTTTAATTGTCCAGCTAATTTCTTTCTATTTTTAGGAGAGACGGGGTCTCACTCTTGCTCAGGCTGGTCTTGAACTCCTGAGCTCAAACCATACGCCGCCTGGGCCTCCCAGAGTGCTAGGATTACAGGCATGAGCCACTGTGCCCGGCCTTTAAATCTGCTGATTGTGGGAAACTGAAAAGGCCTGACCACTTCATATATTCACAGAACATTTGTTGTATACCTACTGTGTAAAAGATAGAAACACAGGTGTTGTAGAAGACATGAAGATAGATGACACAACCTCAGTCCTCAAGAACTGCGGTCCCCAACCCCGGGGCCGTGGACCGGTACCCATCTCTGGCCAGTTAGGGACCAGACCGAGCTGGGCTGCAGAGCTCCGCTGCCACCCGTCTGTGGAAAAACTGTCTTCCATGAAACTTAGGGTGGGGGTGGGCACACAACAGGAGGTGAGCTGTGGGCAAGTGAAGGAAGCTTCATCTATATTTACAACCAATCCCATAGCTGGCATCACTGCCTGAGCTCCACCTCCCCCTTCCCCTTAGAAAAATTGTCTTCCATGAAACTGGTCCCTGGTGCCAAAAACCAGCTGCTCAAGATGATGTAGTTAGTGGAGAGGACATGTATTAAAATAACTATATATTTATAAATTAAGTAACTATCATATTAGGAACAAGTGCCTCTTAAAGATAATAGCAACAGCACTTTTTACAACTTGTGTTCAAGTATGATAGGCTTACCAAATCCTGAAAGTTCTACTTTCAAAACTTCATTTATTTCATTTATTTGTGTCTATCCCAACTTCTCTTGCCCTTACCCACTTAATGCCTCCTTTTAATAATGATTAATATTTTGTGGGCCGCCTTATGTGTCAGCCACTATTCTGAGCACTTTAAGTTAATTAATTAGTTTAATCCTCACAATACTCTAAAGTTAGATGCTATTATTGTTCCCATTTTATAGATGAAAAAATGAGGCACAGAGGTAAATTTCTTTGCCCGAGGTCATATGCCTAATAAGTATGAGAGCTGGAATATAGAATCAGCAAGTCTGACTCTTAAGCTTAAAGTGTTAAGCTTTATACTGTACTCCTCTAATCTCTTGTGTTTACATGTATATATGTATACATATGGATATATATGACACATGTATGTCATTGTTTTAGTGGTTGTGTATTTCATTGTGTGGATATACCTTAATTTACTTAATCTGTCCCCTTCTGAGAGACATTTAGGATGTTTCCAATTTGTGTATATGTGTTACGATAACTAGCGTTCACTGAAACACATACATCTTTACACATTTAAGTCTACTTGTAGTTAAAATTTTGGCCAGGTGAGGTAACTCACGCATGTAATCCTAGCACTCTGGGAAGCCAAGGCAGTCAAGGGGAAAGCAGGAGGATTGCTTGAGCTCAGGAGTTCAAGACCAGCCTGAGCAAGAGCGAGACCCTGTCTCTACTAAAAATAGAAAAAAAAAAATTGGCCAGGCATGGTAGCACACACCTGTAGGCCCAGCTACTTGGGAGGCTGAGGCAAGAGGTTTGCTTGAGCTCAGGAGTTTGAAGTTGCTGTGAGCTAGGCTGACTCCACAGCACTCTAGCCTGGGTAACAGAGTGAGACTCTGTCTCAAAAAAATAAAAAATAAAATTTCTAGAAGTGTAATTACTGAGCCAAAGGGCATGCAACTTTAAAATTTTGTTAGATGTTGTTAAATCATCCTCCAAATACTTGTAACAATTTACTTTCACACCAACGAGCTGTAAGAGTTTCTAAAACAACTGAATTTAAATCTAAACTTGGGAGTAGTGTGGCCAGAGATGAGAACTGTCTGTCTTCAAGTGCCTTTGGGAGCACTTATGTACCTTATTAGCAATCCCTTTCTAAAAAGCAAATACCTTTGGATTTTGATCGTTGGCTATGTGTTTTTTTTGTTTGTTTTGGTTTTTGTTATTTTTTGGAGACAGGGTCTTGTTTTGTTGCTGGGGCTAGAGTGTAGTGGTATCATCATTGCTCAACTGCAACCTCAAACTCCTGGGCTCAAACTATCCTTCTGCTCTCTCCAGCCCAATAGCTGGGACACAGGCATGTGCCACCACACTGAGCTAATTTTTTCTATATCTTGTAGGGAAGCGATCTCTCTGGTGCTCAGGCTGGTCTTGAACTCCTGGCCTCAAGCAATCCTCCCAACTGAGACTGCCAAAGTGCTAGGATTATAGGCATGAGCCACACACCCAGCCTGGTTTTTTTGTTTGTTTGTTTTTTAATTTGCTGTGTTGCCCAGACTGGAGTGTAGAGGCTATTCATGGGCACTGTTATAGCTCACTGTAGCCCTGAACTTCTGGGCTCAAGCATTCCTCCAGCCTCAGTCTCCTGAGTAGCTGGGACACTATGCCTGGCTGACAAATTGATATCTCATCATTATGATGTTTGAAAATCGGGGGCAACTTCAGGCGTAAGGAATATGTAGGGTTTGTAGTTGAACTTGGAATTGGCAGAGGCAGAGAGCCAAACATTTCCACATCAGCAGGTTCATACTGTTTTCAGTGAGCGGAGATCTTAAGACAGATATGACCAAATTCCTTGTGAGACTTAGATTTGGCTGGGCATGGTGGCTGTCACCTGTAATCCCAGCACTTTGGAAGGCCGATGCGGGAGGATTGCTTAAGTCCAGGAGTTCAAGACCAACTTGGGCAACCTAGTGAGATCCCTGTCTCTACCAAAAATTTTTTAAAAATTAGCCAGGCATGGTGGTGTGTTCCTGTAGTGTCAGCTACTCAGGAGGCTGAGGCAGGAGGATTACTTGAGCCTAGGATTTCAAGGCTGCAGTGAGCTGTGATTGCTCCACTGCATTCCAGCCTGGGCAACTGAGCAAGACCCCATCTCAAAAAAAAAAAAAAAAAAAGGACTTAAGTTTCTTTGCCAAGTGGTTTTTCTTGCTCTAATGGGTCACTTGTCTTCCTCTTTATCCCATTTCTCTGTTTTTAGGGTGAAGGTGATTTATTCAATACATTTAGATTTTGTTTAATGAATTTAGAATTTATTAGTAGGCTTTCACCTGCACGGAGTAGGGGGATTACCTTTAGAGGTACCACAGTCCCAACACACAAACATACATTCTTTTATGCCATTCTCAGGGCCTATTATTAGGAGTAAAATGAAATAAGCTTAGTTTTCTTAAACATCCTTGAGGAGTGACAGGATATTTCAGTAATTCAAGGGCATTAAATGTGTTCAGAGTTACCATCTCCTTTGAGATTAAAAGAGCATGGAGATTATTTCATTAATTTATTATTGGTGATAATGGTGTTTGTCTTACTTGATTCCTATTCAGGAAGTCTTGTCATTTTACTTCCAAGGAGCAAAGCTTGTCTTCTGGACCTGTTAATACCAGTTCTCTTCCATTTACATAAATTGACTTCCTCCACCCCTTCACATTCTTCATTTTTTTTTTTTGGCTAAAATTAGTCTGTGGCCACTCTTAGACTTGAATTAGGAAAGGGATATAATATCAATAAAGAAAAAGTGTCCATCAGAGTAAACTCCATGAAGGGAAGAATTTTGACACATTCACTGTTAAAGCCCTAGCACTTAGAAAAATACCTGACCCATAATATGTGATTAATTTGTTGAGTGAGCAGGTAATAGAAAATGAATTGTTATGTACTCATAGTTGACATTCTATACACCTGTGGTCCCCAACCCCTGGGCTGGGGACTGGTACCGGTCTGTGGCCTGTTAGGAACTGGGCCAAACAGTAGGAGGTGAGCAGTGGGCCCGGAGCAAAGCTCCATCTGTATTTTCAGCTACTCCCCATCACTTGCATCACTGTATGAGCTCTGCCTCCTGTCAGATTAGCAGCAGCATTAGATTCTGATAAGCGCAGGAAACCTTACTGTAAACTGTGCATGTGAGGGACCTAGGTTGCTTGCTGCTTACAAGAATCTAATGCCTAACGATCTGAGGTGGAGCTAGGCAGTGATGCTAGTGCAGGGAAGCGGCTGCAATAAATACAGATTATCATTAGCAGAGAGATTTGATTGCACAATAAATGTAATATGCTTGAATCGTCCCAACCCCACCGCCCCCCTCCATCCTGTCCCATGGAAAAATTGTCTTCCATGAAACTGGTTGCTGGTGCCACAAAGGTTGGGGACCACTGCTATACATCATTTAAGATGAATGAATTAGTTACGTGTATCAACTTGGATAAACATCAAAGGTAATATTAAAGAAAATAAGTAAGTTGAATCGGGCATGGTGGCTCATGCCTGTAATCCTAGCACTTTGGGAGGCCAAGATGGGAGGATCACTTGAGGCTAGGAGTTCGAAACCAGCGTGAGCAAGAGCGAGACCCTGTCTCTACCTAAAATAAAATAGAATAAAAGAATAAAGTAAGTTGCTAGCCAGCTTTAACTGTTCTACAGTGTTTTTGTACTTCAAAATATCATGTTGTACATGATGGAAACATAACAATGTTATCTGTCAATTAAAAAAACATAAGTTGCAAAGGCGTATATATAATATAATATTTTTTAAAACTTGCAAAACATACAGTTTCTTTATATAGATAACATCTGCACACAAAGTAAAAGTACTAAAAAAATTATGGCAGTGGTAAATACCACATTCGGTATAGTAGTTACCTTTGAAGCAAAAAGGGAGGGAAACAGGATTGGATTACTCAGGAGCTTCAGTTTTATTTCTTAACCTAGGTGGTTAGTTGTTACATTATTCTCTATGCTTTTTTCTAAATTCGAAATGCTTAATAAAAATAGAGTATAGATTAGGGATCAGCTAACTAAGGGCCTGCAGGCCAAATTCTGCTTGCAGCCTGTTTTTGTCTAGTCTGTGAGCTAAGAATTACGAATGGTTTTTATCATTTTAAATGGTTGGAAAAAATCAAGATGATTATTATAATTTTTTTTTGAGACAAAGTCTCACTGTGTTGCCTGGGCTAGAGTGCCATGGCGTCATCCTCACTCACAGCAACCTCAAACTCCTGGGCTCAAGCGATCCTCCTGCCTCAGCCTCCCGAATAGCTGGGACTACAGGCATGCGCCACCATGCCCAGCTAATTTTTTCTATATATTTTTAGTTGTCCAATTAATTTCTTTCTAATTTTAGTAGAGATGGAGTCTCGCTCTTGCTCAGTCTGGTTTCAAACTCCTGAGCTCAAACAATCCGCCTGCCTCGGCCTCCCACAGAGCAGGATTACAGGCGTGAGCCACCGCGCCCGGCCCAAGATTATTTTTTGACATGTGAAAATTATGTGAAATTCAGATTTCAGTGTTCATAAATAAAATCTTATTGGAAACATCACACTCATTTGTTTATATGTTGTCTATGGCTGTTTTTATGCTGCTACAATGTCAGAGTTAGTAGTCATGACAAAGATGTTAAGGCCTCCAAAGCCTAAAATATTTACTTATCTGGCCCTTTATGGAAAAAGCTTGCCAACGTGATGTAGATGAATTCTGGTCCCAGATTAATGGTAGTGTAACTGGGCAAGTGAGCTATTATATAGTGAATACTTCTTATAAGTTGGAGATAGTTATCCCCAGATTGTACTTTTTGGACATTTTAATCAAAAGAAAATCAATCATCTAGATAATTGTCTTTCTTGGAAGCTTCAAAATGATTGCCCAGTAATAGTCTCATCCTGTTGAATAGGTTTAAATCTAATGCATTTCACCCTTATGAATCACTCTTCTTTTTTTTTTCTTTCTTTTTGTGCCCTCTGACCCACTCCCCCCCAGATGTGGCCCACTCTTGTTATTAAAATTCCTGATTATGATTTCACCTTGGAAGATGTGCTAGTTTTAAATACCTACCACAGCTGTGATTTGGGATTGGTATTTCATGGTAGTTTAGTGTTTCTTATTTCCAACACTTTTCGGCAAACCAGTAGCAGTTTAGAGGAATGTAATATTTGAATATAAAAACAAACGTCACTGAGCAAGGGCGTCTTTTTCAGCAATCCTTTTTTAAAGTTTTTAAAATGTATTAAACTTTGCCCAAGTGTTAGCTTTGGGAACTTGACCTATATGTAGCAGGAGTGGTGGTTTAAATCTATTACAATATACTCGATATATTTAGAATATATTTAGAAGACGTAAATTCTGTATCTCTATGGAAGAAATTTTTCTTAAGTGGAAACTTCCATTTTAGAGCAACATAATAATAGGTTTGAACTATTTGTAGAAAAGCATTGACTTAGTCACCAATTATTTCTCTGAGAAACACTAATCTTTCTCTTGCACACCATTGGGTAGGTAGTCTGAGACATTTAGCACCAGAAGTCAAGTAATCCTTTTTGAAGTAACTGTCTTTTGTTGATATTCTTTCCAGACGCATAAGAAGAATCAGAAAAGGCAAAATCAGATGATTTGAGTGTTCTTCATCTTTTTTCCTTAAGAAAAAAAGTGTTTTAAGAGCTATGTTAGTTTTCAAAGACATAGCCACAGTATTTTTTAATTAACTGGAAGTATTTAATGAATTTCTCTTTTTAAAAGATCCTTCAAAAAGGGATCTTAATAAAGTTGCCTTGGATATCATATAAAAAGCAGTGAACATAAAATATCTAGTTCAGTGACCTTTTTTCCCCTAAAAAATTTGTGGATGTGTAAGTAGAATATAGCATGATCTTCTGAACTCCTCTGTAGTTAATATTTCAATCAATATTGGGAGTTGCTTTCTTGGCCTTGAAAATTTTTCTATTCACTCTTACAAGCCCCCAGGCCATTCTGTTTTTATGGTCCCTCTTACTTTCCTTTTTGTTTCAGATTATCCCTTTTATCTGCCCTACTTGTTAGAGTTGGAGAATCTAGTTCTTGTTTGAGTGGTGCTTTTGATTGGGTATAGGCAGCTGTCTTAATATTAGGAGCCAATGTCTGTTTCATGCCTCATCTCATGCAGCTTTCTTTTTTTTTTTTTTTTTTTTGAGACAGAGTCTCACTCTGTTGCCCAGGC
>NW_012151840.1:3706761-3711053 GCF_000956105.1 Propithecus coquereli
TCTCGCTCTTGCTCAGGCTGGTCTCGAACTCCTGAGCTCAAACGATCCTCCCGCCTCAGCCTCCCAGAGTGCTAGGATTACAGGCGTGAGCCACCACACCCAGCCATCATGCAGCTTTCTTTAATGTTATTTAGAGATTTCCTTGTTAGAGGGATTTTTGACAAGCCTTTCTTCTAAAGTTAAAGGTTATGAAGGTCTCAATGTACAGGATACTTTACCCTGACCTCAGATGTGAGTGTCAAGCTTCGAAAGCTTTGTAGGTAAAAAATGGATAGAGGAAGGACCTGAATACTGCCAATTATCTTGAATTCAAAGGTAAATCACTATATCCTCAAGAAATGTTTATTAACATGTCTCCCTGCCACTCAGATTATCTTCGTTCAGTGCCTCTTGTACCTGATTTCCATCAGTGTTGAGGCAAGGAATTACTACCAGTCTCTTATGTATCAGTTTTTGTTTTGTTTTGGTAAGCTTTTTTTTTTTTTTTTTTTTTAGCTGAGGTACAATATATATATATACAGGAAAAAACAGTTTTATAAGGTCTCAGATAGAGATATAGAAGGTTACTCCTACCCAGAAATTTTTTTCATTCCTCTTCCTAGTCATTATCCTGTCCCACTCCAAAAGGTAACCATTGTTCTGACTTCCTATGGTGATTGTGTTCCACTACAATGTTGAGAGTATTGGTAATAATAGCCACAGACCTCCTTGAGGGTAAAATCATGTTAGTGTTGTTTACCTTACAGTGGTTCTCAAATGGGAGGATTTTGCCCCCCACCCCGTTTGGCAGTGTATGGGGACATTTTTGCTTTTCAAAACTGGGGGAGGTGCTCTTGGCATTTAGTGTGTAGAGGTCGGAGGTGCTGCTAAACATTTGACAGTACACAGGAGAGCTCCCCTCAACAAAGAATTATCTGGCCCCAAATGTCAATAGTATCGAGGTCAGGAAACCCTGCTGTCATAGCTAGGACCTATTGAAGTAATAATGACAGTGATATATTAAATTGTTGAAAACCCATTCTGCTTTTGAAACTTTTGTGGGAAACCATCAGAATTCACTGTTTGCAGGGAACTCTAAAGGGTAGACTTCTTAAGGTGAATATTTACTGCCTGGTAAAATGATAAATCTGCCCTGTATACTAAGTCCTAGTAACAACAGTCAAAATTTTGACAGATCTTTGTTGCTGAATTGAAGAAAAGTGACACTCTTTTTCCTATAAGTTCCATGTGCTTATTAATGCTTGATAGGCAAATCTTAGCTATTAGAGTGACAGCTCCCTCTAAGTGAAATCCAGACCAGGCAGGTTTTTCCTTTTGGACTGTGTTTAGGTACAGCGTCAGAGCACTTGATCCACTCCTACATGAATATGTTCTTTCCTCATTACAAGTAAAGAAGTTTCCTTGCAAGTTTACTGGGTAAAGTATAAGTCTAATGTTGGGCCCATTTTGAGGACCAAATTCTTATTTGTAGTATTTCTGGACAGGAGTGATGAGTGTCCAAAATTCCCCATTGGAATATCTCATCGATTGATTCTGATTTTAAACTTTTTGACCAAGTTGATTGGTATGAGCAGATATGTATTAGTGTATCACTGTACAGTCTAGACAGTTCTGGGTGAGTGATGCTTCTTTTACCCTGAAAGACCCCTTTACTTTCAGTTTGTTTGTTTATTTTTCCCTTGGATTCAGTAAAAGGAATATTTATCAGTATATTTAATATTTGGGCCAGGTGCGATGGCTCATGTCTGTAATCTTAGCACTTTGGGAGGCTGAGGAGGGAGGATTGCTTGAGGCCTGGAGCTCGAGACCAGCCTGAGCCAAGAGCGAGACTCCCTTCTCCACAAAAAATAGAAAAATCAGCCAGGCGTGCCTATAGTTCCAGCTGCTCAGGAGCCTGAGGCAGGAGGATCACTTAAGCCCAGGTGTTTGAGGTTACAGTGAGCTATAATGACGCCACTGCACTCTAGCCTGAGTGACACCGCGAGATCCTGTCAATGAATAAATTAAATAAATGAATGAATAAATAAATAAATACATACATACCAATCAGCTAAATCTTTTTGTTTTGTTTTGTTTTTGTTTTTGTTTTTTGGTACAAGAGTCTTGCTCTGTTACCCGGGCTAGAGGGCAGTGGCGTCATAATAGCTCACTGCAACCTGAAACTCCTGGGCTCAAGCTATCCTCCCACCCCAGCCTCCCGAGTAGCTGGGACTACAAGTGCACGCCACGATGCCTACCTAATTTTTTTGTATTTTTTGTAGAGATGGGGTCTCGTTTTTGCTCAGGCTGGTCTCAAACTCCTGACCTCAAGCAATCCTCCCACCTCAATTTCCCAGAGTGCTAGGATTACAGGCGTGAGCCATCATGCCTTGCCTGCTAAATATTTTTCCTAGAGCTCTGATCTTTAGCCTTTATTTATTTATTTATTTTAATTTTTATTTATTTATTTATTTTATAGACAGGGTCTCCATATGTTGTCTGGGCTGATCTCAAAGTCCTGGCCTCAAGTGAACCTCCTTCCTTAGCCTCCCAAAGTGCTGGAATTACAGGCATGCACCACCAAGCCCAGCCTTATTTTCTTTTCTGGCTCTTGTTTAACACATCTTCCTAACATTTTCCTGACTAAGACGTATGTTCATGTGGGCAAGTGGGCAAGAACCTTTCTCCCACTTTATTTTCATTTTGTTTTTGTAATGTGTGTTTTCAACCTGGGCACGTGGGAGAATACAAAATGTTTCTTTCTTGAGTCTTGAAGTCTTCTGGAAATGTTAAGAATTTATTGGGAAAAGGAACATTTAAAAAAACTTCCCTCTCCCGCACACCTTAATTTAACATACCCATAATATTTACAATAATAATCTTGTAAAATCTTTTTTAAATCGAAAAGTAAATTCTCTGTCTTCGTACTACGATCTTTACCTCTGTAGATTTAGTAAGCCAGCATCAGGGTATCTGGGACAACCATGGCCCCATATTCGGCGACATGCACCTCTGCCTGATCTTTAGCCTTTAGAGTATCTTTACTTAACTAGTGTTCTATATACTGTAATAGTCTTGTTACCTATCTTCCTACTGAGTTTTGTGGGTGGCTTATGCCCCTTCTGGCTAGGCCTGGGGACTCTGTCACTTCCTCTCATTGTGCATATATGTCTTTCAACCATTATTTTATTCAGTTTTTGGGTAAATAAGACATGCATGTGGTACAGAATTTACATTTGGAAAAGGGGTCTATCATGAAAAAGGACATCTCCCTCTTTGGGGGCAGAACTTAATCTGTTTCTTGGTATCCTTCTTTTATTTTTTTATTTTTTATTTTTTTTGAGACAGAGCCTCACTTTTTTGCCCGGGCTAGAGTGAGTGCCGTGGTGTCAGCCTAGCTCACAGCAACCTCAAACTCCTGGGCTCAAGCAATCCTCCTGCCTCAGCCTCCCAAGTAGCTGGGACTACAGGCATGCGCCACCATGCCCGGCTAGTTTTTTTCTATATGTTTTTAGTTGTCCAATTAATTTCTTTCTATTTTTAGTAGAGACGGGGTCTCGCTCTTGCTCAGGCTGGTCTCGAACTCCTGAGCTCAAACAATCCGCCCGCCTCAGCCTCCCAGAGTGCTAGGA
Organism: Propithecus coquereli; assembly: GCF_000956105.1. Lineage (NCBI taxonomy): Eukaryota > Metazoa > Chordata > Mammalia > Primates > Indriidae > Propithecus > Propithecus coquereli. The sequence goes on from NW_012151840.1 coordinate 3,710,373, forward strand.
TTACAGGCGTGAGCCACCGCGCCCAGCCGGTATCCTTCTTTTAAACAAGCTTTGGCTTTTTTAAAGAAAAATTTTGCATGATTTACTTCTCACCAATGTGTTCTGGCATGCTTTTGATGATATCATAATCACCTGGATCAGTGATAGCCAGTGTGCATACTCTGTAGTATTTTCTGGTCGCTTTGTCAAATTCAATATTACTGCCACTTTGGTGATGGACACCAGTTTGGGTCAACATGGCATGATACTCAGCTGGACAGCTATTGGCAGGGATGACCAATTTCACTTTGCCTTGTCTGACCCATGTTGAGAGTCTGCTTGTATGCCAGCATGTACATTCTAGTTTTCATACCAAGTTGGAGCCTAGAGTTGATCAACTCCAGCAACTTTTTCATCTTCCTTGTGGCTACCAACTTCCTGTCTGTTGGGGGCCTGGCCCCCAACAAAGAACAGCTACCAAGATGGCCTGGGAGCAAGAAAGAGCCTGTTTCTTGGTATCTTTTGCTTGATAGTCTAGACATTTGTAAACTTAAAATGACTTTCCTTCTTCCTTTTTTAAAACCTTTTATTCTGAAGAACTTGAAATATATGCCCAAATAGTGTACAGAATAATTAACTTTCATGTACCTACCACCAAGCTTCAAAATTTATAAACATCTGCTATTCTTTCATTATTATTAT
>NW_012151840.1:3711398-3720713 GCF_000956105.1 Propithecus coquereli
CTCAGCCTCCCAAAGTGCTGGGATTACAGGTGTGAGCAACCATGCCCGGCCCATTTTGCCGTTCTTTACAGTTAATTTTAATGTTGAAAATATAGAGAACATATTTTGAAGATACGTAAATTTTAGTAACATGAGTTTATTTTAAATTCGACGGTCATACATTTACCACTTTCCCCAGATGTTTCCTTTTATGTTGGCCTCCATTTTTCTCCTTAGTGTAATATGAGGGGATAGTTGTGTGGTTCTCTTGAAATTCTGGTAACTGGATGCCTCATGAGATTGTCATAGAAGTCTGAGTGAAGTGAATTTTGAACTTGCCCAGTCAGGACAGTGGGCTATATTCCAGAGTGATTTCTCATTGTGTATAATACATTTTATTTTTACTCAGTAGTTGATTAGATCTAGTTCTAGCATAGCCTGTTGAGCATAGGAATCCAGTGTGGTAATTATTAAAGTGGAGGGCAGATTAAAAGATTTATGGAAGTTCTTGACTGTGTAGCTGTGATAACTTATTTTCTTATCTTAGATTCCTTTTCTTTCCCTCATGGTTGGCAGCTCCTTAAGTCGGAAATTGAGTAGTACATCAGTATATGGAGGGATAGAGGGTAGCCGTGGTTTTTTGTTTTTGGTTTTTGGTATTGTTGTGACTTTAGAGGGTAAAGATAAGAGCAACCTTCACAACAGAAATGAAAGATGAGAAGCTTAACATAGAGGAAAATGTCTGAAGCTTTAAGTGAAGCTATTCATAGACTTCAGGGGAGTTCTACTCTTGGAAAGTTAGAGACAAGGAAGCCTTACATACTGAGTAACAGAAAAAAGCCAGGTCAAAAAGTAAGATTCAAGTGCTTAGAAAGTCTGTGGCAAAGAGATTAATGTAACTACTAAAACTAATTTTCTCTGTGGTACTTATTTGATGACAAGTGTTAGCACGTTTAGATATTTGAGTTGGATTTTTATCGTTGAATAAGTATGAACATTTGTGACTTGCCTAAAAAGAACTTAGTGCCCCTACAAAGGTAGAGGGAAGGTACAAATAGTAGAGAAGAAATAGTCAGCAATCAGGTATTAAGAAATGAGGTATTTGCACACCTGATCACTGGCCACTGATACAAGAATGAGAGTAAATTAGGGATTTAGGACTATCCTAGTTAGGTACTATCTTGTGGACCTTACTAGAAATGCTTTCTCTTTTGAAAGAGAGGAATTATAGTTTTGTAGGCATTAAATACTGATTTAATGCTCTAGATGGTTTTCATGGTTTTTTTTTGTGTTTTTTTTTTGAGACGGAGTCTCACTCTTACCTGGGCTAGAGTGCCATGGCATCAGCCTAGCTCACAGCAAACTCAAACTCCTGAGCTCAAGCAATTCTGCTGCCTCAGCCTCCTGGGTAGCTGGAACTACAGGCGTGCACTACCATGCCCAGCTAATTTTTTCTATTTTTAGTTGTTTGGCAAATTTCTTTCTGTTTATAGTGGAGACGGGGTCTCGCTCTTGCTCAGGCCGGTCTCGAACTCCTGAGCTCAAGGGGTCCTCCTGCCTCTGCCTCCCAGAGTGCTAGGATTACAGGCGTGAGCCACCGCGCCCGGCCGATTTTTATGTTCTGTTTCCAAGGGTAGACAGTGGAATTCCCCAGTGCCCTTGGGAAAGTAAACCACCTTCGTAAAAAAGACTGGTTTAGAAACATCTGTGCTACATGAGAGATGAAATAGTTGATACAGTTTACTTTTTCTATTCCTATATGATGATTAGGTCATTGAGAGTGGGGTATGACAGTCATTTTTATGCTTATTTGCAATACTTGAGTCAGTAGACGTTTTTATGGCCTCTATAACAATCTTATTTTCTGTAAACCCAGAATGAGTGAACACATTAAGGGAGTACTACTTTGAGAAAAACAGTATTCCCTAATTTAAATGCTATCTCATAACTGGGAGTCTTGTTCTCATTTCCTCTTGTACTTGTGTAAGACTCAGTCCATATTCTGTTTTACAAGGCAGTGTACTTAGTTTTTATTTGATTTTAACCAAAATTTTAGTAAATACATCTTCCCAAATAGTGGTAGACACTTCCCTTATCAGTCAATCATGAATTTGTAACTCCCAAGTAACTGAAAACTGATTTTCCCTTCTTGTAGAGATTATTTCATTTTAGCTAATGAGCACAAATCTTCTCTTTCCAGAGACCAAATCAGTGCATTAGTTTAGATGTAATTCCCAATTTGTGTATCAGGGATTGGGAAAGCAAAGTGGTTTTCTTTCTATTACTGCTTGATTCCATGGTATACCATTTCTAAATATGTGGAGAGGAACTCTTATCGCTAAGGATTGATCTTTCCTTTTGACTAGCTGAGCTATTCTACACTTAACGAAAAAAAATTGTAACTTGTTGACCATATGAATGGGGTTTTGCTATTCTAAGATCTGATTTGATGTAATAGTAGTAATTTTAAACATCATAATCTGATTTTTCCAAATAGACTAGACCCATTGAAAACAGGACTATAGGAAGTTAGCATAACTAACAGCTAGATAAACTTTGGCTTGTTCTTTGGACACCCGTGAATAATTTAAGTGTAGGTTGAAAAATTTCGCATTATTTCAGTGAAAAGTTGGCTTTGTGAAAAATGGCTATTTTTCAGCCTTAGCAGTGGTTCTAATTTTGATCCACTTGCTGAGTCCAAAGATATACAGTCATACACCACATGATCGTGGTGGTCCCGTAAGATTATGATAGCATATTTTTGCTGTCCCTTTTTATGTTTAGATATGTTTGATACAAAAGTACTTACCATTGTGTTACAGTTGCCTACAATATTCAGTACAGTAACATGCTATACAGGTCTGTAGCCTAGGAACAATAGACTAGGCTATACCATCTATCCAGGTCTGTGTAAGTACGCTCTATTATGTTTGTACAAGGAAATCGCAAAATGATAACATTTCTCAGAATGTATCCCTGTCATTAGGGGTGCATGACTGTATGTTAAGATTGACACAAAATTAGCAAGTTACTCAAATTTAACTTATGAAGAACAAAGACAGTGTGGCTGGTTTTGCCAGTTTGTTTCTGATATTGCTGAGAGTTTTTGTTTTTAGGTGTTTTGTTCTATAAAGTTCATATAACTTTTGTTAGGAGTACCTTTAAGCGTTTAGTTATAAATAATTTGAACTGTTTCTTGAGTCCACATAATCACTTCTTTTCTTATGCTATTCTTTGTGATTTGATCCTCCCAGACATCATTTATCTATCAAATCTCTATTGTATCTAGATCATATGTCCTTAGCCTTTCAAAAGAAGCTCTGGATGAAATCGTCTGTGAGTAGGAACCATACATACCTGTCAGAGAGTTTATGTTTTTTGAATTCAGTTGTATTTGGGTAATATTTTCTTTAATCCAGTGGTTAAAGTGGAGATTGGCAAGGGAAGGCAAGCATGATTATCCTGGTGAACTGGGCTCTTGAGTGTTGGCCAAGAAATGCTCAAGGCATCATGGTGTAGTGGAAAGCGTATGGGCTTTGGAGCCATCCTCTGTACTCTGCTATTGTTAGCTGAATGAGTAACTTAAGTTTTTAAATTTCATGTCCAGAAAATGAGGACAGGATCCTATGTTCCTAATTTGTTGTGTGGATTAAGTAAAACATTAAATGTTTGGTGCATTAAATGCTCTGTGAATGTAGATATTTTCTTTTCCTTAAATAATACTTTAGAGAATTTGATATTTTTTAGGGTATCACAACTTGGATAATATTTGTCAGGAAGTATTCTTAAATTTAGTTCTCAGCTCACACAATTAAGTGCTTTTGGTTTTGGGTGATTATGATTTAGCTGAAAAGAGTAGGGTCTCTGCTACTGTATAGTTCTTAATTTCCCAAGGCCCTGAAGAAAAATACTTGTTGGTTTGAGAGCATCGGTAGTACCTCTTTACTACTAATCAATCCAATATACAGAGGTAGAATACTATAGTAGACATAGAGTACTTCCTTAGCCTCCATAATGTTAGAGAATTAACTCATGGCTAATGGTAATTACTACAGACAGTTTAATTGTATCTAAGCTTTTTATATTATCTTAAAGACTGATAGAAATTGACCAATGTTTAAGTGCAGTCAGATGTATTCAGCAGACTTTAATGGGCACAATCTCTGAATGGTTGTTAAAAAATAGACAATTGTCCCTACCTTTGTCACCTTGGAACTGGTGGGCTTTGGTTTGAAATTCGTAATTGATCTTTTGTGGAAATGTGAGGAAAATAATCTATTTTACTTATTACATTTATCACAGGCATCATGTTTTCCTTTATCTGCTAAAATGATAGCAGTACCTAGATCTGGAAACCTCTGATGGGCTCCTATGAAGAGCGACTTATTGTGGCTGAGATGGTACAAAATCAACCACTTGAAGCTTGGCTTGTGTAGATGCAGGATTTTTCTTTGTAGTTTGTAAATTACTAAATGCTTATGGCAGTGGCCAGTACTACCTAGTTCAGATTTAACTCAGTATTAGCTTTCTGAAAATTGAAGTTAATATTATGTTGTTCAAGAAAACTTTTATTTACAAATTAATATATTTGAGGCCAGGCTCAGTGGCTCACGCCTGTAATCCTTGCACTTTGGGAGGCCAAAGAGGGAGGATTGCTTGAGGCCAGGAGCATGAGAACAGCCTGAGCAAGAGTGAGACCCCGTCTCTATAAAAAATAGAAAAATTAGCTGGGCATGGTGGCATGCACCTGTAGTCCCAGCTACTCGGGAGGCTGAGGCAGGAGGATTGCTTGAGCCCAGGAGTTTCAGGTTGCAGGGAGCTATGATGATGCCGCTGCACTCTAGCCCAGGTGATAGAGCGAGACCCTGTCTCAAAAAACGAAAGAAAAACTTGAAAAAAAAAAAAAACTTTGAGTAGGGAGAAGATTATTTCTCTCTATATTCTATATTCTTCTCTATAGTTTGAGAAGCTTTAATATTTGAGAGAAACAAGGGCTTTGTGAGAGTCTCTGATGGAGGCAGTATAATTATGATTTAAGTTTTAGAGGTCCAAATGGGGCAGGCATTTAGCATGGTATATTGATAGGGGATATCAGTAGAAAAGTAAGAAAATCTCTTCCTACTTTACTATTCCTTGTTAGTATTTGTAAATAACTTAGTTCGTCAGATAGACAAAGATGCTAGAGGTCCTCAGCCAATAGATCTCCACAAAATAATTACCACTGTCTTCTCTCTTTGGTTTGCTAGGATTTTTGACCCCACTACTTTTTGACCTCTTATCAGTACTTTTGGGAAACAAAAACTTCATATAAGATGTTTGGAAACAGTTGCTCTAAAATAGAAAAAGGAAAGTTAAGCAGGGGGATCAGGCTCAAATATGTCTAGCATCTAGACCTGTCTATAGAATGACATAGGAAGAGTGTGGTAAGTGGTATATGGTGGGTAAGGAGGTGCTGGAATGCAGAAAGTAAAGAGTGTTCTAGCTGTGACAGAGGAAAGTGGAATAATATTGCAACCATACTGTGGCTGGGCCCAAGCCATTAAAACAATTTTGTTTTTTAAAAAAAATTGTTCTGAAATATACATAACAAAGACCTAATCCATTTTTAAAAGTGTGTATGTGCTGTCATGACTGCTTTGCTGTGAAACATTGCTATGATTTGTGTTAAGTGTGGATTGAACTGCCCTGAATGGTGTCAGTTGATACGGCTAAATCAGGTATCTACCTGTGGGACAGCTTTAGGAAAAAAATCTTTAATAAACACACTGTCTTATCAGTACTTGTTCCCTAGCACTAGCAGTAGGGATAAACAAAAGGAGCTTGGCTGGCAGTATGTCTTGGTTTTGTTGTAATTTGGGGTATGCTTTGGTATTGATGCTGTGATTTCCTGTCTTGGATGTTGGTTTTGGAAACTAAATAGTTAAAGCATCATGATTTGAGAGGAAACTAGCTCTCATGAATGAAGGCAAAGTTTGGCACTAGGCCAGAATAATGGGGGGGATAGTTGGGGTGGGGAGACTGACTGACTTTTGTGCCACAACGACTTTAAAAAATTAAGAGATAATTCCATGTCCTGAGGTTATAAACCGGCTACAACTGGTTTTTCTCTCCCTCCCTCCTGCCCCCGCTAGGCATCATGGGTAAAAGTAAGCATCCCCCTGTTTCTTTTGTTTAATATAACAGTACGCCATGTGATTGGCAGGGCAGTGCCCGCTTGGCGACCAGGTTTGTACAGGTCTCTTGAGGGGGGCTGGCATGCATGGGGCCACCCCTGTGCTATAGAAAGAGCTTCTCTTACCGTAGAAAAGAGATGATAGGAAACAGAAAGGAAACACACACACACATTCTAACACACACATATACATGGGGAAAAAAAACCCTAAACCCATCTCTTACTATTTCTTTTCCTCCTTTTTTTGTTTCCCCCTTTCTTATCTCTCATTTTCCCTGGAAGCTAGAGAAGGGAGCAGAAAAATGTGTACCTATAAGTACTTTTAACTGTCTTCCTCCCCACCCCCCAATTTTTCTTTTTCTGAAAGAAACTCAGAATTGCTCTGACTTCTTCAGAATGATTTCCTGACTATGTGTAGAAGATATGCCGAGTTTTCTGATGGGATCGAAGTAGTAAACACTGTTGCTTTTTAAAATTTATTGCAGAATTGTTTCTCATACAAAGTTCCTTTTGGTTTGGATCCTCTTTCCCTCTGCTTCATCCATTTGCTGTAATGGAAAGGGTCTCTGGCTTCTGGTCATCTTTGAGCTGAAGCTGTAAGAAGAGTGTTAAACTAAGGTTTTTTTCTTTCTGCCTCTCTCTCTTTTTTTGTTTTTTTTTTTAATTCTTTTGTCTGTAGCAATGATGGTTCTAGCTCCCCCTTACCCTCCCTACCCCTCCCCTTTTCCATGTCAGCTCCAACCCCACTCTGTGAATGGAGTCAACCAGCTGACTGAGTGCTGGCATCATGCCAGGGGCTGCAAAGCAATGAGAATGTGCGCGCGCTCGCATGTGTAAGTGTATACAGAACACAAAGGGAAAGGACTGCAGTCTAGGAAATCACAGGCTATTATATAAGGAAGTCTGCGTCATCTCTGCTTGCTTGGGCTGATGGACAAGGAGAGGGGAAGGCTTAGAGCAAGAAAAATACCCTTTTGACACACGCATGCATACATACACTTTTTTCCTTGCTGTAAACAACAACAGGTATTTGTGATGTGGCATATTGAGAGCTTCTGTGTGCAAGTAGTAGTGACCATGTTCCTCGTGGAAATAGTAACTCTTTGGGGAGGCAAAGCAGTTTGTTCAGGGTCTGTTTCTGCTCCCATTCAGAAGTGGGGTGTGTGCGTGAGGTAAGCGGTGACTAGAAGAGAAATGCCTCCTGGATTTAACAGCTGCAATTTGTTAGGATGCTTTTTTGAGGGGCTGGTGGGGGGGGCGACAGGCCAAACCTTTTCTGTTCATTCAGAATCCCCAAGGGTACGTGGGTGGGTGGGTGAGAGGGAGTGCTCTTAAGGAGAAGCAAAAAGCCAGATAATAGCACAGGTAATATCCATTAGCTACTCATTTGAGTTCCCTCCTTCTTTATTTCTTGTTGTTCTACTTAGTATGGTATTTTTAAAATTCAATTTTCTTCTCCTGCCATCTGCTGCAGAATTAGAGTTGTATAAAAGGAAAGTCAAACAGCACATGGAAGGAAGGAAAAATTAAGAGATTGTCCTAAGTGTCCAGACGTTGCAAGTGTTACAATTTTGGGGTTCAGTTGGAATGGTTATATCTTCCATTGGCCATGAGGAGGTCAGCATTCATTTAGAAATTATAATTCTGCTCACTCTCCTGTGGTGCCTTTTTTCTTAATTTCTCTTTATGTACTTCCTAGGTGTGATATGTACAAAGCAGCTTTTGTGTTAGGTAGAATTGAGAAAGTATATTCATGAATAAAGAGAGGATCATACAGTTACAGCTGATTTTGTGTGCACTTATTTTTGTTCCTGTCTGACCATTCAGCATAATAGCACTGATGTGTCAAGGATTGGAGAGGGAGGGAACTTTTGAACTATTTTATCCTATAGCTAAATGTCTGTTGGGTTGCAGTCTAGAGGAAGCTCCTTAATTCGATGGGAACTTGTATATTTTTGTTAATTCCTGTGAATTTGTGTCCTTGCCACATCTTCACAAGCAACAATCTTTGTCTGTATTTTTTGATGTGTGAGTTTTGGTGTAAATATCTGTTTGTTTCTTTTTGTTGGGAGATGCATATATGGTTATACTTTCTTTAAGGATTGCAGGATGGGACCTACCAGAATGGCTGGTCTGCTTATTCCCCAGGCTGCCTGCAGTTATTACCCTGTTCCGAATAGCTGGAGCCCACTTTTCCAAGTTCCCTTTATAAATTAACTAAGAGGGATTGTTTCCTAGTGGGTAGATTGAATACTGAAATACAAAATAGCAATAAATTAGTCTTGCTCAAACCTAGAGAGTAGAATCTAGATATTCATTCAGAGTTGTGGGATTCCCTTGTTCTTAGAAGTAATAATTACCTTTTTGAGTTGATATTATCCTCTTATAGTTTTGTTTGGTAATGTTCTCCGGGAAAGCCAGCCATTTTACGTGTGTGTACGTGTGATATTGTCATATTTTACCTGTTATGTTAGTTTACATTAAATGTAAAGGGAAGAGAAGATGCAAGGCTTATTTCATTCTTTAACATCTATATTTAAGATTCTGTCTGTATGATGCTTGCTTACTGGACTGACAGGTTTCAAGGAAGGGCTTTGGCATCCTTTATTTTTAACTTTTCTCTTGGTGTCTGGAGCCAGATTAGTAAGGATCATCTTAGTGGTTAGGTAGTCATAATCAGGCATAAACCAGTACATTGTATTAATGAGTAGATTTAAAAAGTTTGGTTTTTTGCTTAACTCTCATAGGCCCATGTTGCTGTTTAGGAGTGGCTGAAGAGTAGTTTTGGAGGATATGTGAAAGCTGCTCCTTGACTACTTCTGTTCTTTTCATTCTAATACCACCTGTTCTAAATGGTGTCTGGCAGATTTCCTTTTGTACATGTCAGAACTTTTGTGCTGATTTACTATAAGGTGATAGTGGGAAAACGCTGTTTACCTCCTATTCGTTACCTTTTAGGCAGCACATCCTAACTCATCACATTTAAGCATAGGGACCTTTATGATACTTGGTGCATATTACTAAACAAGATGTAACCTAGAGCAAGGTCACCTAGGATCTTCCATTCAAGAATGTGAGCCAGGCCAGGTGTAGTAGCTCACGCCTGTAATCCTAGCATTGTGGGAGGCCAAGGCAGGAGGATCGCTTGAGGTCAGGAGTTCGAG
>NW_012151840.1:3721763-3735134 GCF_000956105.1 Propithecus coquereli
AGCTAATTTCTTTCTATTTTTTAGTAGAGACGGGGTCTTGCTCTTGCTCAGGCTGGTCTCGAACTCCTGAGCTCAAATGATCCACCTGCCTCGGCCTCCCAAAGTGCTAGGATTACAGGTGTGAGCCACCGTGCCCAGCCAATATTTACTGTCTGATCCTTTACAGAAAAAGTTTATAAGACCCCTGGCTTAGACGAAGAGTCTTTTTTTCCTGGAAAGGTGACCCAAGAAACAAGTTCTGGAAATGAAAAGAGAAGCAATTTAAAATAGATTAGATTTAAACAGACCAGAAGAGATTAATCATTTCAGGTTTTAGGAGTAGGATTTTGTAGTGTGGATTTAGGAATAGGATTTTGTAGGAAGAGGGTCTGTTGACATCACTAATATGAGTTAGGGGAAGGAAGGTACCATTTGGGATTGGATAGGCAATAATGGTACTTATTTAAGGTATTAAGGACACTTCATAGCATAGTAGTGGATTGTCTTGGTCCATTTTCAGTTCCTATAATTGAATATGTGAGATGGTAAGTTATGAAGAAATTTATTTCTTATAGTCCAAGGTCGAGAGGCCACATCTGGTGAGGGCCTTCTTGCTGGTGGGGACTCTGCAGAGTATCGTGATGGCACAGGGCATCACATGGTGAGGGGACTCACAAGAGATAGCCATACTGGCTTTTGTAACAGACCGACTCTCATGATAACTAACCCATTCTCTCAATAAGCCATTAATCCAAGAATGGTTCTGCCCTTGTGACCCAAGCACCTCCCAAAGGTCCTACCTGTCAACATTGCTGCATTAGGGACCCAGTTTCCAATACTTGAATTTTTGGGGGACACATTCAAACCATTGCAGAGGTATTAAAGGGAAAGTATAAAGAAGAGAAATTTGCTGCCAAATAGTTTGTTTAAACTACGAAAATATTATGAATTGGTAGATTGCCTATTGAACAAGTCTGTTAAAATAGGCTAGCAGTTTTCAAAGTGTGGTCTTTGAACTGGGAATCCCTAAGACCGTTTCATGGAGTCCGTGAGAGCAAAACTATTTTTATAATAATATGAAGCATTATTTGCTTTTTTCACTATGTCGACACTGTACTGATGATCCAAAAACAATGGTGATTAAAACTCCTGGCACATTAGCACAACTCAAAAGTAGTAGCACCAGACTATTAGCAATTATTGTGTTCTTCATTGCCATACATTTTAAACTTACAGTTAAAAGGAAAACATCCAGTTCCACTTAAGAATATTCTTGATGAGGCAGTTAAAAACTAATTTTATTTAATTTTGACCTTTCAGTATATGGCTTTTGAGTATTTTGTGTGATAAAATGGGAAGTATTCAAAAAATCCTTCTGCTACATATCAAAGTACAGTGGTTGTCTAAGGAAAAGTACTTGTACAAATTGTTTGGGATGTAAGCTAACTAGCTGTTTTCTTCATAGAACACCATTTTTGCTTTGATGAAAGAACAACTGACAAACTGTGGCATTTAGACTTGGGTATTTGGAAGACATTTTCTTGAAAATTTTCAAGGAAAACAACTGACTATGTGTGCCCAATGATAAAATTCAAGCAAAAATTAGAATTTTGGAAAGCTTATATATTCTTCATGAGTTTGTCAGCTTCCCAGTTAGTTTTCTGATGAGCTTAGTGATGATATTAACAAATATGGTTTTTAAAAATATTATATAATACATCAAACTTTGAAAGATCTGCATGACTTGGTGAACTAGAATTTTCCAGATAACCAATGCATGATGTGATAAAATCATATCTGGGTAAAAGATCTATTCAAAGTATAAAGTAGGCTGAGAGTGTCGTGGCTCCCGCCTGTAATCCCAGCATTTTGGGAGGTTGAGACAGGACGATTGAGACCCCCGTCTCTGCAAAAAATAAAACAATTAGCTGGGTGGGCATGGGGGCACGGGCCTGTAGTCTCAGCTACTTGGGAGGCTGATGTGAGAGGATCCCTTGAGCTCAGTAATTCGAGGCTGCAGTGAGCTGTGATTGCACCACAGCATTCCAGCCTGGGCAACAGAGCAAGACCCTGTCTCTTTAAAAAAAAACCAAAAAAAGTGTAAAGTAGATGAGTGGATTTTAAGGTATCAGTACTGTTCAGAAAATTCATTGATTGTGTTTCAGATTTCACATTTGCAACTGACCTTTAGAAACTACTGGGTTGATTTTTTTTTAATGAGTTAAAATTCATATAACATAGAATTAAACATTTTAAAAATGTATAGTTCATTGTCATTTAGTACTTTTCCAGTACTTGTGCAACCACCATCTTTATCAAATTCCAAAACATTTTCATCACCCCGAGAGAAAAACCCATAACCCATTAGGCAGTCACTCCCTATTTCTCCCTCCTGCTGGCCCCTGGAAACCACTAATCTGCTTTTTGTCACTATGAATTTATCTATGCTGGATAGATAAATTTAGCTGGGTACATGGTAGCTCGTGCCTGAAGTCCCAGGTACTCTAGAGGCTAAGGCAGGAGGGTCACTTGAGCTCAGGAGTTTGATGTTGCAGTGAGCTATGATGATGCCACTGTACTCTAGACCTGGCAAATAAGACCATGCTTCAAAAAAAAAAATTCTTTTTTTTTTTTTTTTTTTTGAGACAGAGTCTTGCTCTATTGCCCGGACTAGAGTGCAATGGCATCGTTTATAGCTCACTGCAACCTCAAACTCCTGGACTCAAGTGATCCTCCTGCCTCAGCCTCCCCAGTAGCTGGGACTACAGGCACGTGCTACCACGCCTGGCTAATTTTGTCTGTTTTTAGTAGAGATGGGGTCTTGCTCTTGCTCAGGCTGGTCTTTAACTCCTGAACTCAAGCAATCCTCCCACCTCAGCCTCCCAGAGTGCTAAGATTACAGGCATGAGCCACTGTGCCTGGCCAAAAAAGCGCATTTTTGCATGTGCATATAAAGCAAAGTTTTAACTGCATTTTGACTGCAACCCATCACATGAGGTTAGGTGAGGAATTTTCCCACTTGTGGCATCATATCAGCTGCTCAAAAAATCTCAGACTTTGGATTTTTGGATTAGGGATCCTCAATACATATGCATATACAGATAGATATAGGTATAGAAATAGATATGGATGTGTGTGTGTACATATACATACATTTCTTTGTTCTGAGAGGGTCCAGAAACAATGATACCACCATAGCATTGAGCATACCCGATGCCAGATCTAAGTTTCTAAATATATTTCCCAGTAAAAGGAACTAGAGTTCCTTGGATAAATGGCTAGGACAGAGGAAAAAATAAGATGAACCTGGAATATTATGTGGTACCAGAAACTAATGAAATGCTAAAAAAGTGATGGGGAGCGAACTTGAAAGAGCTTTCAATGGCCAGATCTGGGATAATTTGAAGAACAAAAATAATAATAGTAATGAATTATAATCCGTGGGATTAATTTCCACAATTCCATACTGCTATAAATAAACTTCGAATAAATAAAGGAAAGGGGACAATTGTTCCTTACAGTGAAATTCAAATTAATATAAAAGGAATGATGGAAACATTAGGCAGAATTACAGTATTAGTTGTTGTAGGCAACAATTGTCTGTGGCTACTAAAATTAGTAAGTGGAAGTTTGATTAGAGATGGGATATTTTCACAGCTTCTAAATATCTGTCCATAATAACATTTCAGTGGAGAAACCAGGCAGACACCACCTTAACCGAGTGATTAAGTTAACATCGGCAGTAATGCAGTGTATTGACATCATGTACTTCCTGATATAATACACTGAAAAGAGCACATTACTTCTATGATATTCTTGCCAAAAATATAGAACCTCAATCTAATCATGAGAAAACATTAGACAAACCCAAAATGAGGGGCATTTTACAAAAGAACTGGTCAGTACTCTTCAAAAGTGTCATGGTGAAGAGAAACTAAGAAACTGGCACCGATTGGAGAAGATCGAGGAAAGAGACATGACAACTAAGTGCAATGTGGGATTGTGGATTGGTGTCCTGGATCTGAAAAGGACGTCAGTAGGAAAACTGCTGAAATTTGAATAAGATGTATAAAGTAGTTAATAGTATTGTATCAACACTACTTGTTTCAATAATCGTACTGTGGTTATATGTTAACATTAGGCAGGGTGAAGAATATTTGTAAGTCTGTGTTTACAAATGTAAGTCTGAGTCTAAAATATTTCAAACTTTAAAACATTTTAAAAAATGAGTTCATTAAAGACTTCTAAATCTAAAATTAAAAAAAAAATATTCCTCCCCTCCTATGTATCTCTGTGACACCAGATGTGTCCCCCCGTATACTTCAATTAAAACAACGTATCACTGCAGATTGAATGCAGAAGCAGCTATGAAAATCTGGCTTTCTTCTGTTAAGCCAGACATTCAAGAGATTTGTAAAAATGCCTCTCAGTAATTTTTGTATTGGAAAATAGTTATTTTTCACAAAGAATACAAATGTTAACATGGGATGGGCTTGTTATTTTTAAATTAATTAATATTTTAAAAATTCTGTTTTACCATACCATGCTCATGGATCGGCAGAAACAACATTGTTAAAATGTCTATAACTCCCCAAAGTGATCTACAGATTCGATGCAATCCCTATTAAAATACCAACATCATTTTTCACAGTTCTAAAAAAAAAAAAATAATCGTACACTTTCTATGGAACCAGAGAAGACCCCCATATAGCAAAAGCAACCTTAAGCAAAAAGAACAAATTGAGAGGCATCAATTTACCAGACTTCAAGCTATACCAAAAGCCTATAGTAATCAAAACAGCACTGTACTGGCACAAGAACAGAGACATAGGCCAGGCACGGTGGCTCATGCCTATAATCCTGGCACTCTGGGAGGCCAAGGTGGGAGGACGGTCAAGGTCAGGAGTTCAAGACCAGCCTGAGCAAGAGTGAAAGCCCTTCTCTACTAAAAACAGAAAGAAATTGGCTGGACAACTAAAAATATGTAGAAAAAATTAGCCGGGCATGGTGGCACATGCCTATTAGTCCCAGCTCCTTGGGAGGCTGAGGCAGTAGGATTGCCTGAGCCCAGGAGTTTGAGATTCTTGTAAGCTAGGCTGACGCCACAGCACTCTAGTCCTGGCAACAGAGCAAGACTCTGTCTCAAAAAAAAAAAAAAAAAAGAAGAAGAACAGAGACATAGACCAATGGAACAAAACTGAAAACCCAGATATAAAACCATCCTCATATAGTCATCTGATCTTTGACAAAGCAGACAAAAACATACACTGGGGAAAATAATCCTTATTCAATAAATGGTGCTGGGGAAATTGGATAGCCACATGTAGAAGAGTGAAACAGGATCCGCACCTCTCACCTCTCACAAAAATCAACCACCATGGATAACAGACTTAAACCTAAGGTATGAAACTAAGAATTCTAAAAGAAAATGTTGGAAACAGTCTTACAGACATCAGGAAAGAATGCCTAGGGAAAGAATTTATGAAGAAGACCCCAAAGGCAATCATAGCAACAACAAAAGTAAATAAATGGGACCTGATCAAATTAAAAAGCTTCTGCACAGCCAAGGAAACTATCATAAGAGCAAATAGACAACATAGAGAATGGGAGAAAATATTTGCATAGTACACATCCGATAAAGGGTTGATAACTAGAGTCTGTATAGAACTCAGGAAAATCAACAAGGAAAAAATCAAGCAACCCCATTAAAAAGTGGGCAAAGGACATGAACAGAAACTTTTCAAAAGAAGACAGACTAATGACCAACAGACATACGAAAAAAATGCTTAACATCGCTAATCATCAGGGAAATGCAAATCGAAACCACAGTGAGATATCACTGAACTCCAGTGAGAATGGCTTTTATCAAAAAGTCCCAGAACAACAAATGTTGGCGTGGATGTGGAGAGATAGGAACACTCATACACTGCTGGTGGAACTGCAACCTTGTACAACCTCTATGGAAATACCTCAAAGAGCTAAAAGTAGAACTACCATTTGATCTAGCAATTCCATTACTGGGCGTCTACCCAAAGGAAAAAAAGACATTCTATTAAAAAGACATCTGCACTTGAATATTTATAGCAGCACAATTCACAATTGCAAAGATGTGGAAACAACCCAAGTGCCCATCAATACATGAGTGGATAAATAAAATGTGGCTATGTATACCATGGAGTACTACTCGGCTGCAAAAAGCAATGGTGATCTAGCACCTCTTGTATTATCCTGGATGGAGCTGGAGCCTACTAAGTGAAGTATCACAAGAATGGAAAAACAAGCACCACGTGTACTCACCATCAGATTGGTATTAGTTGATCAACACTTACATGCACATACAGTAGTAACATTCATCAGGTGTCGGGCAGGTGGGAGAGGGAAGGAGGGGATGGATATATTCACACCTAATGGGTGTGGTACGCACTGTCTGGGGGATGAACATGCTTGTAGCTCTGACTCAGGTGGGGCAAAGGCAATATATGTAACCTAAACGTTTGTACCTCTGTAATATTCTGAAATAAAAAATAAATTTTAAAAATTCTGTTTCTAATACGGTGACTATTTTAGCTATAGCCCACAAGAAAAATCTCTTTGGGTCCTTGGTTTTTTTAGCGTGTCCTCTTTAAAGGAGATTTGAGACTAAAAAGTTGTAAGAGCCACCACAGTGTATGCTTAATAGCTACAACAAAGATCCAAAAATGCAATGATTCAAACAAGATAGAAAGTATTTCTTTCATGTAATTGCCCAAGGTGACTGGTTCTGTTGTTCCATGTGGTAATTCAGGGACCCAGGTTTTTTTTTTTTTTACACCCATGTTTCTGCTAATCCCTAGGACAGTGGTTCTCACACTTAGTGTGTATCAGAGTCACCTGGAGGGCTTGTTAAAACACAGTTTGTAGTTCTCTCCCAGAATTTCTGATTCAGTAGGTTTGGGGTGGGGCTGTAGAACTTGTATATCCAACAAGTTCCCAGAAAATGCTGATGCTACTAGTAGGAGGATCTCTTTCCAGGGCATGGTCCTTGTCTGCAAGGTTGAAGCTGAGTTGCAGCCATATGGGAAGTGGAAAGAACATGGAAGAGTTTGCCCACCTTTTTTAGTTCTCAGCCAGGAAGTGACACACATCACTTCCTCTTTATTCCATTGGCAAGAATTTAGCCTACCTATCAGCAAGGGAGGCTAGGAAATGTGGTGTAGCTGAAAAATCCTGTGACCAGAACTTCCATTACTATGGGAAAAGGGGAGAGTTAATTTTGATGGGCACTGAGGGACAATATCTTCAAGACATTGGGAGAATAAACACTTAGGTAGGATTAATTAACTAGGGAATATATCTTATCAGATAAAGGTAAGGAATTTATGTAGAAGTGTGGCAAGGGAAGGTCTAAGAGGATGGTATATGTGAATGTAGAAGTAAGACTGTCTTATGAAAGATTGAGACAGACTAGCTTCGTTAGGAGGGCAAAGTAGAGGAGACCAGGCAATAAGTGATAGTGGAAGCTGTTACGATACCTTGAAAGAAGGCTTATTAGTTTTGGTGGGTTGGTTTGTTTTGTGTATGGGTTTTGTTGTTGTTGTTTTGGTTTATGTTTTTTTAGAGACAGGGTTTCACTCTGTCCTCCAGGTTAGAGGGTAGTGGCGTGATCATAGCTCACTGTAACCTCGAACTGCTGGGCTCAAGTGATCCTCCTGGCTCAGCCTCCCAAGTAGCTAGGACTACAGGCATGCAACACCATGCCTGGCTAACTTTTAAAAATTTTTTGTAGGGATGGGGTCTCACTATGTTGCCCAGGATGGTCTCAAACTTCTGGCCTCAAGCAATCCTCCCACCTCAGCCTCCCAGAGTGCTGGAATTACAGGTGTGAGGTGCCTAGCAATTTTGTATGATAAATTGAAACAGCAGTGGGAAGCCAACTGAGAAGCTGTTCTCTTCCTGCTGTAAGAGTCTTGAGCTTCTTTGCTGTTGGTGATGCTCTGCGTAATTATTTTCTCACTCTAAATCACAATCACACAACATTTAGGGGCTCTTGGTGCCTGGTGTTAATTACCCAAATATGTGTGTCTAATCCATAGCTTTTCCCTAGCGTGACCCCAGGGGAAGGCAGTGGCATGTATATCTCCCACCCCCTTGGCCCACAAAACCAAATGAGAAACAGGAAGCCAGAATTCAGCTATGCACCTGGAATAGGGTGGGAGTATTGGATGAGAGTTGAAGTTTTTTGCTTTGGAAATGGGAGGGAGATGTTTATACACAGACTAACCATTACAAATCTCCATCTAGTAAGAAAGCTAAATAGCCTTCAAACAGCAGGAATCAGTTCTGCCCTTGAAGGTAGGATTCTATAGCATTTGCTCAGTGTTATGCTCCCCCTTCCCCAACCCTTTCCCATCAAAACAACATGTAGATGAAGGGTCCAATTATTCATTTAAGAAGTAATTACCGAATGATTTTTAAGTGCTAGGAACTTATTTAAGCACTGGGAATATAGCAGTGTACAAAGTAGACAAGTCCCTCACCCCATAGAGTTTAAAATGTAGTGGTGGAAGGATACAGGCAATAAGCAAATGTATATATAATGTCAGAAAAATAAAAAGGAAAATAAAGTAGGGTTTAGGTAAAAGGGTTAATGTACTTTCATTTTCAGTGTAGGAGATCAGTTTAAGTAGGACCCATGATAAGCCTACCTACGAAGGCTTGAGACAAATTCTAATTCAGTGTCCTACAGTTTTTGCAGCTTTATTTTGAAGAAGTACATTTTGGCCCAGTGGAAAGTTACTAAAAGTGAATTGTACTTCTCTTTGGACTCCAGTTTTTTTCTTTGCAGGCTTGATCCTTTGTAGCAGCTCTAGGGATATTTGTAGTAATCTGCCAGTGGCTTCCATATTTGTATCGTTATTTTCTCTAATTTGCCCAATTTATTTCTAACCTACTGGTTGATAACCTTGCCTGGTATATTATAGTATAATAAGCACTTTGGGGTCTCATATGTCTTGTGTGTTTCTATCCTGTAAAGAGATCAGAGTGGTTTCTTCTGGTTCCATGTTATCTAAATCTCCTCTTAGTGAGAAATAGTTAATAGTGCTCACATATCCACACTGATGCATACTCTTCTCAAGCCGATGTCCACACCCTTTTCTCCTCCAGTTGCTGAATTCCAGAAATTGCTACCTCTAGAACTGTATGGAATCAACTTCTAAGGTAATCCTATAAAATTGTACATTTGTGCATAGTACAATAATTTCACTCTTTGTAGCATCTAAAATGAAATGTGTTCTATAGCCATTTTGCTTTTCCTTAGGACCTTTTAGCCCCATTTGAAGGATTTGTTTTGTGGTTTGGTTTGTGTGTGTTTCAGGGAACTGAAATGGAGAGTTTACATCCTTGAGAAGCGCAGAGTTAATCGCTGCGAATGATTGGCAGTAGGAAGCATTAGGTAGCTTAGAAGGAGCTCAGCTATCTGGTTTGAATTAGGATAGGTTGGAAATGGTGCAGAACAAGACCAATTGTTTTGTGATTTTTTTTGGCAGGACTTGGAAATGCATTTCGCTTACAGTTTGGTAGAAGACAAACTTTCACTCACCTGTATAGTTGCAAGTACAGAGCACAGGCCTACTAATCTTCAAAGCTTGGTTGAGAAAGAATTTATTTGAACTGGGTGCGCTGGCTCGTGCCTTTAATCCCAGCTACTGAGGAGGCTGAGGCAAGAAGATCACTTGAGCCCAGGAGTTCAAAGCTGCATGAGCTATGATCGTACCACTGTACTCTAGCCTTAACGACAGAGGGAGACCCTGTATCGTTAAAAAAAGAAGAATTTATGAATTTATTTGGATGATTATGTTTGCCTCTTTAAAATACATGAATTTCCTCACTTCACCACAATGCAGTGTGTCAATGTAGCAGAATTGCACTTGTAACCCATGAATATATACAAGTAAAAAAATAGACCAGGCACGGTGGCTTACGCATAGTGGCTCACACCTGTAATCGCAGCACTCTGTGAGGCTGAGGAGGGAGGATCGCTTGAGGTCAGGAGTTCAGGACCAGCCTGAGCAAGAGCAAGACCGTGTCTCTACCAAAAATAGAAAAAATTAACCGGGTGTGGTGGTGTATGCCTGTAGTTCCAGCTACTTGGGGGGCTGAGCCAGGAGGATCACTTGAGCCCAGGAGTTTGAGGTTGCAGTGAGCTATGATGATGCCAGTGCACTCTACCCAGGGTGATGGAATGAGACTCTCTCAATCAACCAATAAAATGAAAATTTTAAAAATAAATGAAAAAAAATACATGAATCATCATTAGACCTTTTTCAAGTCTACTCTTAGTGGAATATAAGTAGCTAGGCTACTACTGGATTAGCAATATTTATAACATTCTTCTCTATTATGACTAATTTAGCATACAGAATTATGAATATTTTTGTTGAAGGATGTTCTGGAGAAATTTTTATGAGGCCGAAAAATTTTGAGAGACTTTTCCAAGATTTATTTATTAATTTTTTTCTTTTTTCTTTTCCTCTGTGCAGATTGTAGGGGATGATTTTCTAAGGTTTAAATCACTGCAATTTCCCCGTCATGACCACCTACCAGTTGCTATTTCAAAGTGCAAAATGTGGTTACCCTCATAGACTGCTGAATTCAAATGCCTCTGGCATTTTTAGTCTCATTATGAGAGTAAAATGGTAAATATTTGGTTTTATATAGGTGCTGCTGTTTTCATATGTTGTGCCTGTGGCAGACAATAATTGATTAAAAGTCTTTACTGATGGAACAGAATGTTACAGGTGACCACCATCAGTAAAATGTAGTTGGCATGAAATTTTAAACCCACTTACCATCCGTGGTGTGGTAGAAGGGGAAGCTACCTGGTCATTGGAATTTGACGTAGGGTTTTTTTTTTTTTTTTTTTTTTTCCCTAAAATTTTTTAAGGAAAAAATGTTTAGGTTACGTATGTTTCCCTTGGTCCTCCCCCGCCCCAGGTGACATAGGTTTTAATCTCTACTCTCCTATTATGTGATCTTGGGCAGGTTTATTTAATATTTCTGAGTCTCAGTCTCCTTTTTTTCTTTTTGAGTCTCAGTCTCTTCATTCATAGAATGAAGATACGGACTTCATAGGAATGTTCTGAGAATTAAATGAAGTCTTGTTTCTGTGGTTCTTAGCTCACAGTTCTGGTCTTTAGCATTAGCTCAAATGTTAATTTTCTCTCTTTTATTTCCCCTGTCCCCAAACCCCAGTACATACCTTGTTACTTTTCTTCCTGTTGGAGTGCACTTCCCCCGGTTGTTCTCAGACTTATGTGGTGAATGTATCACTTGGAAAATGTTTTATCTGAGAAGAGGAGACTCTCCTGAGTATGTGCGTACAAAATGAGCCTATGAGATCATGGTTTACACAGCAACGTGAAAGATCACAACTATTCGAAACTCTTCCTTCCTAGCATCCATTATTATTATTATGTGGCATAAAGCATGAAACAGAATGTTTTTCTTTTAAAAATATTATTTTAAAAATATTCCTAAGGGAAGCCTATATCTGTTCTTTGCATGAGGAAAAACAGGATTTTTATAGATGAGTGCTAAAAGAGATTGGAAGAATGCAGCTAACTGCTGTTCCTTTATTTAATTATATACTTCTTAGATTGCTTACTTGCCTGTTTCTTTTGTGCAAATTTAGAGCAATCATTCTTAAACTCTAGTGCCCAATAATTACCAAGGAGAGTATAGGAAAATGCAGATTCCTTGGTCCCACCCTAAGAAATATACTATGAAATGGGCCTGGGAAGATGCATTTTAAACACACATCTGAAGTATTTCTGATTCCGATGTAGGTGGTCTAAAATGATACTTACAGAAACATTAATGTAAAGTAAAAGAAAAATGACAAAACTAAATTTATTGGATTCCATCCATGGGTCACACATGAGTCTAGATTGTCTTCTATAGCTGCAATCGCCAGTCCCAGGGCTGTGGACGATTACCAGTCTGTGGCCTGTTAGGGATGGGGCACAGAGCTCCACCACCGCCGTCTGTAGAAAAATTGTCTTCCAATTGTCTTATATGAAACTTAGGAGGAGTTGGGGGCGCCTTAGTGGGCACTGCAGAAGGTGAGCAGCAGGTGAGCGAAGCTTCTTATGTATTTGCAGCCACTCCCTATTGCTCGCATGCCCGCCTGAGCTCTGACCCACCCCACCACCCCATCCATGGAAACATTGTCTTCCATGAAATCCGTCCCTGGTGCCAAAAAGGTTGAGGACTGCTGCTCTATAGTGATACTTCTCCAAACCTTCTGTGGTGAAGGACAAGTTTTTTGTTTTCTAATATAGTGTGGACTAATACTATTGTAAATAATAGTGGAATGGATTACTAAAAAAGGGAGGTAAAAAGAGAAACACGAGGCTAGAGGACAGGATGGGTATATTCATACTGAATGGGTATGATGTGCACCATTTGAAGGATGGACACGCTTGAAGCTCTGACTTGGGCGGGGCAAAGGCAATATATGTAACATAAACATTTGTACCCCTGTAGTATGCTGAAATTTAAAAAAAAAGTACACAAAATCCAAGCCCAGTATTTTTTTTTTTTTTTTTTTTTGAGACAGAGTCTCACTCTATTGCCCTGGCTAGAGTGCCATGGCGTCAGCCTAGCTCACAGCAACCTCAGACTCCTGGGCTCAAGCGATCCTCCTACCTCAGCCTCCCAAGTAGGTGGGACTACAGGCATGCGCCACCATGCCTGGCTAATTTTTTCTATATATATATTTTTAGTTGTCCGGATAATTTCTTTCTATTTTTAGTAGCGACGGGGTCTCGCTCTTGCTCAGGCTGGTCTTGAACTCCTGACCTTGAGCGATCTACCTGCCTCGGCCTCCCAGAGAGCTAGGATAACAGGCGTGAGCCACCGCGCCCGGCCCAAGCCCAGTATTTTTTATTGTTAAAGTCAACAATAGGCATAAAATTACTTGGTCAAGTTAACATAAAAGTTTCTAAATGTTTACTCTCAATTTCTCTGATTATCTTGTTGCAGAGTGGTAATAAACAGTTCATGGACCAGCACCAGTCGGTGGGCCACACTTTGAGTAGCGTTGCTCTCCAGAAAATGAAAATGATTTTGTATTGAAACTGGCAAGCTGGAAACCTAGTCTCTTCTACATGTCCTAGGAAGCCTGATTTGTTCATCTTTAAAATTGAGACAATTTTACCTCCTTTGTTTATGTTATAGGGATATTATGAGGATCACATAAGATACAATGTATGTAAAAGTACATTGTAGGCGGGTCATGGTGACTCACACCTGTAATCCTAGCATTCTGGGAGGCCGAGGCAGGCGGATCCTTTGAGCTCAGGAGTTCGAGACCAGCCTGAGCAAGAGCGAGACCTCGTCTCTACTAAAAAA
>NW_012151840.1:3735259-3752917 GCF_000956105.1 Propithecus coquereli
CAGGATTGCTCGAGCCCAGGAGTTTGAGGTTGCTGTGAGCTAGGCTGATGCCACGGCACTGTAGCCTGGATGACAGAGTGAGACTCTGTCTCCAAAAAAAAAAAAAAGGTACATTGTAAACTGAAAAACTAATGTATATTAATCCTCACAGACATTTATTGGACATATTGAGTAGGGGACTCTGTTAGCAACTGAGGATATAGAGATGTATAGCAAGAAGCTTACTATTCACATATATGTTTGCCACAAGATTGGCAGTATGCAGAGCTGATTAAATTTCAGCTTCATAAAAATTAGTGCCATCTTTCTCTGAACATTAGTAATGTGCTTGTATATTTTTAAATATATAACTGCGATGTTTCTTTTTAATGGTCTGGTAAGAACTTTTTGAAGTTATATGTTATATATTTTGAATAGATTAGAAGCAGTTTGGAGGTAGGTATCCTTTTGAGTTAAAGTTCTGGTACTCCTTGTGTACGTATCCTTTTCTGTTAATCCTAGATTGCTTCTTCCAGCCAACTCCCAGTCTTGGGCTTCTTGCCCAACTTTAAACCCTTTCTCTTCTTTGCCTGGCTCCTCTTCTCAGAATATGTTTGCAGAGAACATAGATCTTTAAAGCCAGGAGTTCATTCAACAAAAACATTTTTCAGTGCCTGATATGTACAGGTTAGGTACAAAAGGTAAGAAAATAAGCCTGGCCTGGTGGCGCGTGCCTGAAGTCCCAGCTACTTGGAAGGCTAAGGCAGGAGGATTGCTTGAGCCTAGGAGTTAGAAGTTGCAGTGAGCTATGATGATGTCACTGTACTATATAGTCAGGGGCAACAGAGTGAGACCCTGTCTCAAAAAAAAAAAAAAAAAAGAATTAACTATATATAGTTCCTGACCTCTGGGAGCTCACAATATTTTAAGGGAAATGGACAAGTAATTCTGTAATGAGACAGGTACTGACATGTTCAAAATGTTTGACGGCACATAGAAAGGAAAAGCTGCCAAGGGGACTGGAAGTTTTCATAGGGTGACCATATAATTTACCCTCCAAACTAGAACACTATTAAAGGTGAAAGGGGTCCGGCGCGGTGGCTCACGCCTGTAATCCTAGCTCTCTGGGAGGCCGAGGCGGGCGGATTGTTTGAGCTCAGGAGTTCAAAACCAGCCTGAGCAAGAGCAAGACCCCGTCTTCTACTAAAAATAGAAAGAAATTAATTGGACAACTAAAAATATATAGAAAAAATTAGCCGGGCATGGTGGCGCATGCCTGTAGTCCCAGCTACTCGGGAGGCTGAGGCAGGAGGATCGCTTGAGCCCAGGAGTTTGAGGTTGCTGTGAGCTAGGATGACCCCACAGCACTCTAGCCCGGGCAACACAGTGAGACTCTGTCTCAGAAAAAAAAAAAAAAAAAGGTGAAAGGGACATTGTTAATCATCATGAGAGGACAAACTGGGACATGTCCCATGCAAACTAGGACATATCGTTACTCTATTCATAAAGGAAATATCTTTGTATATTCTTAATGTAAGAGTTGGAGGACTTAACTAGGTAAAGAAATAGCACATACAAAATGTTGGAAACATGAAAGAATATGTTGGATGGCAGGTCAGTATAAAAATTTGTGTGCCCTGCCTATAAAATACATAAGAGCAGGAATAGTAGGTTGAAAAGGTAAATTGGTACCAGACCATGAAGGGTCCTTTATGTTATTGTTGTACATCAGCGGTCCCCAACTTTTTTGGCACCAGGGACCGGTTTCATGGAAGACAGTTTTTCCACGGACTGGGGTTGGGGGGTTGGTGTGGAGCTCAGGTGGTGATTCTTGGCCTGTTTCCTAACAGGCCATGGACTGGTATTGGGGACTGCAGTTGTAGATAATGGGAAGTCTTTGATATTAAGGTTGGGATGGTAAGATTACATTTTTTTTAAAAGATCACTTCATTGGCAATATAGAGGATGAATGAGGTGGGAGGAGCACAAGATCATTTAAAGCATTTACCGTGTAGGTAAGGAGAGAAAAGATGATATTCTGAACTGAGTGGCAGAAAGGTTGAAAAGGAATGGAAAGATGCCAGAGAAGTTTAGAACTTTAGAGATATTTAGATTTATGGGGAAAAGGCACTTGGCTTCCAGGACGCCACACTCTTCTGGTTTTCTTCCTACCTCACAGGTTAGTCCAGTCTTTGTTGGGTGTTTGCTTTAATCTCTAAATGTGGGAGTACCTCAAAATTCAGGTGTTAGACCTCTTCTCTGTTTATACTCACTTTTAAATAATCTTGTTTATCCTCATGACTTTATTTATTTATTGAGACAGAGACCTGCTCTGTTGCCCAGGCTAGAGTGCCATGGGGTCAGCCTAGCTCACACCAACCTCAAACTCCTGGGCTCAAGCAATCCTCCTGCCTCAGCCTTCTGAGTAGATGGGACTACAGGCTCATGCTACCACACCCAGCTAATTTTTTCTATTTTTAGTTGCCCAGCTAATTTTTTTCCTAGTTTTAGTAGAGATGGGGTCTCGTTCTTGCTCAGGCTGGTCTCAAATTCCTGACCTCAAGTGCTCCTCCCACCTCGGCCTCCCAGAGTGCTAGGATTACAGGCGTGAGCCACCACGCCCGGACATCTTTATGACTTTAAATTCCATATATATGTGTATGACTCTTGAATTTGTATCTTCAGCCCAAACCTCTCCCCTTAAGTCCAGACTTGTGTCTAATAGGCATTTCAAACTTAACATGTCAAAACTGAACTTTTCATTTTTTACTCCAAGCATGCCATTTTAGTAAAAGGCATCATCATTCATCCAACTGTAGAGACAAAAGCCCTAGAGTCATCCCTGACAACTCTCTCATATTTCATGTCCAGTATGTAAATATTTCTATTGGCCCTTCTGTCAAGATATATCTAACTGACACTTGTGATATAAGACCATACTTGATTTGACCCCTGAATTACCTACCTCTCTTTCTTCATTTCCTACCACTCTCCTTCTTGGATGTGGCATTTCATCTTTACCTTTTTACTGTTTCTTGTACAGACTAAACACCATCCTGTGTCAGGCAACATCGCTGTCCCTCTACTTGTTCTTCATTTGTTACATTCTCTCCCAGATACTCGTACAGCTCATTTTCTTCCTTAATTCAGGACTTGCTCAAATGTAATCTTTTCAGACAGGACTTTCCTGACCATGTTTTTTTTTTTTTTTAGTTTTAATGTGGAATACTTCGTTAATTTGTGTGTCATCCTTGCACAGGGGCCGTGCCGATCTTCTCTGTATCATTCCAATTTTAGTATATGTGCTGCTGAAGCGAGCACCTGACCATGCTTTAAGAAGAGCTTTTTCCCCTCACCCTAACACCACTTTCTGTCCCCTTTCATTCTAATCTTTTTGGTGATACTTACCACTGCTTTATAAATATATACATACGCATATATAAAATTTGTCTCTTTTCTTAACTCTAGAATGTTAAGTGCATGAGGCTGGAGACTTTATTTAATATTGTATCCTCATTGCCTAGAGTAGTGCGAACAATAAATAGTAAGCTTTTCATAAATATCGTTATTTCTTGGCATCCAAAATGCCATTGATTTTAGGATGCATCCACATTTTATGAACCAATGGGAAAGAAAGAACTGTCAATCGTTAAATTCCATTGATTATAGCCATCTCGTGTCAGAGGTTAAAATGGAGGAAATATGCATATTGGAACCTACGAAAAATTATTTGTTGAATGAGTGAGGTATAATAGAAAGGAGTCCTTTCACATGAATTCAAGGTTTCTAACTTGATCAAAGGAATAATGGTGTCTTTATTATAAATATGGACTATGAGGAGAGGAATAAGGTAGCTAGAAGAAGGAAAGATATCTCCTCATGTCGCTATAACTCACCAGGCAGAAGCAAGAAGAACTTTGTATGAAGGGAGAAGAAATCAGAACTATCTAGTCTGAGACCTAGATGCTATTCTTGAAGTTATCCACATTTTAACATCCTTGTTACTAGGTATCTTTCCTACTTGAGGGTAAAAAAAATTCTCCAGATTTCTCCAATTACTATATTATCCCTGAATTCATCCTCAAAATACTTGTATTTCTTACTGTGTATGTGCTTCAAAACTGTTTAAAGGATTTCAAGAGAGTCTTCACTTGACCCTTTTCAGTGAGATGGAGGTTCTCATAGCCTCCAATCTTCTTTCTGTCGTGTTGGATTGTCTAATTTAGAGTTATTTAAACCATTACATAGGAGTGAACAGGTTTTAGACCTCTGCCTGATTTTTTTTCTCCCATGGCAGAAAGCAGACCAAAAAGTGCTTCTTCTTCAAATATGAGAATGGGTGATGATTTCAGCACTTCCTGTTTATAAATGTCATAAACACTTATGTACTAGGACTATTCCAGAGATCTCTCTCTTTCTCTCTCTCTCTCTCTTTTTACCACCCCACTTTCTGACTTGACTAGATGACTATAGTGAATATGGTGACTAAACTTTTACATATTTTATCAACATGAAAATTTTATCAGGTGCCACTAGTTTAATGCCTATAAGTAGAAAAGGGAATCTTTTTTTCTCTGAATGGATACTATATATCAAAGGCAAGCCAGAGCTCTGTATATATTTTAACGTTATAAATCATGCTGTTTATTCCTTTTTAAATATAAAAAGAGATAGGAGTCCAGATTTCTTATCTGATGTATTTTTCCCCAAGACAAGACCATTACAACTAACATGGAGAAAGGTCTCATTCTTCAGATAGGACCCTGTCACCTGCATGTAAAAAGCAACTTAATCCCTTACAAGCCCAAGAAGTAACCATATTCATAGTATCTGGAAGGCTACATGCACTTCCTCTTAATATTACTGCTCAATTAAATGTCACACACTATCTATATTCTTCTGCCACGTTACTTTCCAGTTCTGCATGGTCAAGTTAAAGGCATTTTTTAGAAAAAAGAATCCATTCTGTTCTGTTTATTTTAATTTTTAAAAAAGTATCTAATTTAATTTTAAAAATTTTATTTTAGCAATAATGTGGAGGAAAATTTTAAATATTTGTTTTAATTGAAAGTTTAAGCATATAAAAAACTAGAGTAGTATAATCAACAGTTAAGTAACTACCATCTTGGGTCAGCAATTAACATTTTAGCATTTTTAAACATGTTTACAAAATAAAGACTACTTCAAATGAAAAAAATTTTAGCATAATTGTTTCATTGATATATGGCATAAACTTATTTTCTCTACACCATTTCAAAGTAAGTGTTAGACTTTACTTCTAAAATATTTAAGATTGCTGTGATAGAATAATACCCCTTCCGTAAGATGTCTACACTCTAATCCTCAGAACCTGTGAATATGCTCAGTTTCATGACAAAGGGAAATTAAGACAGCAGATGGAATTAAGGATGCTAATCAGCTAACCTTAAAATTTGGAGGTTATTCTGGATTATTTAGGTGGACCTAGTGTAATCACAAAAGTCCTTAAAATGGAAAAAGGGAGGCAGAAGAGATATGGAAGCCAGAGAAAGGAATAGGCCTGACACTGATGGAGGAGGTGGGCATAAACCAAGGAAAGCAGGTGGTCTGTAGCTGGAAACAGCAAGAAAATGGGCTTTCCTCTAGAGACTCTAGAAGGAATGTAGTAGCCCTACCCATGCCCTGAATTCAGCCCGTTGAGACCCATTTTGGACTTATGACTTTCAGACTGAAAGATAATAAATTTGTGTTAAGCCACTAAATTTGTGGTCATCTGTTAAGCAGCCATAGAAAACTAATACTATAATTACTTCTGAAAAAAATAGTCTCCTATTCAACCACAGTGCCATTATGATACCCAACAAAATTAACACTAATTCCCTAATATTATCTAGTACTCAGTCTATTTGGAAATTTACCCAGTTGTTCCTCATATCTTTTGCAGCTTTGTTTAAATCAGGATTCATTCAGAGATCATACATTGCATTTAGTTATATTTGTAAGTCTCTCTTAACCTCGAATACTCTGCACTATCACCACCCCTTTTTTTCATATCAACTCTTTGAAAGAGACAAGGCTCATTTATTTGAAAATATATTCCACATTGTAGATTTGTCAGATTGTTTCCATGTTGATTGTTTTACTGCTTGCACTGACGAGTTTGATCCTTGGAGTAAGGTGATAGCAAGATCTCCATTGTTAAGATCTGTGTTTCCTTTGCAGTTAGTGGTCTGTGGAGTTATTTTGTTTATTTGAGGCTAGGAGGTCTATCAGCTGTGAAAGATACTGACCTAGTTATTACGAAAATAAATTTTAAACTTCCAGACTAGCATTTTTTACACTGTCAGTATGGCAGACCACATAACCTTAAAACTCTTTTGCTGTTCTATTATAAAACACCTAGTAGGCCAGATGCAGTGGCTCATACCTGTAATCCTAGCACTTTGGGAGGATGAGGCAGCAGATCGCTTGAGGTCAGGTGTTCCAGACCAGCCTGAGAAAGAGTGAGACCCTGTTACTACCCCCCCCCAAAAAAAAAAAATAGAAAAATTAGCTAGGCATGGTGGCATGCACTCTAGTCCCAGCTACTTGGAAGGCTGAGGCAGGAGTATTGCTTGAGCCCAGGAGATTGAGGTTGCAGTGAGCTATGATGATGCCACTGTACTGTAGCCCTGGTGATAGAGTGAATCTTAAAAACAAACAAATAAGAAAACCCTAGTAATGCTGGACAAAATGTAACAAACTCTTTTTTTTTTTTTTTAATAAACTTCTTTTTAAATGCATAGCTAGCTGAGCCTGAAAGAAGTAAGGAAAATTCTCAGGGACCACAAATGAAAGAAGAACTGAAAATGAGTTTATTAAGTATACATGTGACTTAATGCTGTGGAAGTTCTGGGTGCTTTGCTAGTCTCAGTTACTTAAAGGCTTGGTTTAAATGTCCACGAGGGGTCCAGAGACAAAGCCTTAGGCCTCTGTGGAGCAGAGTTGGAAATGAGAATCCCTATATAAATCAGGGAGTCTTAAAGGCTTATACTCAGGGAAAGGAGGAGACCACAAAAAATACTATCCATTAGTTCAGGGAAACAAGGAAACTTTTGTATCTCAGCCTGTGCTCTGGCTGGGGTGGATGGGAATATCCCCTGAAAATTTAAGTATGAGTTCAAGAATACACAATGGGGAGAGGATAATCTCTTCTACAAATGGTGTTAGGAAAATTGGATATCCACAGACAAAAGATTGAAATTGGACCTTTGTTTTATACCATACACAAAAATCAACTCAAAAAGGATTAATGACTTAAACAAGATGTAAAACTGTAAAACTTACAGAAGAAAACTTAAGGGGAAAGCTTCATGCCATTGGTCTTGGCCGTGATTTCATAGGTATGACAACAAAAGCACAGGCAACAAAAACAAGTGGGATTGCATCAAACCAAAAAGCTTCTACACCAGCAAAGGAAACAATCAACAGAGTGAAAAGGCAACCTACAGAATGGGAGATAATATTTGTGAAACATATATTTCATAAAGGGTTAATCTCCAGCATATACAAGGAACTCACTCAACTCAGTAGCAGAAAAAAACATTAAAAAGTGGGCAAAGGACCTGAATAGACATCTCTCCAAAGAAGATATAAAAATGACCAACAGGTATGTGAAAAGGTGCTCAACATTATTAATCAGAGAATGCAAATCCAAACCACATGAGATATCACCTCACATCTGTCAGGATGACTACTAATAAAAACAAAGATGACAAGTGTTGGCAAGGATGTGGAGAAAATAGAACCCTTGCACGTTGTTGGTTGAAGTGCAAACTGGTGCAGCCACTATGGAAAACAGTATGGGGGTTCCTCAAAATATTAAACATATACTAGAACTACCCACTTCTGGATATTTGTCCAAAAGAATCAAAATCAAAATTCCAAAGATACATTAGGACTCCCATGTGTGACAGCATGGATGAACCTTGAGGACATTGTGCTAATGAAATAAGCCAGTCGCAGAAAGACAAATAATTGCATGATTTCATTATGTGAGGTATCTAAAATAGTCAGATTTGTGGACTAATAGAGTGGAATGGTGGTTGCCAGAGGCTGGGGGACAAGGGGGAATGGGGAATTACTAAGCAGTGGACATAAAGTTTTATCAAGCAAGATGAAAAAGTTCTAGAGATCTTTACAACATTGTACCTATAGTCAACATTAATGTATACTTAAAAATTTGTTAAGAGAGTAGATCTCATGTTCTTACCACAACAGAATACATTTTTTAAAAAATTAAGTATGGGCTTACTCACATGAGTTTATTATTGTCTGCTTGGTCTGAGATCCCCAAACATAAAAACTTATGCAGGACCCTATATATCCTTCAGATAACTGGCAGAAACATATGAAAAACTACTCTAAAGGAACAGATCCACAATCCAAGCCACACAGGATTCCTGCATATAAAATCCCACTGAAGACAAGGCTCACTATCCGAAGTGACAAAAACACAAGAAAATAGTTCATATAGCATGAGCAAGAGTCACAGCTACAGCAAACAAGAATAGTTCTCTGAAAACTTCAGGTAACAGATCCATTGATGATAGACCATAAAATATGTATATTTAAAAGTATTAAATACAGGCCAAGTGCAGTGGGTCATGCCTGTAATCTTAGCGCTCTGGGAAGCTGAGACAGGAGAATCACTTGGACTAGGGAGTTCGAGACCAGCCTGAGCAAGAGCGAGACCCCATCTCTACTAAAAATAGAAAAATTAGCTGGGTACTGTCGCACGTGCCTGTAGTCCCAGCTACTCCAGAAGCTGAGGCAGGAGGCTCACTTGAGCCCAGGAATTTGAGGTTGCTGTGAGCTAGGCTGATGCTACGGCAGTCTACTCAGGGCTACAGAGTGAGACAGTGTCTCAAAAAAAAAAAAAGAAAAGAAGAAGATTTGAAAAGAGAAGAAAAAATACTTTGTGGGAGACAGATTTGAAAAGGAAACAGAACAATCTCAAAATGCAGAATATAATCTGTTATTGGTACTTATCTAGTACATATTATGGGCCAGGCACTGAATAAAATGGAAAGAAAATGTGTCCCAAGGAGCTTACATTTTAGTGGGTGGTAAACAGACCAACAAATAAAAATATAATATACCAGATGGTAATAATTACCATGAAGAAGAGTAACATGTCTGGATCCTGGGCTGAGATGACTCAAAAAAGCAGGACTGCCTACTCTAGTGTCTACATGTGGCTTCTCCCTGAGGCTTTACCGCCTCCACAGCATGGTAGCCTTTGGGTGGTTGGACTACTTAGCAGTTCAGGACTCAAGACTTGAGTGTTTCAGCAAATAAGATAGAAGCTATATTGCTGTTTACAACTCTGGCAGAAGTCACACAGTATCACTTCTGTACTCTACTGGTTGAAGCAGTCACAGGCCCACCAAGATTCAAGGGAAGGGGACTTAGACCCAACCTCCTGATGCGAGGCATTTCAAAGAATCTTGGGGACGGGGCATGGAATGACAATATTTTGAAACTGCCACAGATGCCATTAAAGCATTTTGAGCAGAGGAGTATTATGATCTCACTTAAATTTTAGAAAGCTCAGTCTGATTTCTCTATGGAACATAGACTGAAGAGGGAGCAAGAGTAGAAGCAGAGTTTAAAAGAATTGTGATAGTCTAAGCTGGAGGTGATAGCTTGGATTGAGATCATAACATGAAAGGAGTTAAGGAGTCAAATTTGAAATATGTTTGGAAAGTAGTGCTGCTAGAGTTTACAGATGGAATACATGTGGGTGTGAGAAAGAGGAACCAAAAATGACTCCAAAGTGTTTGGTTTGAGCAACTGGTTGAATGGTGGTACAAGCTGGGAAACACTAAAGGAATAGACAGTTTTTATCTGGGGAGTTCAGGAATTTGTTTTGGACATAAGATTATAAAATGCCCTTTAGACATCTGCTATGGTTTGAACGTTTGTTCCCTCCAAAACTCATGTAGAAATTTAATTCACATTGTAATAGTATTAAGAGGTAGGACCTTTAAGAAGTGATTAGGTTATTAGGATTGTGCCCTCATGGGTGGGATTTTTCCCCCCCAAAGCATTTCTGAATACTAGAATGGATGAGATTAATGCTGTCATAAAAAGGTGAGTTTGGCCCCCTTTTCTCTCTCTCCTGCCCTCTCTGCCCGTCTGCCATGTTATGGTGCAGCAAGAAGGCGCTTGCCAGATGCCAGCACCTTGATATTGTACTTCCCAGCCTTCAGAACCATAACCCAATAAATTTCTGTTCATTATAAATTACCCAAAGCCAGGCACAGTGGTGTATGCCAGTAGTCCCAGCTACTCAGGAAGCTGAGGTGGAAGGATCATTTAAATCTAGCCTAGACAACATGTGGAGACTCTGTCTCTTAGAAATGAATAAAATATAAATTATCTAGTCTGTGGTGATTTTGTTTTGTTTTTAAGAGATAGGGTCTTGCTCTGTTTCCTAGGCTGGAGTGCAGTGACACAGTGATAGCGCCAGACTCTTGAATTCAAAGGATCCTCCCACTTCAGCTCTGAGTAGCTAGAACCACAGGTATGTACCTCTATGCCTGGCTACTTTTTAAAATTTTTTATAGAGATAGAATCTTGCTACGTTGCCCAGGCTGGTCTTTTTTGTTTTGTTTTGTTTTTTTAGGAGATGAGGTCTTGCTCTGCAACCTAAACTGAAGTGCAGTGGCACCGTCATAGCTCACTGCACCCTCAAAGCTCACTGCACCCTCAAACTCCTGGCCTCAAGCGATTCTCCCACCTCAGCCTCCCAAGTTGATAGGATTTCAGTCTGTGGTATTTTATAGCACCACAAAATGGACTAAGACAACATCCAAATGGATAGGTCAATTAGGCAATTAAATGGAGAGAGAGAGTTTTGGAGGAGAGAATGAGAGCTAGGAATATAAATTTGGGAATTAGCATATAAATGCTATTTAAGCCATCGAAGCACTCTCTTTCTACAGTTGGAAGGCAGGAAGATGAGTAGAAACTAGTAGAGAAGACTAAGAATAAAGGGTCATGAGTGTAGAATGAGACCCAAATGTGTGACGTCCTGAAGGCCCCAGTGAAGAAAGCAGTTCAAGAAGGAATATTGACTTGGTTAAACGCTTTTGAAAGTTCAAATAAAATAAGGATTAATAAATAATGGTTGGATTTGGCAACATGAAGGTAACTGGTGTCCTGGAAAAGAGTGGTCTCTACACTGGGGGGAATAAAACCTGAACTGAAGTGGTATCAAGAGAAAACAGGAGGAAAGTGGAGATGGTGAGTGTAGATAACTCTTTTGAAGAATTTTGCTGTAGAAGGTTACAGGGATGTGGGGCAGTGACTGGAAGAGGACAAGAGGTTATGGGAAGAATTTTCCAAGGTGAGAAATACTACACCAAATTGATATGGTAATAGGTTGATTATCAACACTAGCTGGATAATGGAACCAGCTGGGGAGTTTATTAAAGGATGGATGCATGAGTCCCATGGCAGACCAATTAAATCAGAATATTTGAGAGTGGGTCCATGGTGTATTTTTTAAAAAAATTCCTCAGGTGATTGTAAGGTACATCTAAACGTGATCTACTCTGAAGTAGATCAGTAAAATTTAAAACTCATTATGTGTGGCCCAGCTTGGTGGTGGCATGCCTATAGTCCCAGCTTCTTGGGAGGCTGAGGTGAAAGGATCACTTGAGCCGAGGAGTTCAAGTCCAGTATAGGCAGCATAGTGAGACCTCATCTCACAAACAAAAAACCTCAGTATATGGCTTAAATAGTTAAAGAGGGAATTAGGAATGCTAGGAAGAAATTATACAGAATGCAGCATAGACTATAAAGAAATGGAAAATATGAAAGAAAAAGAAAAGGCTGAGACACGGAGGCTAGAATAAGATGGTCCAAGATACATCTCATAAGAGTTCTGTGATAGAATAGAGAAAATGGAGAGTAGCAATATTGAGGGAGATAGTACCTGAGAGTATTCCAGATTTGCTAAATATATGAATCTTCAACTTTAGGGAAAAACAGAAAATCCTAAAAGGATAAATAACACCAAGTGCATTAATGATACTGTAGTTTTGTAGAACATCAAAGACAAAGGGCTTGTGAAAGCAACCAAAGAGGACAAAATAGATTTTACCCCAAAGGAATGAAAATTAGACCTAAAGCAAACTTCTAAACAGCAACAAGCCAGGAAAATAATATTTTCAAAGTACAGAGATAAAATAAGGCACTTAGAACTCTATGCTTATTCTAGAGTAGAAATGAAATGAAAACATGTCTGAATAGACTTAAATATGTTTGCCACTTAGATATTCTACTAAAAGAACTAATAAAGGATATACATCCAGAAAAACAAATTTAAGTAAGAATGGTGGGCCAAAGAAAACTTTTGGGTAAATCTAAATTAGCTTTGACTGTATGTAACTCACTAATGATAATGACTAATTTCACAGAAGCTAAAAACAAGATAGGACTGAAATAAAAGGAAAAATAAGTAAAGAAAACTTAAGGTCAGGAGCAGTGGTTTACATCTGTCTGTAATCCTAGCACTCTGGGAGGCTGAGGTGGGAGGATTGCTTGAGCTCAAGAGTTCGAGACCAGCCTGAGCAAGAGCAAGATTCCATCTGTACAAAAGATAGGAAAATTAGCTGGGTGTGGTGGTGCACACCTGTCGTCCCAGCTACTTGGGAAGCTCAGTCAGGAGAATTCCTTGAGCCCAGGAGTTTGAGGTTGTAGTGAGCTATGAAGATACCACTGCATTCTAGCCAGGGTGACAGAGTGAGACTCTGTCTCCATAAAAATAAAAAAAAAGCTTTAATCAATCCAATAGAAGGCATAAAAGAGCAAAAAGAAAGCACAGAACAAAGCAAGGTAAATATAATGGAACAGAAGATGATAGATATAAAACTAAGTGTATTAGTAATCATGATAAATATAAATGTGCTAAACTAGTCAATTTAAAAATATGATTAGATTGAATGGAAAAATTAATTCAGGTAAATGCTGTCAAAAACATAAAGGCCCAGAAGTTTAATTTAACAATGAAAAAAGATGTTCTAGGCAAATACCAGAAAGTTAATGTCCCCATATTAATATATGCTTTAAGACAAAAATAAATTTTAAGGCAAAACATCGTTGTGGGAACTTTTTAAGAGACAAATATAAATTAGATTGAATGGAAAAATTAATTCAGGTAAATGCTGTCAAAAACATAAAGGCCCAGAAGTTGAATTTAACAATGAAAAAAGATGTTCTAGGCAAATACCAGAAAGTTAATGTCCCCATATTAATATATGCTTTAAGACAAAAATAAATTTTAAGGCAAAACATCGTTGTGGGAACTTTTTAAGAGACAAATATAAATATAAATTGTAAAAAAATTTTAAGCTACTGAAAACATCTTTTTTTTTTTTTTTATGAGAAAGAGTCTCACTCTGTTGCCCGGGCTGGAGTGCCATGGCGTAAGCCTAGCTCACAGCAACCTCTCACTCCTGGGCTCAAGCGATCCTCCTGCCTCAGCCTCCTGAGCAGCTTGGACTACAGGCACGCACCACCATGCCCCGCTAATTTTTTCTATTTTTAGTTGTTTGGCTAATTTCTTTCTATTTATAGTAGAGACGGGGTCTCGCTCTTGCTCAGGCTGGTCTCGAACTCCTGAGCTCAAGCAATCCTCCCGCCTCGGCCTCCCGGAGTGCTAGGATTACAGGCGTGAGCCACCATGCCCGGCCTGAAAACATCTTTATTTCAGACCTTTTGTGTTTGAAAAATTTTTTGATAAGTACGGTATTTCAGATTGTTAGGGTTTTTCTCTTTCAGTATTTTAAAGAAGATGTCTTTTTTTTTGCATTATTTCCAATGAAAAATCTGATGTTATCTTTACATGTCTTTTTTATTCCCCCCTTCCCAGCTGCTTTTAAGGTTTTATAGTGGTTTTGAGCAATTTCATTATAATATGCCTTGTTAGTGTTTTCTACATGTTTCTTTGCTTGGGGTTTGTAGTTTTCATTAAGTTTGATAAATTTTTGGCTATTATTTCCTCATATATTTTTTCTGTTCACTCCATCTCTGTCCTGTCTTTGAGGGACTCCAGTTATCTATAATTAGGCTTCTTAAAGTTATCCCCAGCTCCCGATACTCTTTATTTACTTCTCGCTCTTTTCTTTATCTTTAACTTGGGATAATATTTATTGCTATACTTCTGGTTCATTAATCTTTTTTCTCATAATATCTAATTTGGTGTTGTCACACATCATTGTACAGTCAACCCTCCATATCCATGAGTTCTGCATCCGTAAATTCAACCAACCTTGGATGAAAAATATTTGGAAAAAAAATTCAAATAACAATACAACAGTAAAAATACAAATAACAATTGAGCCAGCCAGGCCCTGTGGTTTGTGCCTGTAATCCAGCTGCTGGCGGGAGAATTGCTCCAGCCCAGGATTTTGATAC
Source organism: Propithecus coquereli (assembly GCF_000956105.1). Classification (NCBI taxonomy): domain Eukaryota; kingdom Metazoa; phylum Chordata; class Mammalia; order Primates; family Indriidae; genus Propithecus; species Propithecus coquereli. The sequence goes on from NW_012151840.1 coordinate 3,749,684, forward strand.
CAGCCTGGGCCACACAGAGAGACCCCGTCTCAAAAAAAAAAAAAAAAGCAAAAATACAGTATAACAACTATTTATGTAGCATTTACATTGTATTAGGTATTTTAAGTAACCTAGAGATGATTTAAAGTATATGGAAGGGTATGTCAGTTATATGCAAATACTGCACCATTTTATGTAAGGGATTTGAGCATATAGGGGATTTTGGTATTGATGAGGTAGGGGGGTGAATCCTTTGGATACTGAGGGACGACTGTATTTTTAATATCTTTTTTGGTGTTTTGGTTTGGTTTGGTTTTTGGAGACTGTCTCACCATGTAGCCCAGCCTGGTTTTGAACTCCTGTGCTCAAGTGCTTCTGCTACAGGTGTGTGCCACCACACCCAGCTCTGTATTTTTTTGAACATCTTTCCTTTTTTTTTTTTTTTTTTTGAGACAGAATCTCACTCTTTTGTCCGGGCTAGAGTGCCGTGGCGTCCCAGCTCACAGCAACCTCAAACTCCTAGGCTCAAGCAATCCTCCTGCCTCAGCCCCCGAGTAGCTGGGACTACAGGCATGCGCCACCATGCCCGGCTAGTTTTTTCTATATATTTTTAGTTGTCCAATTAATTTCTTTCTATTTTTAGTAGAGACAGGGTCTCGCTCTTGCTCAGTCTGGTTTCGAACTCCTGAGCTCAAACAATCCGCCCGCCTCGGCCTCCCCGAGTGCTAGAATTACAGGCGTGAGCCACTGCGCCTGGCCTATTTTGTTTATTTTTTGAGACAGGATCTTGCTCTGTTGCCTAGGCTGAAGCGCACTGGCCGAATTGTAGCTCACTGTGACCTCGAACTCCTGGGTTCAAGCAGTCTTCCTGCCTCAGCCTCTTGAGTAGCTGGGACTACAAGTATGTGCCACCGTGCCCAGCTAGTTTTTTCACTTTTTGTAGAGATAGGGTCTTACTGTGTTGCCCAGGGAGGTCTCAAACTCCTAACCTCAAGCAGTCCTCCCACCTCAGCCTCCCAAAGTGCTAAGACTGTAGGTGTGAGCCAGCTTGCCCAGCCCAAAATGTATTTCTTAAATGGTAAGACTTGAAAATTGAAATTACTTCTTGATCCATAGTCTATAGAATAGACTATAATTGTGTTAGCAGGCATGAAAACATTAATCTTCTAGTACATCTCCATCAGAATTCTTGAGTAACTTGGTGCATTGTCAGTGAGCAGTAATATTTTGAAAGGGATCTTTCTTTCTAAGTTCTCTACAGTGGGCCTAAAATATTCAGTAAATTGGTCAGGCACGGTGGCTCATGCCTGTAATACCTAGCACTTTGGGAGGCTGAGGTGGGAGGATCACTTGAGGCCGGGAGTTCAAGACCAGCCTAGAGCAACATAGAGAGACCCTATTTCTACAAAAAAAAAATTTTTGTAAATTAGCCGGGAGTGCATCTATAGTTCCAGCTACTCAGGAGGCTAAGGTAGGAGCATCACTTGAGCCCAGGAGTTGGAGGTTACTGTGGGCTGTGATTACACTGCTACACTGTAGCTTGGGTTAAAGAGTGAGATCCTGTTTCAAAAAATAAATAAAATAAAACATTAAATAAACCATAGTCTAAACAGATGTTCTGTCATACAGATTTTGTTGTTCTGTGGATAGAGCACACACAGAGTAGATATAGCATAATTTAATTTATTGATTGATTGATTGAGACAGAGTCTTGCTCTGTTGCCCGGCCTCGAGTGCCGTGGCGTCAGCCTAGCTCACAGCAACCTCAGATTCCTGGGCTCAAGCGATCCTTCTGCCTCAGCCTCCCAAGTAGCTGGGACTACAAGTGTGTGCCACCTCATCTGGCTGATTTAGCATAATTCTTAAGGGCCATAGGATTTTTGGAATAGTAAATGAGCATTGGCTTTAACTTAAAGTCACCGGCTACATTAGCTCCCAACAAGAGAGCCAGCTGTCCTTTAAAGCTTTGAAGCCAGGTATTAACTTCTCTTTAGCTATGAAAATCTTCCAATAGAAGACTGTTATCTACATTGAAAATCTGCTGTTTAGTGTAGCCACCTTCATGTATTTTTCTAGCAAAATGTTCTGGATAACTTACTACAGCTTCTGCCTCAGCACTTGTTGCTTCACTTTGCACTTTTATGTTACGGAGATGGCTTCTTTCCTTAGACCTCATGAACCAATTTCTGCTAGACTTCCAACGTTTCTTCTGCAGCTTCCTCACCTCTCTCAGACTTCATAAAATTGAAGAGCATTAGGGCCTTGCTCTAGATTAGGCTTTCACTTAAGGGAATGTTGTGACTGATTTGATCTTTTCTTCTTTTTCCTTTTTTTTTGGTCCTGAAATGCTCCAAAGTGGAATGTTTTGATCGTCTATCCAGACCACTAAAACTTTCTCCATTTCAGTAGTAGGTGGTTTTAGTTTCTTCATGTGTTCACTGGAGTAGTACTTTTAGTTTCTGTCAAGAACTTTTCCTTTGCATTCACATCTTGGCTAAGTCTTTGGCATAAGAGGCCTAGCTTTTGGCTTGTCTTGGCTTTCAACATGCCTGCTGCTCTAAACTTAATCATTTCTAGCTTTTGATTTAAAGTGAGAGACTTGCAACTCCTCCTTTCACTTGAACATTTGAAAACCCTTCTAGAGTTCTTTTATTTGTTTATGACAGTCTCTCACTGTTGCTGGGGCTAGAGTGCAGTGGCATCATCATAGCTGACTGCAACCTCAAACTCCTGAGTTCAAGTAATCCTCCTGCCTCAGCCTCCTGAGTAGCTACAGGCATGTGCCGCCACTACACCTGGCTAATTTTTCTGTTTTTTTGTAGAGACAGGGTCTCGCTCTTGCTCAGGCTAATCTCGAACTCTTGACCTCAAGTGATCCTTCTGCCTCGACGTCCCAGAGTGCTAGGATTACAGGCATGAACCACCATGCCTAGCCCCTTCTAGAGTTTTTAATTGGCCTAATTTCAATATTGGTTGTGTCTCAGGGAATAGGGAAGCCCTAGAAAAGGGAATCAGTAGCAGGAATGGCAGGTTGGTAGAGCACTCAGAACACACATATTTACTGATTAAGTTCACCATCTTATATGGGTGCAGTTTGTGGCACTCTAAAACAATTATAATAGTAACATCAAATATCACTGATCACAAATCACCGTAACAGATATAATAATAATGAAAAAGTTTAAGATATTGTAATAATTATCAAAATGTGAGAGACACTGGCCGGGCGTGGTGGCTCACGCCTGTAATCCTAGC
>NW_012151840.1:3757053-3765118 GCF_000956105.1 Propithecus coquereli
GAAGATATATCTGTATCATCTGGCTTGACCATAAATTCCTCTTATTTCTAAATGAAACCAGGTTCCTCAAAAATTATTTAGCATACAGAGGATCATAGTTCTTACTCTTAAGATAAAACAGCCATTTCTGGATAAAGGGGGCCCTAGAGAGCTGATAGCCCAATTAGAAGTGAGTTAATACACACCTTCACATCTAATCTTATGGCCATCTTAGGAGGGGAAAAACAATCTTTTCTTCAGATAATTCCAAGAGTTTTAGGATCTGTTTATTGTAGAGTCCCAGCTTTTATTACATCAAAAAGTGTGGGCCTGGCTTTTCTTGTGTCAAAGAGGAAATTATCTTCATGTGGTAAGTCTCTACATTCTTGCTGTATCAGTACCACTCCCCCCAACTCCCACATATGGCATATACATTTGTTTGCACACATATGTTTTTTTTTTTCTCTACCCTACACACACCCCCAAACATATTTTCACAGGCCTTTTTTCTGGTGTCTGTCAAGGTTGAGTACTTGAAACTATGGAGCACACACTAAGGAGAGATACCTGGAACTGACGGAAAGTGGAATCTACCTATGTAGTGAATCACAGTATAGATAATTCTAGTTTTAAGAACATTCAGTTTATTAATAGTTCAGAAACAGCTGATAGATATGAGAATTACTCTTCAGTGTTCAGTTATCCTCCAAATGACCTTGCTGACTTTGTCGTAGGACTGATCCAAAATAGGAACTTTAAGAAGCTAGACTGATGGAGAATGAAGAAGAAAGAAAGGAATGGTTATAACCTTACATGTATTCCTTTCTATGCTTTTTAATGTTTACTTACTAGTTTTGTTCCAGCATTATTTTTTTAAACCAATTCTGCGAGGGAACATTATTCTTAGTAATATCATTAAAAACCTTTAGGAAACTTTAGATAAATTCCCTACTGGTTCTGGAAGAGGAGAAAAATTCTTGGAAGTTATAGGTAGTGTCAGCAGAATATTTTGCAAGTAGATTAGCCTTAGATCCTTTGAAAGAAAAGAAAGTGGGTGAGTAAGATAGTGCACTTGAGCAACCCACTTGCTCATAATCACCCTTACCCTTCTGGAGCAAGTAACTGATTCTACTTCAGTTACTAAGGAGGAAGTAGAGGGAAATGTTACGTATATTTCTTATATCCCAAATTGGAACTCTGAGTGCATTTTTCATAGAAACATTGTTATACATTTTGGTAAGATCTCATTAATGCTGTTGGAATTGTACTTACTGTATTGCAGATACATTATGTATTAAAAAGTGTGACTGCCTTGAAAGCCCATCCATTGTTTTTAAATTTTATCTTGGGGTAGTGAACTTTGTTTTTTTATTTAAGAGATGGAGTCTCACTATGCTGCCCAGGCTGGAGTGCAGTGGCTGTTCATAGGCACACTATCACCTCGAACTCCTGGGCTCAAGTGCTTCTCCCACCTGAGCCTCCCAAGTATCTGGGACTAAAAGCGCACCATCACTCCTGGTGTGGGATGATGAACTTTTGAAACATAATTCTCTGGAAGCTGGGGACTCCAGATATAGTGACAGCTATTTCTACTTAGCCCCAAGCTGTTCTATAAGAATGAACAAAATAAGACACCCAGCAGGGAGAACCATGGTTTCTTTAATAAGGATAAAAAGAAGGAAAGGATTTGAAAGCGGAAGGAAAAAGGAGTTCTTAACATGATAGCCACCTCATAATTGCCTAAATATCTTATTTTGCCATCAGTTGGGCAAGTTGTGATATCTGTGAAATGAAGTATATGTGAAACCAGTACTACTAATGTTTTGTTTTGTTTTGTTTTGTTTTTTGAGACGGAGTCTCACTCTTTCGCCCTGGGTAGAGTGCTGTGGCGTCAGCCTAGCTCACAGCAACCTCAAACTCCTGGGCTCAGGTAATCCTTCTGCCTCAGCCTCCAGCATAGCTGGGACTACAGACATGCACCACCATGCCCGGCTAATTTCTTCTATTTGTTTTTAGTTGTCCAGCTAATTTCTTTCTATTTTTTTTTTTTAGTAGAGATGGGGTCTTGCTCTTGCTCAGGCTGGTCTCAAACTCCTGACCTTGAGCGATCCTCCCGAGTTGGCCTCCCAGAGTGATAGGATTACAGTAATCTCTCTGTAATAGGTAGAGTTTCACAGTTTCATGCTTAAGAACCCCAAATATTATAAATCCATATATATGTTTGGGAAAGGAGCAAAATAGCTTCTCTCCTGGAATATTTAAAAAATGAGGCCAGAATCTCAGATCAAGAGTTAAAAAAATTTTGAAGAGTAAGACCTGACTTGGACTTTGCCTTTGCTTTATCTGTGCTATTTTATATGGGTCTGATTATATCTGGGGATAAAATGTCATTTAGAGTTGATCTCAGATGTAACTTCCTGATAAATGTCACAGAATTCCCAAATCTCCATCCAGGAATGTCTCTGCTTGTCTTGGTACTGGGCAGTCCCTAAACAGTATGTGGCACCCATTTGAGCAAGGAAGAATTCCTTACCTTTGAAATAATCCCCTGTAATATATGTATTAAGCCCGGACCATAATAAAAGGAGTCTAGGCTAGAGTGCAGTGGCATGATCACCGCTTGTAATCTTGAACTCCTGTGAACCACTACACCCAGCTAATTTTTTTTTTTTTAATTTTTTAGTTTTTTTGTAAAGACCAAGTCTCGCTATGTTGCCCAGGCTGGTCTCGAACTCCTGGCCTTAAGCAATCTTCCCACCTTGGCCTCCCAAAGTGCTAGGATTATAGATATCAGCCATCATACCCGGCCCTAAAAAGAGCTTTTAACTGGTGGTGCACACATTGAGGAATCAAGTAGAGAAAGAACCAGATCCCAAAATTACTCACCCGTGTTAAACTTAGGTATGGGGAGATTAAAGAAATACAGAAATGGTAAGTAAATCACATCAAAAAGGTGACCTCAAACATTTTATTTAGGCCTGACCATTACTCTAGGAACTTGGGGTTAGAGAACAAAAGGCTCTTTTCTCCCTCTAGTGGCTTCTTTTTATGTAACTCCACATTGTCAGCTTACTAAGTCTGTGACCAGCAATCCATACAAACTTAATAGTTCACAAGATAGTCTTTCTCATCATTCTATTTCCCTATTCTATCTCACCAGCTAAATGTGGTTGATTTTGGTAACTCTGTTTTACCCTATTCAGAAATTGAATGCCTATCCCAAACATCAGGGGTGCCTTGTTCGAAAGGCATCCATTTCCCAACAGCAGCTGAGCCAAGAAGCCCTGAGAATTGGTGGAGAGGCTCTCACAAGGAAAGATCTGTGGATGTTAAGGGTTTTAAGTTACTCTTTTAAAAATAAGACCAATGAATTGGTTGCCCTAGACCTATGTACTCCCAACTCCCAACTACACTGACAATCTCAAAGAAAGTAGGATCTAGAAAGATATCTTTGAAATCAGAGGAGAGCTAGAAGATACAGTCATTGATTTGGGAGCCTAAGGCAATTAGAGTTTCCAGGATTCTTGTTATCTAGGTCTTAAGCAGTGTGTGCCATTTTCATCATTTTATAGAAACTAGCATGATGTTTTTAAGGCTAGCTCCAGAAAGACCAAAATAAGAGTTGTCTAATAAGTAGGGAGATTTGGATTTCAAAGTAATTTCTACATAGTTTCTTAGGGAAGGTGCTAGATAAAACTCTGGCAAGTAGATGCAAGCCCCATTTAATTCTGGAGGTTTAATCCTTCTCCATAAGGCTGTAGACAAGATACTTGGCAGTATCTGGTATCTGTTCCCTCAAATCACTGACAGCAGTACCTTCTTTTGCTCACTCTTCAGTACCTGCTCTTGACAGAATAGGCTATTATTGGAGTTGTCATGTCCTTTTTTGTAAATCTTCAGATAGCCAGAAGCATGTTGTTAATATAATGAGCTTGCCTCCTTAACAGTGTATCATCTGTACCTAGGGTGGTCAAGTAGGCTGCGCTGCCTTTGCCCTTCTTCCCCTGTAGAGCTAGTAGCCATTTCCTTCTTGAGCCTCTATGTAACTAACGACAGCCCAGTGGAGAATGAGATATAGGGGAAACCATTTTTTTAATTTCATTTATTTTTCTTAAAAAAATTTTTTTTATTATCATTATTTTTTGAGACAGACTCTTACTTTGTTGCCCTGGCTACAGTGCACTGGCATCATCATAGCTCACTGAAACCTCAAACTCCTGGGCTCAAGCGGTCCTCCCAAGTAGCCGGGACTACAAGTGCACAACACCACGCCTGGCTAATTTTTTCTATTTTTAGTAGAGATGGGGTCTCACTCTTGCTCAGGCTGTCCTTGAACTCCTGACTTCAAGCAGTCCTCCTGCCCCGGCCTCTCAGAGTGCTAGGATCACAGGCATGAGCCACTGCACCCAGCATCATTTATTTTTCTTTAGAGACAGGCTGGAGTGCAGTGGTGTGATCATAGCTCACTGCATCCTCCAACTCCCGGGTTTGGATGATCTTCCCACCTCAGTCTCCTGAGTGGCTGGGATTACTGGCACACTCCACCATGCCTGGCTGATTTTTATTTTTTGTAGATACAAAGTCTGGCTGTGTTGCCCAGGCAGGTCTTGAACTCTCGGCCTCAAGTAATCCTCCCATCTCAGCCTTCCTAAATGCTGGGATTACAGGCGTGAGCCACTGCATCCAGCCAGTCTTCTTTATCCTGGGATTTGAGTGTCTGTTGCCCCCTGTGTGAATTGGGATAGACTCTTGGATTTCTTTATTCAGTGTAGAAGAGAAGTTTTTAAACTTATTGTGGATCTTCGCTTTTGGAAATACCTTAATTTTTCTTTTTCTTCTCTAGTGAGCCAGACCGAGGAAGGCTAACCCCCTCCCCAGACATCATTGTTTTGTCTGATAATGAGGCTTCCAGTCCCCGTTCCAGCTCCAGAATGGAAGAAAGACTCAAAGCAGCCAACCTAGAGATGTTTAAGGTAAAAAGAAAGAAAAATATCCTTTTTCATTCCATGTTCCTTCTATTTTCGCTAAATCTAGTCCCAGTTCTGGTGTTTGACTGTTTACTTTTTGGCTCTAAATAACTACCCATTAATGAAAACTCTTCATAGTGATTCTCAACTTCAAGGGCATGCCCTTTTGGAAGTAACAAATCAAGTACAGAAGATAGTTTGAAAAAGCATACATATGCAGTTATACTGAATATAATTTATCTTTGGAAAATGAAAACAAAAGTTCATATTTCAAGTCACATAAAGTAAACTCTTGGCTGGAAGGATATCTTCTGTACTCTATCCTAAGTCTCAGAGTATGGAAAGATTCCTAAATTTTTATGTATATCTAGAGGAAATGTAGCTTTAAGAGTTTTAGAAACATTATTTTAAAAGAAAACAATGTTTCTTTTTTGTCATTCTTCTATTTTTTCAGGAAGCTACCTGATTAGCATTTATATGTGGTCTGCTGTAAACATTTTTTGAGTACCTACTGAATGCCGGCCACTGTGCTAAACCTGAGATACAAAGATAATCGCGTTGCCACTTCTGCCTCTTGAGGGAGATAAAGGTTTCAGAACTAAAAAGTAAAGATCGTCTCTTACAGGAAGGGATTCTGGGTACCTGCTGCCATAGCTGACAATCTCCACGTTTCTTTAGGGGAAAGGCATTGAGGAACGGCAACAGCTCATCAAGCAGCTGAGGGATGAACTACGATTGGAAGAAGCCCGACTGGTGCTATTAAAGAAACTGAGACAGAGTCAGCTACAGAAAGAAAATGTGGTCCAGAAGGTAAAGTACCCTAGAACTAAGGATCGAGGGGGAAGGAAAGAAAAACTGGTTTGAGAGTGGGCTACCCCAGGTAGGTTCAGTTGGGTGCCTCATTCTTCCTGTTTCCATAGTTTTTTAGTCTCTAGGAGTTGTGATTTTTTTTTTTTTTAATCTTAGGCCTTAAGAAAACCTTGATTCCGGCCAGGCATGGTGGCTCACGCCTGTAATCCTAGCACTCTGGGAGGCCAAGGCAGGAGGATTACTTGAGCTCAGGAGTTCAAGACCAGCCTGAGCAAGAGGGAGACCTTGTCTCTATTTAAAAAGAAGAAGAAGAAAATAGAAAAAGAGAGAATTAAGAAACATTACCCCAGAATTTAGAGATACAGGTTCTGAGTTTTCTCTAGTCTCTAAAAAGTGTTACCCTTTGTTTGAAATTCTTTTGTTTAGTATTTGTCTTCATTATAACTGAGGAAGAATCATATAGCCCTGTTTTACTCTGCACTACAGGAAGAAGATACCTCAAACACATACATACTAATAGTTTCCTTTGCAAGGGCACCAATTAATGTTGGTAGTTTTTCTGTCTAATTACTTGATTCCGTGAATTACTGGACCCAATCTCATACCTTAGATAGAACCTCACTTCCTTAGGATATAGAAATTAAAATTTTCGAGCACCTTCTAAGCATCCGATTTTTACAGATGAAATTGAAACTTGAGAAGATAAAGTCACTTATTATTCTTTTTTGTTTGCATGAAAAGTTTTATTAAATATTTGACCCGGCAAAAGTAAGTAACAGTTTTAACCTATGTTTCTATGACTGAGAGAATTTTCTTTCCAGTTCATCATTGTTATTTCCTATGAAGATACAACAGCCTTGGATTTGAAAGCATTAGAGAAAATCTGTTTATCTAAATTTGCATTTAGATTTTGTTAGTGTAAAAAATCAAAGTGAGAAGGGAAGATGATGATTAGCTTGCCTTTAATAATTTTGCTGCGTGAGTAGAGAAAGTATTTCTTATTATTAAACTAACCACTTGAGTTCTTCATTAAGAAAACCCAAGAGTCTTCAAGATTTTGAATCTGTATAGAATTGAGGGCAGGTAACAACAGGGCTCATTTAAGTAAATTTAAGTTTACTTAAATTGCTGAGGTTGAAATCTCCTTTAATATATTAATACATGTTCTAGGATAATATAGGAGGTTAGCTCAGTTACCTTTGAACTTCTGTGTGTGTATGTGTGTAATGTAATAACTTTACCATCCCACCTTTTTTTCTTATGGACTATTACATTCTTTGTTTTGTTTTGGTTTTGTTTTTTTTAGAGACAAGGTCTGGCTCTGTCCAGGCTAGAGTACAGAGTGCATAGAGTGCATAGCTCACTGTAACCTCAAACTCCTGGGCTCAAGCAGTCCTCCTGCCTCAGCCTCTCAAGTAGCTGGGACTACAGGAGCTTGTCACCATGCCCAGCTAATTTTGATATTTTTAGTAGAGACAGCATCTCAGTCTTGCTCAGGCTGGTCTCGAACTCCTGACCTCAAGTGATCCTCCCATCTTGGCCTCCCAAAGTGCTAGGATTACAGGCATAAGCCACTACTGTGCCTGGCCTCTTTTCTTATGGACTATTTAAAGAACTTTATTCTGATCTCACTTGTGTTTTTCTTTGCCTAGGATGGACAGAATGACAGAAGATGCTCTTCGCCTGAATCTATTAAAGCGGAGCTTGGACCCAGCAGATGAACGAGATGATGTCCTAGCAAAGCGACTCAAAATGGAGGGACATGAAGCCATGGAACGTCTGAAAATGTTGGCACTGCTCAAAAGAAAGGATTTGGCAAATCTTGAGGTGCCACATGAGTTACCCACCAAACAGGATGGCAGTGGTGTCAAGGGCTATGAAGAAAAACTTAATGGGAATCTCAGGCCTCATGGAGACAACAGGACTGCTGGAAGGCCAGGCAAAGAAAACATCATCGATGAGCCTGTGGATATGAGTGCTCGACGGAGGTATGGCTCAGTTCAGCTGCCTCCAGAAACTAGGGTCTTCTCATAAACTAAGCCAACGAATTCCAGTGAGAGGAGGGTGTTTCTCATCCTAAAGGTTCTTTTTTTTTTTTTTTGAGACAGAGTCTCACTCTGTTGCCCGGGGTAGAGTACCGTGGCGTCAGCCTAGCTCACAGCAACCTCAAACTCCTGGGCTCAAGCAATTCTTCTGCCTCAGCCTCCCGAGTAGCTGGACTACAGGCATGCGCCACCATGCCCGGCTAATTTTTTCTGTATATTTTTAGTTGTCCGATTAATTTCTTTGTATTTTTAGTAGAGACGGGG
>NW_012151840.1:3765168-3766812 GCF_000956105.1 Propithecus coquereli
TGCTGTGAGCTAGGATGACGCCATGGCACTCTAGCCCGGGCAACACAGTGAGACTCTGTCTCAGAAAAAAAATGTGAGAGACACGAGTAAGCACATGCTGTTGGAAAAATGGCACCAATAGACTTGCTCAATGCAGGGTTGCCACAAACCTTCAATTTGTAAAAAACACAGTATCTGCAAAGCACAGTAAACGAGGTATGCCTGTACTATTTGCAGCTAGATGTATAATCAGTTGAGTGGCAGACTTTTCCCACCCTGTACAACTCCCCATGATATTCTCCTTTATACTTTAGTATGTAATGTTGATCAGGTTACCCAAGACATTGTTACTGTGGAGGTAGGGCTTAACTTTTTGTATTCCACAGGATTCAACTTTTCGGTCACTCCATCTGAAGGTGTTTTTCAGAGGTAAACCACTTCAAAAGTAACAAATGTAAAAATAACAAACCTTTGGAGAATCTGTAGCTAAAGAATGTTTATATATGTTACAATATGTCTCATGTCTGAAACTGTTAAGGGAAGTAAGAACATAAGAAAAATTACTGTGTGTGGTGGTACACATCTGTAAGTCTCAGCTACATGGGAGGTTGGGGCAGGAGAACAGCTTGAACCCAGGCGTTTGAGGCCAGCCTGGACAACATAGCAAGACCATGTCTCTTAAAAAGCAAAAAACAAAAAAAGAAGAAGATAAGGGAAAAATAAATAATAAAGAAATAAGGAAAAGAATTAGGAGTATATGGAAAAATTGGAACTCACATACACTGCTGGTGGAAACGTAAAAATGGTGCAGCCACTTTTGGAAACAGCCTGGTAATCCCTGCAAATGTTAAAACATAGAGTCACCATAGGACCCAGTAGTTCCACTCCTAGGTATATACCCAGGAGAATTGAAAACATTATCTCCACACAAAAACTTGTCCAAAAATGTTCATAGTAACATTATTTGTAAAAAGTAGAAACAAATGTCTATCAGTTAATGAACTGATAAACAAAATGTGATATATCGATACAGTGGAATAGTATGCAGCCATAAAAAGAAATGAAGTAATGATATGTCAACAATATGAATAAACCTTAAAAACATAATGCTGGCCAGGTGTGGTGGTTCACACCAGTAACCCCAGCACTTTGGGAGACCAAGGTGGGAGGATCGCTTGAGGCCAGGAATTCAAAATCAGCCTAGGCAACATAACAAGACCCTGTCTGTACAAAAAAATTAAAATTAGCCAGGCATGGTGGCATGTGACTGTAGTCCCAGCTGCTTGGGAGGCTGAGGCAGGAGGATTCCTTGAGCCCATGAGTTCAAGGCTCATGGTATGAGCTGTGATCACACCACGATACTCCAGCCAGGTGGGACAGATTGAGACCTGGTCTTTAAAAAAAAAAAGAAAGAAAGAAAGAAAGAAAAATTAAAAATAGAAGCCGGGGCCGGGCACGGTGGCTCACGCCTGTAATCCTAACACTCTGGGAGACCGAGACGGGCGGATTATTTGAGCTCAGGAGTTCGAAACCAGCCTGAGCAAGAGCGAGACCCTGTCTCTACTAAAAATACAAAAAAATTAATCGGACAACTAAAAATATATAGAAAAAATTAGCCAGGCATGGTGGTGCATGCCTGTAGTCCCAGCTACTCGGGAGGCTGAG
>NW_012151840.1:3776017-3781000 GCF_000956105.1 Propithecus coquereli
CTCTTGCTCAGGCTGGTCTCGAACTCCTGAGCTCAAACGATCCGCCCGCCTCGGCCTCCCAGAGTGCTAGGATTACAGGCGTGAGCCACCGCACCCGGCCACTGACAAGGAATTTTAAAAGTCTAGAAATGTACCAGATTTCTACTTCTGCTTATGGCCTTGTCCACAGTCACATTTTCTCTTCCCTCTCCCAGACTCCAGTTGTACAGAATGCAGCATCTATTGTTCAGCCATCTCCTGCCCATGTGGGACAGCAGGGCCTATCCAAGCTTCCCTCCCGGCCTGGGGCCCAAGGGGTTGAACCTCAAAATTTGAGAACATTACAGGTATGCGACCCATAGTGGTATCTTATTGTTGGAGGGCCCTGTCTATCCTGTCTCTGTTTGAGGGCATTTGTGAAGAATCTAGAAGAACCTGGCCATGATAGAGGTGTTATTACTACAGATCATCCTATTGGTCCTCTGTGATGGTACGATCTGCAATAGAAAGATGAATAACCTTCATCTTTCCACTGTAATTTTTCTTTTCTAGAGAAGTTTTCCAGCTTCTCTAGAGAAGGGTTGGATAGTTTTTTAACTATCTAACCAATATAGGATTAGATCATTTATACCAAAAAAGCCAGGGACTTCTAACCAATACTCAGGGTTTACAGTGATAGTATATTTATCCCATACTTTATCAAACCAAGTCTTGCTGTGTTCCTGTGTTTCTACTCAGCTGTGTTTTCCTCTTTTGCATTTTGTAGGTCATTATACCACCTGTGAATAGTGCTTTTCCTCTTTATTTTCAGGGTCACAGTGTCATCCGTTCAGCAACCAATACCACCCTCCCACACATGTTGATGTCTCAACGTGTTATTGCACCAAACCCAGCCCAACTACAGGGTCAGCGGGGCCCACCCAAACCTGGCCTTGTCCGCACCACAACGCCCAACATGAATCCCGCCATTAATTACCAACCGGTAAGAGAGAGCCCTAATCTGGAAACAAAGAAATCCTTTATTTACTTCTTGTTGAAAGGGCCATACGTGTTAAGTTTTGGTACATAGAGAAACTCCAAGACAACAAGGATTATTTGGGTGAATCTTTAATTGAGAGCAGTTCCAAAAGTGAAAGCTTTGAGGAATTATATGAAAATAGTAGTAGAGGAGAGAGGTTATACAGCAGAGCGGCAATAGGCTAAAATCTGCCTAGAAGAAAGAAATAAGAGTGATCTAGGAAATAAAAAGCATAAGGATATGTTACAGAAAGCAAAATCTGTATTTTTATCGTAGCAGTTTTATCTCATAGCCATCATCATTCTCCTTTCCTGTGTGTCAGAGGTTTTTTTTGTTTTGGTTTTGTTTTTTTCAGTGAGTAAGTCAGACCCCTCTTAGTTTGTGGAAGCTAAGAAGTCCAGACTAGGATCAAACAGTGTCTTCTGCCAAGGAAGCAAGAATTGGTCCTTTCTCCCACATGCCATCACTGACCCTGATTCTTAATCTGTTTCAGCAGTCAAGTTCTTCCGTTCCCTGTCAACGTACAACATCCTCTGCCATCTATATGAACCTTGCCTCTCATATCCAGCCAGGGACCGTGAACAGAGTGTCCTCACCACTTCCTAGCCCCAGCGCCATGACCGATGCTGCCAACTCACAGGCTGCAGCCAAATTGGCTCTTCGCAAACAGCTGGAAAAGACACTCCTGGAGATACCGCCCCCTAAACCTCCTGCTCCTTTGCTTCACTTCCTGCCTAGTGCAGCGAATAGTGAATTCATCTACATGGTAGGCTTGGAAGAAGTCGTACAGAGTGTCATAGACAGCCAAGGTAAGGCTGTTTCTTCTAGTCAAGTCTCTTTATCTAAGCAAGAGGTTGCCAAGCCTGATTGACAGGGGCAGAGTATCACAGAGTACTGTGCAGTATTAAATAACCTCTCCTAACTATTGCCAAACCACCTCCCCTCCCTTATTTACAGGCTTATTGGAGCAACATATCAGAAGAGCTTTTTTGTATGTGTGTATATGAGGCTTAATGTTTTTATTACGTGTTTTGTGTATCTTGTGTGGTTTTTGCAGTACAGTAACTCCTCATTTAATGTCATTGATAGGTTCTTGGAAACTGTGGCTTTAAGCAAAATGACTACATCAGGTCCTTGAATAGTGTTGTTTTGTTTCATTTTGAGATTTAAGGAATTGGTTTTATTATGTTGTTTCACTTAAATCACAGCCTCTAAGACCCTACCAACAACACTGAGGATTTCATGTGTATTGCTGAGTTCTTTTAAATGGTGCCTAGCATAATGCATGCATAGTTTGGTGAATAGAACTTCTTTTATTTATTTATTTATTTTGGAGATAAGCTCACGCTCTGTTGCCCTGGGTAGAGTGCAGTGGCATCATCACAGCTCACTGCAACCTCAAACTCCTGGGCTTAAGCGATCCTTCTTCCTCAGCCTCCCAAGTAGCGGGGACTATAGGTGCATGCCACCACACCCGGCTAATTTTGTCTATTTTTGGTAAAGAATGGGGTCTGGCTCTTGCTCAGGCTGGTCTCAGTCCTGATGTCAAGTGATCCTCCTGCCTCAGCCTCCCGGAGTGCTAGGATTACAGTCATGAGCCACCGCACCCAGCCCGAACTTCTATTTTTAATGTTAGTGTTTGTGCAGCATTGTGCTAAATTATCATATTCAGTCCCTGCCCTTTGAATGCTTATGGTTGAGAAACTAGAGATACTGATATAGATAACTAAATATGACCACATAAAAGCTATAACCTAATACTGAACCACATTATAGAATATTAACACTATACAGTCCAGACTAACAAGTTATTAAGCTTGAATTTCTAAGCATGTGGACTTACGGGAACACCTGACAGTAGAGAAAAGTGCCTAGAGGACTCAGTATTGGCTATAAGCAGATCACAAAGTGAATAATTCAGACACTGGTAACTGAAAATTATAAATGTATGTAACAGGAATACAGTTTGGGGTAAGGAGAATACCAAGAAGCAGAAGTATTGGTTGAGTTAGGTGAAGTCCTTTGACTTTGAATTGACACGGTATTTTCTTCTCAGTGTGATCCAGTAGGAAATCAGAAAACATGGGTTCTTGTCCCAGCTTTATCATTGGGAGCTGTGTTTCTTAGACTTTGTTTCCTTGTTTGTAAGTGAGGATGGTACTGTCCGAATTACCTAAACTGATACTGTTAGAATCAGTTGAAATAAAACTATCTTATAAACTGTATTCTTTTTTTTAGAGACTCTTAATTTAGTAGAATAAACTCCCGAAAAAGATCTATGTGATTAAGAGAAACAGAGGAGACAGGAAATATAAAATGATTATTATTTTTTCTAGGCAAAAGCTGTGCCTCACTTCTGCGGGTCGAACCCTTTGTATGTGCCCAGTGCCGCACAGATTTCACCCCTCACTGGAAGCAAGAAAAGAATGGTAAGATTCTGTGTGAGCAGTGTATGACCTCCAACCAGAAGAAGGCTCTAAAAGCTGAACACACCAACCGGCTGAAAAATGCTTTTGTTAAAGCCCTACAGCAGGAACAGGTAAAAATTCTGACTTCTCACCAGCCACCTGTCCCAGATTTGGTTTTCCCAAAGGGTCATTCCTTCTAGTTTGGAGGAATTGTCTGTGTGATACCCACAGAGCTCTGGACCTAAAGGCCCAGGTTCCCTTTCTTCTCCTTATCATCCCATCTTTCCCATTTCCGTTTGACTATTTCTATCAAATGGATAAGAACATAGTAACATATAATGGCTAAGGTTAAGGGAAAAGGACAGAAGGCTTGAAACTCTTGGCTTTTCCACGGCATTCTATTTTTGACTTCATTTTCTCCTCAAACAGATGGATTTTGGTGGGTGGAATTTATATTTGCGCTAGAAAATCTCTTCAAAAGAAGTAATTATTTGCAGTCTGTACTTGACAAGGAATGACAAAGGAAAGAGTAGATTATATTATAGAGTAAGCCCAGTGGTGTTAGGATGTGTGAACATCTCCTGTAGTAGTTACAGAAAGAGAATACCTGGGAGAGGGAAAAATCTGTTGGGAAGCTCAGATCCTTTTCCTCTATCCCATGTCCCACTCTACCACCCACCAGACTCCTTTGTTTGGGTAGAGTCAGAGACCTTTTGGAAGATGAGTAGGCAGGAGTCAAAAATAAAACCCCAATAATTCATCAGACTTAATTGCATTAGTTGGCTTATTGCCTCCAGCCAACTTCTGAGAGCCAGCTTTCCTGGAGAGAGAGGAGAATCCCTTAATCAATGAAGCAAGTTGGCTGCTTGAGCCAGAGATCTCAGTGTAGCCACCCCAGCAAAATCTTTTGCCTTTTCCATATCCTTCCAATTAGCAGACAGCATTAGAGATAAGACCTCTAGGTTTTCTGGTTAGGAAATTGGGTGCTGTCCTGTCCAACCTGATCTGATGACTCCCAACAGGAAATTGAACAGCGATTACAGCAGCAGGCAGCCCTCTCCCCTACTACGGCTCCAACTGTATCCAGTGTCAGTAAACAAGAGACCATCATGAGACATCATACACTTCGGCAGGTGAGGAACTTTTTCACTGACACTGATTTCTCTCAAGAGTTTATCAGCCATTTATCCCAATTTGTCCTTTCTTCTGTGGGAAATCATACTGCTCTTCTGTACTCCCATATCTTTGCCTCCCACTTAACCTTCCATCATAGCAAAGTTGTGTCAACTGTCTCTTCATTGTTGCAGGCTCCACAGCCCCAGAGCAGCCTCCAGCGTGGCATACCAACATCTGCCCGCTCCATGCTTTCAAACTTTGCACAGGCACCCCAATTGTCTGTGCCAGGTGGCCTCCTTGGTATGCCAGGTAAGAAGAATTGAGCAAAAACTTTCTTCACAGGTTGTCTGTTAGTACATAATTCTTTTTTTTTTTTTGAGACAGAGTCTCACTGTGTTGCCCAGGCTAGAGTGCCATGGCGTCATCCTAGCTCACAGCAACCTCAAACTCCTGGGCTCAAGC
>NW_012151840.1:3781515-3787977 GCF_000956105.1 Propithecus coquereli
TCCAGCTAATTTCTTTCTATTTTTAGTAGAGATGGGGTCTTGCTCTTGCTCAGGCTGGTCTCGAACTCCTGACCTCAAGCGATCCTCCCACCTCAGCCTCCCAGAGTGCTAGGATTACAGACATGAGCCACAGCGCCCGGCCTGCATTAGGATTTTGATAGTGAAAACGACATGGTCCTTACCATTATAAAAATATATAAATTTAGCATTTAATGTGTTTTCCATGGGCCTGTGGTTATTGATCTCTTTGGGCCAGCACAGCAGGGTCAGCTGTCCTGTTTGAATGAGCGAGGAATGCTTCTCCACAATCAGCAGCCCCAAACTTAGAGCATATTCAATGATTCCATCTCTTTGTCTTACTCATTTTCCTCTCTCTACTGTTTTGTTTTTTTTTTTTTGGCGGGGAGAGACAGAGGCATCATAGCTCACAGCAACCTGAAACTCCTGGGCTCACACAATCCTCCTGCTTCAGCCTCCCAAGTAGCTGGGATTACAGGCACATGCCACCACGCCTGGCTAATTTTTTCTATTTTTAGTAGAGACAGGGTCTCACTTTTGCCCAGGCTGGTCTCGAACTCTCGAGCTCAAGTAATCCTCCCACCTTGGCCTCCCAGAGTGCTAGGATTACAGGCGTGAGCCACCGAGCCTAGCCGCACAACCTTAGATTTCTGGACTCAAGCCATCCTCCTGCCTTAGCCTTCCGAGTAGCTGGAACTACAGGCGCACACCACCACACCCGGCTAATTTTTTTTTATTTTTTTTATTTTTTATAGAGACGAGATCTTGCTCCTCTTGTTCAGGCTGGTCTCAAACTCCTGAGCTCAAGCGATCTTCCCGCCTTGGCCTCCCAGTGTGCTAGGATTATAGGCATGAGCCACCGCACCGCCCCACCACTGTTTTACTTGTCACTCCTCTACCATCAGGACCGTGTTCATTACTCCTGGTGGAATTGAAATTTCAAGAAGACCTTTTTTCCTAAAGCTTGGGAGTAGGAGTGGGTAGTTGCTATTGAAATAAAGCTAGCTAAATCTGGACAGGTGCAGGCTAATTCTAGTTTCCTCCCCATCTCCAACTATGCAGCCCTAGGGTAGTGTGGAAGGGAATGCCATTTCTTCTGTTAATACCTGCCCTCTACTTTTGTCTCCTGGGTCTAGGTGTCAACATTGCATACTTGAATACTGGCATCGGAGGACACAAAGCCCCCAGTTTGGCAGATCGACAGCGTGAATACCTTTTAGACATGATCCCTCCCCGGTCTATATCGCAGTCCATCAGTGGACAGAAATAACGCCTGTTCCACTTGTACTGCCCCAACCTTGAATCCTTTACCCCTTTCCTCTCCCATTCCCCCAACTTCCGTCGCATGCAGTGCCTGTACTGGTGCCTACCATACACGGAAAGAAAAACAGAAGACAAAAAAAATAGAAATCAAGAAAACACACGCCCTGCCCCACCAAGTCCCCTTTATTTCACGCTGCTGCGATCTGTTCTTCTGCCGCTCTGTCTTCTCTCTTTGATTTTAACAGTTAGGTGGATCTTTACCTCTGATAGAGGTGGGAATGAGGTCCTGGGGAGAATCTAAGCCCTCCAACATGTGTTTCTAAAGTTTGTTTTATTCTATAATTATTATCATTTTTAATCGTGTTATGTGTCCTCCCTTTGTTCAGTGGACGGTTAAACCTTCCCCCTGCCCCAATCTTTTTTTTTCTTTCTTCCTTCCTTCCTTCCTTCCCCACCCCCCCCATAAACACAGATGATGTATTCAGTTCAATGACAGGACCATTGCAGATTGTAGTAGGGTCCCCAGCTGCCAAGTAGAACATGACTGGGAGTGTTAGGGGCAGAAGTTTTGAATGCACTTAAGAGGGGTGGGGTGGGGAGGGGAATGGGTAGCATCAAACAGGAGGAATAGCACCCCACCTGTGAGTGTTTTGGGGCTGGACAGTTTGGGAGGCAGTATTTAGTATTGAAGTTGGGCTCTAAGAATGAGGGGAAAGAGCCTGAAGAGAAAAGCTTTAAAACTCAACCACCCTGGAATTTACCCATGGAGGAAGGCAAGAAAAGAGGTATGATGATGGGTGTAATGGTGAGCCAGGGAGGACTGAGACCAGATCCTGCCCTCTGGATGCTGGGGGCAATAAGATTGGTCTCCTGACTCCAGTGGGGACACAGAAGTCTCTTCCAGGCCAAGTAGCCCAAAATTATTTCATCTTATTTTCTTTGTAAAATTCTTCCCAACCCTTACCCCCCCTTTAAAAATTCTAATCTATCCCCTCTAATCAAAGCCCCATCTATATGTGGAGAAATGGCTGTTCCCACGCTGTTTGCTAGGTACCCTAAAAGTTGGCTTGGGCATGAAGTCAAGTGACAAAAGGACGAAATAGAAGAAGGAAGAAGGATTTCTCTCCCAACATTGAGATTCTCACATTTGTTTATCCCTTCATCCTCTGAGTGCCAGGAATTAAGGTTAATCAGGTTGCAGTCCTGCCCCAATGCTACTGCACTAACTGCAGAACCAGCTGCTCAAAGCCAGACAACTATGTCAGAACCAACCTAGGACCTCTGCTATACAAGTAGTTGTCATTTTTTTCTCCCAGAATTCTATTAATTTTGCCTTTTTGGTTTTTTGGTTTTTTGGTTTTTTTTTTTAAGCGCTACTAATGTAGAGAATGAATTGAATTGTGCAATGTTGCTGTTCTGGGGATTGGGGAGATTAGCATCCCATTTGCCCACACTGTGGGGGAAGAAAAAGGGGACCAGGCTGTTTTTGAGGTAAGGGAAACCCCTTAAAGGTATGGGTTTCTGCTCTTCTCATAGTATATACCCACCTGCCTCTCCAGCTCTAGAAGCTGCCAGAATGCACAGGCGGGATATTCTCAACAGAGAGGTATGAGGAGGATTTTAGTATTTTGCCCTTGAAAGCCACCTGAGGAAGTTCCCCCACTTTTATTTTTTAAAATTAAATAATTTTTTTAAAGAAGGCACTTTTAAAATTAACACACAAACTGCACATCTTCCCCATAAAATATGGGGGTGAGGTGGGAGAAGGAGCTAAAATCAGGCTCAGTTCCCCCACTCTGACCTCTATTCCCTGTACCCCAGTGCCACTGTGGGTGATTATACTGGCCCTACGGGCCTTCCTGGCTTTTTTTTCTTTCCTCCCTTGCCCCAAATTCATTGAGCACTTAATGAAGGAGCAGAGATGCAGCCAGTGTCTGGGCTCCCCCAGTGGTGAAATGATCTGGAAGCTAGATGCTAGTAACAGGTAGTGATCGGGTCTTTTCGAGTATTTTTCTGGGGAATGTGGTACCCCTGACTGTAAGTGGTGGGAGAGGGAGGGGGCGGTTAATAGAACTGGGTCTGGGATTATTTTAAAATTATATATATATATATATATATATATAAAGATATATTCTTACATCTTTTCTTTGCCCACTGTGCTTTGAAAGCACTGGATAAATTGTTTGGTTTTGCTTTTCTCTCTTCCATGAAATTGGAAGCTTTTTTTTTAATGTTTTCCCTACAAGTCATCTTGCCTTGTGGCATGTCTGTCTAGCCTCTCTTCCCCACCCCCTCATGATGAAGTGCCATTTCTGTTACGTCTGTCTCTCTCTCCCCCCGCCAGCTCAGAGGTGCCCAGAGGTACCAGGTGCCCAAGTGTGTCAGTTGAGATTAAAAGTAAGGAACAGAGAATGTGCAATACCGTCTGGCTGGGGGCTGTCCCTGCCCTGCCCTGAGCTGAGTCCCTTCCCTGGGAGCCAGGCCACCGTTGAATGGGGTTTGGAAGTAAGCTATGAGGAGATGGGGAATGATGGGGAAGGAAAGCCCATAGTCCAGGCCATAGGGGAGAGGGTAGAATTTTCTGTTTTTATCCCCTCAGGGTCAGTTACATAAAAGCTGCTTGTTGGCTAGTATAGCTCTGTGACCCTTTTTCAATCGCTGAGGTTTGATTTCTTACCCTCTCTTCTCCCCATTTTCATACCTTTCCTAAGGATTAGTGATGGAGGTGAGGTCTCCCTAATCATGGTAAAGTATTAGCCTTCCACCTCCTCCCTTCGCTCCCTCTCCCCCGTCCTTCTGTCTTCCTCTATTCTCTACCTTTTCATCACTGATTGCCTTGTGTCCCTCCAAGTCTATTGTTAACTTTCCATCCCCAGGCCTTGGGCTCTGTAGACACTAAACTTTATGCCCTAAGAATTGGAGGAAAGACCCTCTGTTTGGAGAGTTATCCTTTACCACTGGGGCTCTGAAGTTCAAAGTATTAATAGAGTGAGGATCCCACCAGTTCTGCTTGGCTCCAGCCATCCCCAGAGGCATTAAAAGTAATAGTTTATGGACAGTGTCTTCTGAGAAGCCTGAAAACGGGGGTGGATTCGTGGTAAGGCTTGGGTAAAACTGGAGGACAGAGGTTCTTATTTGTCAATTTTATTTTGTCATTTGACCACAGCATCTGGACTCCCTTCATCCCTGGAATAAGTATTTTCCCCACATTTTTGGATATATGTATGGTAGACAGTTTTTTTTTTTTTAAGACACAGATAAATGTTTTCCTGCTTTGGTTACCTTTCCTTTCCCCTTTAAAAGGAATTAGCTATAGAACTGCTTTGTAAAGATGCTTCTTGATATTTTACTTTTGTTCCTTTTCCCCAACCATTCCCTTTTCTCCCACTCCTTCAGAAGGTATAACCCTTCTCTCCACACCCTCTACCCCCACCCCGGTCCTAGGCTCCCTTCCCTTCCATCAAGACCTTCATTAGCTTATGATATTTGCTGCCGAGATGTTATAACAAGGACTCATTCGTGTATATAAGCTATTTCTTGATCCATTTAAAAGGAATTGTACATTGTGTAGAAAAAAAAAAAAAGCCCTGAAAAAGAGAAAAAAAAGCCCTAGCCATGGATATTGTGAAACTGTGTTATGTCATTTTGTAATGTGCCCGTTTGTGTATGATCCGTGCAAAAGGGTTTCTGGGGAAGGGGTGGGGGTAGGGAGGCAGGGATGTGGAGGGTGGGTAGGGGAGTGGGCCGGGCCCAGCACACTGAGACTGGCAGCTGCTCCAACCCCATCCCTCCTTAGAGATGCCACCTCCCCCACCACCCACCCCTAATTTGTGCCTTGCCTCCCCACCCTGGAGTAGTCCCTCCGGGTCACCAGCACTGCCTTGGCAGAGCCCACTCCCTACCCTAACCTGCCCACCCTCCCTACCCCCCAGCATTAGGTTGATACTGTGGGGAAGTGCTGGGGGGTGGGAGGTAGCCGAGGAATGGGGCAGTTCCTGGGGGCATCGAAACCAAGTATTATTATGAATTGTAATTGTATTTGCACTGTTTTTTTCCCTCTGATTGCATTAGCATATATACAATATACCTATATAACAAAATTCAGTGTCAAGCTTTCTTATGCAAGGGATTTCCCCCACCCTACCATCTCCCCCCCCAAAAAAGAAAGAACCTAGTCTCATGGGCCTTTGAGGGTGGATTGTAGGGGATAATAGAAAGGATTTTAATAAGTCATCCTAAGGGGGTTTCACCTAGTGGGAGCCACAACCATCTGCACAGTTTTAGGCTGCATGAACTGAGGTGAGGCTGGGCTCCTGTGAACGCTATGGCTCCTGGTCCCGGACTCTGGAGAGTAGAAAACCACCAACACAAAGCGGGTGGAGGGGGCTGAAGTCTGGAGACCTGGGGTCTCCTGCTAATTTGCTATGTGACCTTTGGTGGAGTTAGTTTTCTTGGTCTCAGTTTTCTTACCTGTGAAGTGAGCGGGGAAATCATCTGGCCACCAAATTTAAAATTCTATGCTGCTTTCCCCACCTGCCAAAAACAAAAAATATCTTGAAGTGAGGGAAGTGTTGAGCTGAAAAACCAGGGAGGAAATGAAGGTGACTAGTTTGAAGTGCTTATATATGTGACAATGCCCTTGGAGAGCTGCTAGACCCCTACTGTTGTCGTTGATGTGGTAGAGACAGCAGAGTGATGTCCAGGACATCAGTTGAGACCAGTGACATCTTTGTCTTTATGTCTCTAGTCATCTGAGGGCAGGGACCAGGACCCAAGCCCCACCTCACAACAAACAACAGAGCCCTTAAAGGTGGTTGACCAATGGATGCCCCAGGTTGGTGCTCTACTTACTTACTCCCTTTGTGAGCTACATGATGTGGAACTTCCCATCTTCTTGGAGACAAAATAGGAGAGCTCAGATACAGCCTGCATCTTGTCTCCTTTCCACAGATAATCTGAACCCCCTAAAGGCAGCTGTTTCAGTCTGCCTCCTTCAGGGGCCCAATTTCCCCCCAGCCTGGGCTGAGCACTCCCACTCTCTTAAGATTCTTGGCTGGTAAGGCCTGGAGAGGATACAGGATGATGGGTGAGGCCTTGGTGAAGGTGGAAGGATAGATTGGGGTTGGGGGGTGGGAGCAGGGAGGTAGGATGGGGAATGGCCTTCCCTGAGTAGGGTGGGTG
>NW_012151840.1:3788027-3801036 GCF_000956105.1 Propithecus coquereli
AACAAGACCCTTTTGCACAACTCTTTTTAAGTTTCCTTTACTTTTTTTTTTTTTTAACTCATTCTAATTTTCTGCATTGTGTTTGGGAAATAAAAATGAAAAAACTAAGACCAATAGAAACTGGTTTTCAAAAAGGCAAATACACTCCCATCTGTTTCAGATGCTGCTGAGCATTTCAGCAGTGACAGATTCAAATAATAAGCTAATTTTTGGAGAAAGGATTAAAAGAAAAAAAAACTTTGTAATATTTATCACTTGCAAGCTATGTTTAATAAAGAAAGGAATGGTTTCTAAACTTTCCTGTGGCTTGTGCTTTAGTCATGGTGGGGGTGCGGGTGGCGGTTTGGTGGGAGAATTTTAGGGGTAATTGGGAGATGAGCTATGGTTGTACTCCCTACAGTCCGGCCATGGAGTTTGTACCCTTCTCTTCAATTGCGGTGATTATTCAAAGCCCTTCCCTACTTCTGTGTTCTTGTTCCCCTCCACCTCTAGCTGGAGTCAGTGTTCTGAGTATTCTGGAAGCCATGGTTACCTGATGACTTAAGGTCTATTGGTATGGTGGGAAGGGGGCTGGGTCTACATTCTCTCCTAGGGAGAGGTGTCCCCTCTCTGTCATTGGCCCTTCTCATCACACTGCTCTAGTCTCTGATAACAGGACCCTCTGTAACAAGCTGCTTTCTCCAGATGGGTGCCTTCTAACCATAGGGGCTCTTTTCTTAGCAAACTGCAGAACATAGTTCCTTAACAGTATGAATGCAACATCCCCTGAAAGACCTGCGACTGCTCTGTCCCATCACCTCCCTCCCCCAACTTCAACCAAGAGCATTAACCAGATTTATTTTTTCCATTTTCGTTATTTATTTCCAACAAAGCACTTAGACCAGGCCCAACCAGAGGAGAGGATGTCATTTCCTCAACGACTTGAAGTTTGGAGCTATTCTGAGCCCGCTTGCTCTCTGCCACATTTCTTAGTATAGCTGCACCTTGTGCAGAAGGAGCTGTGAGGACTGCGAGGGCCCAGCCCTACTGGAGTCTTGTCATTGGTACTAGCATTACTCTACAAGAGCACAGAGGAGACAATGTTTGGGGTCCCCTACGCCCTGGGCTTTCCTTCCCCCAAGATCCTCCCCCCTTTTTGGCACAATACTGGACAGCCCTGGAGAGAGAGGTCGATTGAGGGAATGGCTGGGGCTTTGGTTTTAGGGCATGATAGCTGGATGAGGTGGGCCTAGGGGTCCTGGGTGCCATAGGCAGGCAGTGGGAGGAGTGGGAAAGAGGCACTCTTTGGACCCCTGGAATCGAGGGAGGGAGATAGATGGGATGCTCCACAGCCTCTGTGCTCATCTGTAAGTGACTCAAGGCTGTCAAAACCCAGACTCAAACTAATCTCTTTCAAAAATAGAAATCAAATGGGGAGGGATTCCCCCTGGAGAGGGGCTAATGCTTTGGATCTGGGAAGGGGGAGATGGGTATTTGGTTGCTCAGAGAAGAAGCTCACGTGAGCTTAGATGTTCAGGACTTATGTTGTTGGGAGAAGGGGGGCAAGGAACTTGGCACCGCCTTTGCCCACCTGCCCACTCAGACCACAAGCAATACAGATTGCCTGTCCCTAGGTGGGACCTCAGCTTGGGCATGAGGAGACAAACTGAGATTTTAGACTGGAGGAATTCAGGTTGTGAGATGGAGGTGATGACAGAGCCCCTTGCCCTGCCTCCCCCTTTGATGGGGGAACCCTTAAAGCTATATATATCTTTGGGTAGGTTCATATTTGGATCAAGAGGTAGGTATACTGGGTGGGGTTGAGACAGGAGTAACTGGATTGGGGGTAACATCTAGCTGAGCTTGTTTTAGTTTGAGGTTATTTGGTCTGTTGGGAGGAAGGACAGATCCTCCCATCTCTTGAGGTTGCGGGAGAAACAAACCATGCTCTCTTTCTCCCCCTCTGACCAGGCCTGCCTCTCCCTGGAGAGGGGCTGAGGGACTTTCGGTTCTTTCCTGACTCCAGGGTGACAGGGATCGGTGAGGTAGATTCTTTGGTGGATACAGAGTTAGTGGCATCTGGGAGGGAGCCAACTTGGAGGTCCCTAGGTTAAGGGTGGCTGTTCCACAGTCACCTGAGAGTGAAGGAGGTCAGGCCTCTGTACCAAGGCCCAAGCATACCAGTTTCCCCCACTAACTCCTTGTCCCATGAATCCCGCTCACCTGTGTGATGAGTTCAATCTTCTCCCCTGGCTTCCCTCCACTCTGAACCTAGCCTTGATGGCCTCCAGCTCTGTCCGGGGCAGTCTGAGGCACTGCCCAGCATTCTTGGGACCCCTGTCTGCGGAGGAGGCTGCCGCATAGGAAGGATCAGCACGGTGGCCCGTGTTCGGCTTCCCCTGCCTTGGTGTTGGCCCCAGCCCTTCGTCCTGCTGCATACTCCCCAGAGATGGAGAGGTGGGCCCCCTTGCTTGTGCCACTGGATGGCAGGGGAACTGGTTCTGGCCCCACTTCTGCCACCTCTGTCCTCTGCCTTGGGAGCCCCAATCCTCTCTGCCCTGCTCATGTAGCCCACCAGGCCTCCTCCCACTCCTGGTAGCACAGTTCTGAAAAGAACTGGCTCCCCCTTTCTGCCTCAGTCTTTTCATTTGTAAAATTGGTTAGTAATATATAAAGGCTCTTTCCTGCTCTCTTCGGTCCTGTGCCACAGTAGTGCAGACTCTCCCTAGCAGTTTTGCACATCAGCCCTGGCCCTTACCTATGTCTCCAGCCCAGGAAGAGGCAGAGGAGGCAAACGATGAGGGTGGCCAGGCCCACGTGGATGCCTACCACAAGCCCAGGCAGCGAGCTACTCTCACCCTGGCTGCAGGAGCACCCAGCTTTGGACTCTGTGGACACAGTGCCATCTGTCAGAGGACGTGGGATGGAGGCAAAACCCAGCCTTCCTCCTCCCTGAAGACTGGCAGCCTATCACAAGAGCTTGTTCTGATGCAAGCCTGACTACCTTCCTACTGTACCCCACTCACCAGGGGTGACCAGGGGCACGTCACGCAAAGAGGACGAAGCAGGCGCTGCTGTTCCCATCCCCGTTGCCATTAAACGCCTGGAGCTTGATCTCATAGAGGGCAGCCGGCTCTGCAGGGAGCAGGGGAACATGAAGGCGGCAAACACTGGGCTGGGAAGCTCAGTGCCTGGGGCGAGATCACACTGAGAAGGGGAGCCCATGGGAGGCATGAGAAGCTTCAGAGCCTCACCCAGGTCTGTGTAGAGGAAGGAGTTGACACTGCTGGCCAGAAGCAGGGGCCCCTCAAAATGGGCAGCTGGCAGCTTGCGACAAAAGAGTTTGAAGCCTTGGATGGGCCCCAGCTGGGGTGACAGCTCCCAGGAGGCTTGCACAGAGGTGGCATTGAGCACTTTGGTAGAGAAGCCCAGGGCAGCAGGAGCTGCAGAGGAAAACGGGTGAACTGGTTGGCAGCCCTTGCCCAGCCGAGGCCAGGGACTTTACAGGGCTGGAGAGGCTGCCACTCATTGCTGCCCATGGTGGAGGCGAGGATGGGGGCAGAGTCCTGACTGGCACCCTCTGCTGAGTAGGCCCGTAAGTAGATGGTGTAGGCTGTGGTAGGCTCCAGGTTGGAGAAGACATGCTCAATGGTGCCTTTGCTCATGGCCTCTTGGAGCTCCGGGCGGGCTGGCTCTGAGGAGCAGAGCAGCTTGGCAACTCAGCATCCTCCCTCACTAGCCACATGCCCCCACCCTCACAGAGTGGGCACAAAGCCCCTCCTGGTGCCTGGCTGGGCCCAGTAGACCTCCAAGGAGAGCAGGGAAGGGAGCTGCAGAAGTTGGAGCTAGGATGAGAGAGGATGAGGATGAGAAAGGGGCCCTGAATGTCAAGGTGAAGAGCAGTAAGGAAGCACTAGAGGACCAGCCCAGAGAATCACAGACCCAGAGGCCAGGAAGAATCCAGAAGGATCTGGGGGTCACTAAGGAGGCTGGGGCCCAAAGAGTGACAGGGACTTGCTCAGGACACCACCAGTCAGGGCAGAGGTGGGCTGGTACCAGGGACTCCTGGCCCCTGTCCCAAGCTCTGAGTTCAAAGACCTGTACACCCACCCAACACCCACCTCCCGCAGGCCGGAGGTGCAGCACATAGCCAGTGATGTCCCCGCTGGAGGGGACAGGCTCCCAGGACACTTGAGTTGCAGAAGTGGAGAGAGCAATAGCCCGCAGGCCCCTGGGGGCAGCGGGTGGCTCTGGGGCCCCTGTCACAGCCAGGCGGGCACTGGCTTGGCTGGAGCCTGCGCTGTTCTCTGCCACGCATTGGTAGATGGCCTCATCCTCGACTGAGACTCCTGCCAGCATTAGCGTGCTAGAGAAAGACAAACGCAGCTGCTGGGTGCCCTTTCCCCACCAAGCCCCACACCCTAGTGGGGTGGCCCTAAAGGAGGAGGCTGCCTATCTCAGAGGCCTATAGACCTGCAGGGGGCAGAAGAGACACATCACCTGGGTGTGGGCATTTCCTGTAATGGAGCAGGCAGGACAGAGCCTCCTGCGGGGGGGAGGGGTACTTGCTGGAAGTAGAAGGTAACTTGCAGGGGGGTTGTGTATGGGTGTGCATTTTAGAGTAGATTTAGGTAAAGTGTTGCACATAGGTGGGGCGGATGCTACGGTGGGTGGGGGTACCTCCTGTGGACAGGGGCAGCGCAGCAGTGGAGCACAGGTACCTGTTGTGAGTCAGCCTGATGTTATCCCCAGCAGTCAGCGCCTTCCCATTCTTCAACCAGACCAGACAGGGCTCGGGGACGCCCTGAGCCACGCAGGTGAAGAAGGCGCTGCTGCCCGGGGGCTTGGACAAGGACTGTGGCCACTGGACAAACTCAGGGGGGAGCTGGGCAGGCAATGGTGGGAAGGAAGGCGCTGTGAGACCCAGCCTCTTGCCCTCCTCCCGCCCAGGGCCCTCTCCCTTTCCAGGAGCCCGTGAGGAAGTTGGGGTGCTCCCTCGGGTCTCACCCTGCACGAGCAGGACGCCTTGGGCCGTGCGCCGGACCCGGGTGCCCGGCCGATTGGTGGCGCAGACGTAGACGCCCGAGTGCTGGACCGCCACGTCGGAGATCAAGAGGTTGCCGGTGCCCAGGACTTGGATGCCCTCGACGCCGATGGAGGGGCCGTCTCTGCCGGAAGGCGCGAGGGGTCAGGCCGGGAAAGGGCGAACGGCGGGGGGTGGGACAGGTGGGGCGGGGCGCACCGAGGCGGCTCCAGGACACGAGCGGCCGGTGGCGATGCACTCCAGCACCGCCGTCTGGTGCACGGTGAGTGTCAGGTTCTGAGGCCCGGACAGGATCTCCGGCTCCTGCAGCAGTCGCGGGGGTCCCACTGAGCGGTGGAAATAAGCAGGTCGGATTAGGAAATGAGAACTGCCCCCCAATACTCACTTCTGCTTCAGGCGCCCCCTTGTAGCCCACATATGTCACCAGACCTTGGAGCTGCGCTTAGCAGCTGCTGTTCCAGCCCCAATTTACAGATATAGAAAATGACTTGCCCGAAGTCCCATGGCAAAGAAGCTTTGGCTGACTAAGCGGACCGCAGTCAAAGCAGGGGAGGCGAGAGGAGAGCATGTGTGCAAGGTCTGCGTGGACCGCGGATGGCCCCATGTTCCCTGGGCGTAGCACCCTGAGGGGCAGGTAGGGTCAGGGGCCCAGCTCCCTTCCCTAAGTCACCACAAAGCTAGCAGGAGACCCTCCCCTAGAAAGAATGTCAGGCCCTCCTAACAACTCTGCATCACCTGCTTGGGAGGATGTAAACAAACGTTTTTCCAAAATACACAACTGTTTTGGGTCTAAATCACATCTTCATTTTATGCCACCCTCCCCCATTTTATTAGTTCATTCAACAAATCATCACTTGGGGGCTACCGTGCCCCAGGACCTGCTCTCACACTGCGAATACAGTTGTGAACAACAGGGTATTAATAGAACATCTTTGTTTTCCTTTATGCTGTCACCCGCATTGTTTTGCCACCTCAATTTTTTTGTTGTTGATGTTGCATTGCGTTTTGGGTGTTTTTGTTTGTTTGTTTGAGACAGGGTCTTGCTCTGTTGCCTGGGCTAGAGTGCAGTGGCGTCATCATAGTTCACTGCAACTTCAAACTCCTGGGTTCAAGCGATCCTCTTGCCTGAGCCCAAGAGTTTGAGACCAGCCTGGGCAACAGTGCTGGGATTACAAAGTGCTGGGATTACAGGTGTGAGCCACCGTGCCTGGCTGCCACCTTGTATTTTATGAGACCTTGTAATATATCTTTAACTTTTCATAAATGCCCTTTATTAAGGACATATTATTTCAGATAAAGTGTGTCTCAAATGAAAGTTTCTCACGGGCTGGTCTAAAGTCTTAACACATCTTTAAGTATTCTTCGAGGTCTAGGATAGTATTTCATTCATTCATTCCAGCAGCTATAGACCGAGGGGCTAGGCACTGCTCAGTTTGCCTCTTACAAGGCTGTACACGCTGTGGGCTTGTCCTCGGTCAAGGAAGCTGTGTCCTGCCTCGCCAGACTGTTCAGTGAGGGAGCCTGAGCCGTGCGATGCCACTTCAGCCATGCCCGGCGAACCCCTGCGCCCACCAGGCATCTTTCTGTGAGCCCCACCGCGTTATCTCCTTGAGCCCTCACTACAGCCTGGGACGTAAGTGCCTTTATTTCTGCGAGTCTACGTGAGAAAACCAGGTATCAGAGAGGTGAAGTCACTTGTCCAATGACAGGGGGACTAGCAGGACTGAGACTCCACCCTGGACCTTGGTAGCACTGGACAGCTGACAAAGAATATCCCCTCTCCAGCCACTGTGAGCTCCTGGAGTCTGGGAAATTGTCTTGCCCCGGTGCCCACCCAGGGCGAGTGCCTGCCAGGGTACGTGCCAGGCGGTGCTTTAGGAGTGAACGGTTTGGGGCTTTGGTCTCTGGCTCCTGCCCCTGGGGAAGAGTACACTGACCCAGCTCCTTCCCTGACATTTAGGCAACCCTCAAACCCTCGGTTACTGGTTGGTCCTCTGCCCCCCAGCAGGCAGCTGCTCTTCCTGGTATCCCCTGTAGCTCTCTGGCCGTTTGTTTCCCTGGCTCTGCGGGCAGGCTGACGGCCGGGCCGGCATTTGGCCAGGAACACCAAGCATCATGGAAACATGGCCTCCAGCCCTGCCCTCCTGCCCCAGACTGTTGATCAGAACAGAACGGAGGAGGCCAGAGGGACCCCACCCAGGCTTCTCTCTGCTCTTGCTCTTGTGCCCCTGACCCCCACCCTTTGCTCGGAGTTTCTAAGTCAGTTCCAGATCAGAGACACAACAGCTCTCCCCTTCCCTTCAGTCAGCAGTTTAAAAATTATATATCCTAAAAAAAGTTATATATCCTTTAGTGAAATTTCATCAGAGATGTTTTGAAAGTCTGTGCCCAGGTGCTGCGATGGTGCCCCAGGTACACTTGCTTATTTATACCCTGGAGCCCCCTAGTGGCTGATGTGGGTGTGACTTCCCCCGCACACACCCGTGGCAGCTCCACTTTAGATGGCGATCTAACCTCAATCTCTCCTCCTAGGCACCAGCCACTCACAAGCTCTGCTGCGACCCTCACTTTGGGCACAAAACTCTCCCACCCATTTGGCCTGGAAGTGAGGTTGTCCTGGGTGCTTCATCTCAGGTACAAAGCTATTTTCATCCTCACCCCAAGGAGGAAACATGCAAGTGTGCACAGACACACTCACATGGACATGCAAGCACAGATCCGCGCACACACAACACATGCACGGCCACACATGCATGCACACACAAGTACATACACGTGTGCACATACACTTGTTCGAGACACAGGCTGACTCAGCCGCTGCTCTAAACCTTCAAGAGCTCCCGCTGCCCTCTGGATCCAGTCCAGACTCCTTTCATGACAAACCTTACCTACCTCTTCAACATTAACTCTTTATTACCCTGAGTTCTACCCATTCTACGGTCCAGCAACACAGAACTGCCTTCGTGAACAGGGCTGTTCTCGACCTTGTGCATTTGTACAAGGAAATGCCCCCGTCCCATCTTCCTGATCTCGGCCTGCCTCTCTGCAACTCACCCTTCAACACCCAGTGTGGTGAGCTTACTCCAGAAGCCGCTGGTCATCCTTGCCCAGAACCTAAGCCCGGCTTCCATAACAGCTCCTTGTCCCCCAGGTTGTGAGCTCCAGGCAGCCGGGATGGGCCAAGCCCATCAGTCCGTTTGCTGCTGCACTCCCACAGCAGGCACGGTGCCTAACACACAGGAGGTGCTGAAAATGTCTCTTTACAAAGCATCTGTGTCATGCACAGTCACCGCAGCCACTCCCTCCTCTGTGCCCAGCGCCTGCCCAGGGCCTTGCTTACCAGTCAGGGTCGGCTGGGCGTCCTGGCTGTGACGGGTACTGGCCACATTTCATGCCACGCAGTGATAGGTGCTCACGTCAGCCTGGCTCACACTGGTGATGTGGAGGATGCCACTAGGCAGCAGCGTGACCCTGAGGATGTGGAGGTCAGAGGTCCACAGCCTGCACCCTAGCCCATAGCCCACCACCCCATTACACTCCCGGCTGGTGCTCACCGGTGGTCAGCAGTATTCAGGGCCTTGCCATTGTGTTCCCAGGAAATGGAGGGCTCAGGCACCCCCCGGATCAGGCACTGGAAGCGCGCAACTCCACCCGGCTCCACCTCCACGACTCTGGATGTTGGTGGAAGCGGGACAGACCTAGGGCATGGGGGCCACCTGAGCACCCACAGAGCTGGCCCTGGGCTGTGCCCCCAGCAACCATGTCCCAGGCTGGGCCCCAGCCCTGTGCTTCCATCTGCCACATCCTGCTGACCTTCTCACTAGGCAGCCCTGCATCTTGCACCTAGGACTTCTGTGGGTCAGGAGCACTTTGCCTTCCTCCATTAAAAAATTTAAAAAAAAATTTTTTTTTGAGATAGGGTCTCACTCTGTCACCCAGGCTGCAGTGCAGTGGCACGCTCATAGCTCACTGCAGCCTTGGACTCCTGGGCTTAAGCGATCCTCCCACCTCAGCCTCCCGAGTCATTGGGATTACAGATATGAGTCACCATACCCTGCTTCTTCCATGAAAAAATTTTTAAATCACATTTTACAATTGCATTGCTATAAACACAGGGTGGGCTTGTTATTACATATTTATTACTATGTTCATTTTTTTCTTCTGGTTTTAAAGAAATTAACACATTTTTGTGTGTCACTAAAAGTATCCCAGGCCCTAGGCAGGTGCGTACTGTGTCTGATGGCCGAGTCCGCCCTCCTCAGGCCCACGCTGAACTCCTCTGTCCTCCTCAAGTGCCTCCTGAGGGTGCCCCTGTGTGCACTGATCCCCCGCCCCGGGAGCAGCCCAGCCACTTACTTACCAGCTGTACCCGGGCCACCGGCTCACCAGCCGCCCATAGCGGTTCTGGGCCGCACAGTGGTACCCGTGGGCTCGGGAAGGGAGGCTCTGGTGGGAAGGCAGGGCGGCCAGATGCAGGGAAACGTCTGGCATCAGGGTGGCGCCGCTGTCGTTGGCCAGGACCATCCCATCCCGCTGCCAGGAAATGGACATGGGCTCCTCACCCTCCACCTGGCAGGGCAACACCAGTGGCTGCTCCTGTATGGCCGCCACGGCCCCCGGCTCCTGCACGAAGGCCAGCTCGGAGCCTGCAGTGTGACCTGTGAGGACAGCAGTGAACCCTGGACATGGCAGCCTACCAAGGCCCACCCTCTACCCACTGCCTCCCCCTTGGCTTTGACCCCTTTCCATCCTGGCCAAGGGGCAAGGGGCAAGGAGACAGGACTTGACTTTGGGGGACTTCAGGGGAGAAGGGAGGTGCGGCGGGGGTGGGGGGAGCAGGAGCCACTGTGATTGATGGCCTCTTCCAGCCAGGGCCTGGCAACCGGAGGGGGTGGGGCAGGCACAATGGCGAGGTCATGGGCTGAGGCGTGGCATTGTGACACTTGAGTTGTTCCCACCCTTGGCCTGTTATGAACAATACTGCTACAAACATTCCCAGGTGAGTTTTTGGGCGGAGGTATGTTTTCAGTTCCCTTGGGCATGCACCTGGGAGTGGAGTCGCCGGGTCACACGGTAACTGACTGCAATGTGAGGAACTGCAAACTGTTTTCCACAGTGACTGCGACATTTTACATTCCAAGCACTTCGTTTTGTAACCTCGAGATAGAGGTTAACTTGATATGGGGCCCTGGTTGGTCCGAGTGCAGTGGTGTTTACAACTAATTGATCGCAACCGGTTACAGATTGCTTTGTTCCTTCTCCACTCCCACTGCCTCACTTGACCAGCCTTTAAAAAAACAAAACGAAACAAAAAAAACCCTTTTTATTGGTCCCAGGCCCCTTTGAGAATTTGAGGAAAGCCTACCTGGGGCCACTAAGGGGATGTGCCCGTATTTCCCTGAACATCCGCAAATGCTGTCCGGCCCCAGGCTGGGACGTGCCGCCCCAGGGATGGAGGCCGGAATAGCTGCAATGCTGGGGAAATGCTGGCAAGACTGCTGTGCTGGTCTGGGCACAGTGGCTCAGGCCTCTAATCCTAGCACTCTGGGAGGCTAAACTGGGAGGATCCCTTGAGGTCAGGAGTTCGAAACTCCCATCTCTAAAAATTAGAAAAAAAAAAAGACTCCTGCGCTGAGAGCTTCTTCCTCACCCTCCAGCAATTGGCATGGGCCCTGCCCAGAACAGTCCTGTCTGAGGTTTCCCAGCTGCCCCAGGCTTTTCTGGAACAACTTCTCTGGAAAGTTTCAGCTGGGAGATAACACCCCCCAGAAGCCCTAAGCACACCTGGGACACTGTCTCCCTTCTCAGTCACTGCATCTCTCCTCTCAGCGGGGTCTGTCTCTCTCTGTGCCGTTTTATCCGACTCCACCCTTCTCTGTCTCTCTCCATCTGTCTCCCCATCTGGCCAGCCGAATACTCCCCGGGGAGCTCCAAGTCCTAATCCCTGGAACCCATGGCTATGTTAGGTTCCCGGGCAAGGGGGATTAAGGTTGCGAATCAGCTCATCTTGAAATAAGGAGATTATCCAGGTTACCCAGGTGGGCCTGATGTAATCTCGAGGGGCCTTAAAAGCAGACAAGGACGGCGGGGGAGAGCAGCAGGAGGTGTGACCACCGAAGCAAGTCGGGGTGTTGTGCTGGAGAAGGCCCCCACCTGACACACGTGGCCTCTAGAAACCGGGAAAGACAAGGAGCCACATCCTCCCCTCAAGCTTCCAGAAGGAACGTAGCCATGCCAACACTCGGATGTCGGCCCAGTGAGACCCATGTCAGACATCCGACCTGCAGAGCTGTAAGATGATACGTTTGTGTTGTTCGAAGCCCTTACATCTGTGCTGAGTTGTTACAGCAGTCACAGGAAACTAATACGATTCCTTGTCACTACAGCACAATTCGTTTCACACCTGCTTTTTCTGGTGTGTCTCCTCCGCTGGAGTGTGAGCTCCATGAGGGCAGGGACTTTGGTGCGTTTCCTGCTGTGTTGCCGAAGTCCAGAGCAGAGTCTGGCACGGGACAGGCTCTGGGTAAATGTTTGTTCAGGGGAGAAGAGTGTCACAGCCCTAGGGGGTTCACTGCCTGCTGCTTAAGAGGAAGCCAGTACACTGAGAGCGGGCAGATAGAGAGTTTACTATTGCAGGGGCCGCGCTGTGTGAGATGAGAGGAAGTTCTTCCATCCATCCCCCACAAATGGATTTGGGAGAAAGGGTTTTTAAAGATATTCTGGTGATCAAAGGGCTAGGTAATTGGGTCTGCTGATTGGCTGCTGCGTTGGGGTGGAACCACAGGGGTGTAGAAATTGTCTTCCTTGCTGAGTCCGTTTAGGGTTGGGGGGGTCACAAAACCAGTTGAGTCAGTTCCTTGGTATGGGCCACTGGTCTGGGTGGGTCAGTTGGTCCACTGGAATGTAGGGCCTGGGAGATATCTCAAAACTAGCCTTAGGTTTCCCAAGGGTGATGTTGTCCATGGGAGCAACGAAGACAGATAAGGATCTATATGACCACCAGCTATGCGACTCCTGAGTAGTGAGCAGTTGTAGGAAAGCAAGGTGGGGAACAGTGGCTGATTACATATATATATACATATGTATTTCCCCTACCACAGTTCTCACTTTGTGGCCCCTTATTAATGTTATAAAGGGCGGTTTCAAGGGAAGGAAAGCCACTGGCCTTGCAAATCCATACCCAGAACTCCCTCCACTCTGGTCCACATACCTTTTCTGAAGCCCAGCACAAAGCCATGCAGAGGCAGCAGGCTTCCTGGGTCTCCCCACTGGGCTCCAGGGCTGCCCCTCACCATCCTCCCTCCCGCAGCCCGAGCAAGCGTGCGTTCTAACACTCCGCATGGTCTGTCATCTGAGCAGCCACTCTTGCTAGGCTCCCCACTGCCCTCGGTGTGAGGTCTGAACTCGCCCACTTCCTTCCAAGGCTCTGCAGGACCCAGTCCCAGCCAATCCCCCATTCTCCTTGGCCCTTGCCTGTCACATGGGGACTTCATGTCCTGGTCTCTCTGCCGGACACATCTTCCTCAGTCTTCCCTCTTTCTTTGCTTAAAGCATTTCCACATAAATCCCAGACATCATGTCACTTCACAGTGTTTATGTCTTTAAAAATACAAACCTCTTTTTCATAACCACAATGTCATTATCATATATAACAAAAGTAACAATAATTCCTTAGTATCATCTAATACCTAGTCCATAATCAAATTTCCCTGTCTCAAAAATATCTTTTTACTTTTTATTTTTTTGAGACAGAGTCTCACTGTTTCCCAGGCTAGAGTGCCGTGGCGTCAGCCTAGCTCACAGCAACCTCAGACTCCTGGGCTCAAGCGGTCCTCCTGCCTGAGCCTCCTGAGTAGCTGGGACTATAGGTATGCACCACCATGCCCGGCTAATTTTTACTATTTTTTGTAGAGACGGAGTCTCACTCTTGTTCAGGCTGGTCTCGAATTCCTGAGCTCAAATGATCCTCCCACCTCAGTCTCCCAG
>NW_012151840.1:3804011-3805896 GCF_000956105.1 Propithecus coquereli
CTTAGAAAAATAAAAATAAATAAAAAAAGGTTGAATTTAAAAGTATGTGGATTAGATCTCCATCTAGAAAAATTTATCCTGGCGTTTGTCTCCTAGAGGCTTGGGAGAACTGCAGATACTTCTTTGTTTCCACCCCTCCATGTATCTTTTTCTTTTTTTTCCCCAAACAGGGTCTCGCTCTGTCGCCCAGGCTGGAGTACAGTGGCGAGACTATAGCTCACCGTAACCTGGAACTCCTAGGCTCAGGAGATCCTCCAGCCTCTGCATCCCGAGCAGCTGGGACTACAGGCACGCGCCACAGTCTTTCAGTTAGACCGGGATGAGGGGCCAGCAGCGGCGGCGAGCGGGGGCGCGGAGCAGCTCGCCCCGCCCACAAGCACGACTCCTCCCCTCCCCGGTCTGCCCCGTCTCCCTCGCCCGGCGCGGGTCTGCGCTTGCGCAGCGAGGCCAGCCTTACGTAGGGGCGGGGCCGCGCTGCCGGAACCTGCCGTGCGGACACCGCTAGTGGCCGACAGGAGTAGGCCGAAGTGCTGGTCCCTCACAACTTTCTCCGCCTGGGTGGCTCGGGCAGCGCCCAAGGCAGCGAACTTTTTGCCAAACCCCACTGGGAGAAGTCACCAAAGGTCGCCCGAGGGAGCCTCCACACCCTCCCTGCCTCATCATGTCTCCGCTCCATGGGGTGCCACGCGGCCACCCCAGGCGTCCCCGGGCGGTGGGCTTCCCACCCCTGTGGGCTCACGCAAGTAAAACTGTAGCCCAGGCGAGGTGGCTCACGCCTGTAATCCTATCACTCTGGAGGCTGAGGCGGGAGCATTGCTTGAGCTGAGGAGTTCTAGACCAGCCTGAGCAAGAGTGACACCCCCATCTCTACCAAAAAGAAAGAAAAAAAAAAGCCAGCTGGACCTTGGGGGACGTGCCTGTAGTCCCAGCTACCCGGGAGGATCGCTTAGAGCCCAGAAGTTGGAGGTTGCGGTGAGCTACAGTGACGCCACTGCACTCTACCCAGGACGGCAGAGTGAGACTGTCTCAACAACAAAAAAAAAACAATGCAGCTGAACACCCCTCCCTACAACCCCCCCACCCCTTCATAGAAAAACAAAACAAAAACAAAAAAACCGCTCTAGCCCAGCGGTGCAAGGATGAAGCCCTAGAGCAGCAGCCGAAAACTTTATGTCAAGGGCGACATGGTAAATACTTCATGCTCTGCAGGCCAGTGGGGTCTCTGTTACTACTCCGCTCTGCTGTTGCAGCACAAAAACAGCCGTAGACAATTACAAACGAATGAGCCTGGCCGTGTTCCAAGAA
Organism: Propithecus coquereli; assembly: GCF_000956105.1. Classification (NCBI taxonomy): domain Eukaryota; kingdom Metazoa; phylum Chordata; class Mammalia; order Primates; family Indriidae; genus Propithecus; species Propithecus coquereli. The sequence continues at coordinate 3,805,317 of NW_012151840.1, forward strand.
AACTTTATTTATGGACACAAATTTGAATCCCTTATAATTTTTACATGTCAGGAAATATTCTTGATTTTTTTCAACCATTTAAAAATCATGCTTAACTCAATGGCCATGGCCGTACAAAAACAGGCGGCATAGCTTGTTAACTCCTGCCTTTGAGGCTGGTTGGGGATCCTGCTGGTTACCTTTTCTTCTATTTGTCAAGGACACGTGGCCTAAACTATCCCCAAGGGAAGGTTCCATAGACACAAAGCTAAGAACATTGCATGGTCTCTGCTTCCATCATCCTTCTAGTCCAGCGTCCCAGAGTGGCTGTCCAACCTCCCTGAGAAAGGGAACTCACCACCTGAGGACCAACCTAGTTCATCTTGGCAAAAGATCTCGTAATCCCATTTAATTTTACTTCAGTTGATTTTTTTGTAGGACAACCCAATTATTTTAAAATTTATTTTAATTGTGGTAAATGGAAAACCTAATTCTTTTGAATCAAAAGTCAGCCTTTTTGCAGATTTCTATTTCTACCTCTAGTTACAGCCTCTGTGACATAGCTGGCTCAAAGAGCTGAGCCCCAAGCTGAACACAGGTC
>NW_012151840.1:3805946-3808322 GCF_000956105.1 Propithecus coquereli
ATAGCCTTATACACCACTGAGTTGTTGAAGAGACTGGGTAAATTTTCCAGTAGAATTTCCCATATTCTGGATTTGTCTGTTTGATTTTTTCGGTGCTATTATGTTCCTCTATAAATGATGGTGGCTCTGGAGGTTTGGTTTATTCAGGTTCTCCTTTTAGGCAAGAAGGCTTTATAGGTGGTGCTTTGTGCTGCACGTGGCATCTCTTCGGGAGGGGCACAGTGCCCGGTGTTCTCACTTTCAGTGATTATAAGATCATTAGGGCCTTCAGGTGCTGATGGCCTGACCCCTCCTGTGTAAAGAGGCCCATCAACCTTTCATCCCACAGCTGTATCCATGGATGGTAATTGCCTGACTGAATTATTTCACTGGCGGTTTCGAAATGGTGATTTTTCCAGTTCTATCATTCCTTTCTCTTTTATGAACTGGAATTCTGTAGAGAAGAAGGTTTGCTCATCAACTAGGACAAACCTGGTAACCCTGAAATACAGTTCACACAGGAAAGGAGGGACAAACGCTTGCTTCTTTCCTTTAATTGCCAATTTTCAGAGTAAGGAGTCGGACTCTATGGACTGTGTCTCTGTTATCCCTCCTCGCTTCAGTATCACTGTGAGCTGGCTTGGTTTTATATTCAATGTTTCAAGTGCAATCTTTCTGATGTTCAAATTCCCCTATCTTAGGCCAGCGGGAGCTCCGTGTCCTTTTGCTGGTTATCCTATTCTTGGGTATCTTTGTATCCGGCACAATATGCCCCAGGCTCATTCTGAGTATTTCCTGCCCCAGACCTGGAATCATCCATTCCTCCAAGGAGTTGGTTGCCATCTGATTGTCACTTCAAGGCCTTATCAGTGACATCACAGGAATTTTACTTGTATTATTTTATACTTATGTCTTTTTTCTTTTGCACTGTAAATGCACACTCCTAGTATGTGTCTTCTGATACAATATATCATAAAACAGTTTCAAATACTAATACCCATATTACTATTAACAAGTACACTACCAAATGAAATGTAAGATATCTTTATTTTTCCTTACGGAAGAACTTTTCTCCTTGTGCAAAAAAAAATAAAATAAACTGTTCTTCATTAAAATTTAGAGTCTTTGTGGCTGGGTGCTGTGGCTTATGCCTGTAATCCTAGCATTTTGGAAGGCCAAGGTGGGAGGACTGCTTGAGGCTAGGAGTTTGAGACCAGCCCGGGCAACACAGACCGCTGTCTCTATAAAAAATAAAAAAAATTAGCCAGGCGTGGTGGTGCATGCTTGTAGTCACAGCTACTCAGGAGGCTGAGGCAGGAGGATTGCTTGAACCCAGTAGTCTGAGGTTGTAGTGAGCTATGATGAGGCCACTGCACTCTAGCCCAGGCAACAGAAGGAGACCCTGTCTCAAAAAACAAAACAAAACAAAACAAAAAAACCTTTGTGCTTCAAAGGACACTTTTCACGAGTGAAAAAGACAAACCACAGAATGAGAGAAAATACTTGCAAACTATATATATCTGATAGGAGACTTGTGTCCAGATTAAAAGAAAAACTCTTACAATCCAACAATAAAAAGGCAAACATCCCAGTTGAAAAGTGAGCAAAGAATTTGAATAGGTATCTCTCCAGAGGAGATATATAAATGGCCAGTAAACACATGAAAAGATACTCAACACCGTTAGCCATGAGAAAATGCAAAGCAAAACCACAATGAAATACCATGTCACACCCACTAGGATGGCTACAGTAAAAAAAGACAGAGAATAACAAGTGTTCGTGAAGACATGGAAAAATTGGAAACCTCATACACTGCTGGTGGGAATGTGAAATGGCACAGCTACTGTGGAAAACAGTTGGGCAGTTCCTCATTAAGTTAAACATAGAGTTGTCATTTGACCCAGCAATTCCTTTCCTAGGTACCCACGAATACTGAACATATCTGCCCACACAAAAACTTGTACGTGAAGGTTGATAGCAGTATTATTCAAATAGGCAAAAGGTGGAACTAATCCATGAATAGATGAATCGATAAACAAATGTGTATATTCATACACTGGAATATTATACAGCCATAAAAAGGAATGAAGTACTGATATACGCTACAACACTGATGAACCTTGAAGACATCATGCTAAGTGAAAGAAGCCAGACACAAAAGGCCCCATATTGTATGATTCCATTTATGTCTAGAAATGGCACATCCACAGAGGCAGAAAATAGATTAGTAGTTGCCAAGAATAGGGCGAGGGGGGTCTCCATAGTGATTGCTAATGGGTTGCGACTTCTTTTTGGAGTGATGAGAATGTACTACATTAGACAGTAGCCATGCTTCCATGACTTTGTCAATATACTAAGAACACTAAATTTTACACTTTAAAAGGGTGAATTTTGGCC
>NW_012151840.1:3810884-3849013 GCF_000956105.1 Propithecus coquereli
TATATATTTTTTTTTTTTTTTGAGACAGGATCTCACTCACTCTGTCGCCCAGGCTGGAGTGTAGTGGCATCATCACAGCTCACTGTAGCCCAGAACTCCTGGGCTCAAGGGATCCTCCTGCCTCAGCCTCCTCAGTAGCTGGGCCTACAGACTCATGCCACCATGCCTAGCTAATTTTCCTATTTTTCGTAGAGATGGGGTCTCATATGTTGCTCAGGCTGGTCTTGAAGTCCTGGGCTCAAGCGATTCTCCCACCTCAGCCTCCCAAAATGCCAGGATTACAGGTATGAGCCAATTTCCCTGGCTAGTAGCCACATTTTAAAAGCAAAAATAAGTGAAATTAATTTTACTATATTTTATTTAACTCAATGCATTCAAAATAGTATTTCAACATGTAAGCGCTATAAAACAACTATGAATGTTTTCATCTTTTTTGGTACTATGCCTTCAAAACTTGGTGAGTATTACACATTTACAGCACATCTCACTATAGACCAGACACATTTCAAGTCCTCAGTAGCCACACGTGGCTAGCAGCTACCGTATCTAACAGTGCAGATTTAGACCAAATGAAAGAGGGTGTGTGGGGAGAAGAGCTGGGTATGTGATTTCACAAGGGAGGAGATGGCTGCTCAGCTCATGGGCCTGGGAAATCGGGGCTAAGGTTATAGGAGAGCAACTGCAGGAGGTGCCCCAGCGCCAGCCAAGTGGCCACCTCCCCACCCCACACTCAGGCATACCCCAACTACTGTACACTTCCTGGGGCAGATGCGAGAGGAAAGCAGAAAGAGCTAAATCCCTCATTTACTGGTCAGTGAGTGAAGATGTCTCCTACACCTCAGTTAGCGTGCGCCTCTGCTAGTGCCAGTGAGGCTTGGTGGTGGAAGGGGGTGTGGCGTACAGGAACCGGAGGGTTGGCAATGGGGGTCCAAGCTTGGCCATGGGGCATGCCTTCTGACCGCTCATGCTGAGGAAAGGGGCTGGAAGGGGAAAGATACCCAAGGGAAAGTAGCAGAAAATTTTAAGGACTCAGCTCAAAACAGAGGGGGGGACTTTAGTTCCTAGGAGAAGCAGGAGTTTTATCATTTCAAGCTTTTAGGTGATGAACTTTCTTGACACCTCATTCAGGGGCCAAGGAGAGGCCACCATCCCTCCTGCCATTACATACACACAGGCACTCTGAGCCCTACTCCAAGGGGCGGAGGGGACTTCAAACTCCACCAGAACCTGAGGGGCACCTGAGCCGCTCCTTCTGGGAATGCCTGACAGCCATCGGGTAGGAGTAGGAGACACCCGCATCCCGGAGGCTGGGTGACCCCACCCTTCCCTCTCACTGACTGGCTTCTCAGGGAGCTGTGAAGCAGAGGGGACTGGAGCTGGCCACAGGGGGCAGTGTTCCCACGTGCCTCAGTCCACCTCTGCCATTTGAGCCAAATCACCCCACCACCCCTTCCCCCCGACCCCCATCCTCCAGCTCCCAAGACAGAGCACTCAGGGATTAAACTGGGATGGGACACACACGAGCACAATCACCAATCACCAGGGGTTCTCCAAGGACAAGGATCAGGCAGGGTCATCTGAGAGGAAAAACACCAAGGTCCAGATACTGTGCTCAGGCCCACATAAAGTCAGGGCAGGAATGCAGGGGCCTGTGGCTCCATGCCCAGAGCCAACTTCTGAGGAAAAAGCAGTTCCACAGACAGACAAAAAAGACAAATCAGAAAGACAGAGCCAGAATGGCTCCAGCCCATTTATTACAAAATAATGAATACAAATCTGGTATATAGAAGATCTCCGACAGCCGCTGGTGTACCTGCAATGGCCCCCATCCCACAAAGTCCCTCCCTCAGACACTTTGGGTACAGAAGGTCTCAGATTCGAAGGTCCCCAGCCAGGAGAGCACCGTACCGGGCAGGTGTGAGGGGCAGGTAGGCACCCACAGCCTGGTCCAGAACGTAGAGGGGGTCAGACAATGCGCTTGGGTCAAAGCCCTCATTTGCCATCCGAACCTTCTGCTGTTTGAAGGTCTCTGTGGTGGCCAAAGACTCCTGGCGAAAGGAGGAGAGGATTTAAGGGAGTTGAAGGAAAAGGTATTCTGAATTTTGCTAAGGAGCAAGTCTGGGGAAAGGGGTTACGAGGTCAAGGTTTAGGAGCGAAGGTGACAGGGAAGAGAAAGAGCCAGGCCGGGAGAAGGAGGGGTACAGGGAGTGAAGTGGGGTGAAGAGTACAAGTCTGGTAAGGTACTGTTCTTTCCAGGGACTATGTTATGTGGGGGTCTCTTTCTGGAGCTTGGGAGCCATCAAACTCCCAAACTTGATATACGGGGTAGACGTATGGGGTGAGGGGTTGGGGTGGGGGTGGCTGGTTACCTGGAGCCTTAGGAATCGAGGCCGGGCATAAGGCGGCAAGTTCTCGGAAACATGGCTGTAGAGCTGCACAAGGTCCAAAGAGTATGGGGGACGCAGAACCAGGGCTGCCATTCCAGCCCTGCCTTCATGCCCTGGTGGGTGTGGGAGCCAGGGTAAGCCATGCTGTGGCTGGCCACCATGCAGGCCTCATGCTCCTTGTGCCCAAGCATTACCAATTCAGGGTGGTGGGCTGGGTGCCTCCCCCACCTTCCATGCCTAGGCACCTGGCACAGTGACTCCATAGACGTTCACCTCCTGAAGAAAATCCAGGGCCTCGAAGACCTCTGCCACCTCGGTTGTGGCCACATTCTCCCCCTTCCACCTGTTGGAGAGCAGAGATCTAAAACTGGGAGTTAGGGGTCAGGGCTTTAAGAGCTTGGTGGGGGGAGAAAGAGGTCGGAGGTCAGGGTGCCAGGCTGTCATAGCACCTAAATGTTTAGGAGGTCCAAGAATGAGAGATTAGATGAGGACCTGGGCTGAGGTGGGAGGTTAGGGAGTGGAGGTTTGGGTCACAGAGATCAGATGTCCAGGATGAAGTGTCAGGAAGTTATGGACAGATACCTGAAGGTATCTCCAGTACGATCATGGAAGCGCAGAAAGCCTTGGTCATCGCAGATCAACAGGTCCCCAGTGTTGAAGAAAACATCCCCAGGCTGGAAGACATCCTTCAGCAGCTTTCCCCGGGCCAGCTCTGTTCCCCCAGCATAGCCCAGGAATGGGGAATCCTGGCTCACTGGGGCCACCAGCAGCCCTGGCTCACCTGGCAAAGTCGCTGGGGTCAGGAGTGGCTGCCGACTTCACCCAGAGCCTCCTGCCCCCATCCCAGCCCACTCTTCAATTCCAGTCCTCTTCTGCCAGCCTCACCCCCCCCACCTGAACACGAACCTGGAGATGTGGCCACACAGTGCCCCTGGGCATCCCGAATCGGCTCCCCTGTGGTGACATCATAGCGAATCAAAGAGAAGGGGAAGACGAGCTGGAGGGAGGGAGACGAGGGTCATTTCAGCTGCATGAGCCCCCTTCCTGCCAGCCTCCCACTGTTCTGTGGGTGCTCAGTTTCCTCTCTAACCCTCACCTTGTAAAGCCAGGAAGCGCGTCCCACGGCGCCGCGCTGTCCTGTGTAGTTGAATGTGGCCACGTTGCCCTCTGTCAGCCCGTATGTTTCCAGCACCTGCAGGGGCCCAAAGCGCCGCACAAAACGCTCCCAGGTGTCTGGGCGCAGCCCACTGCCCACTGCCAGCCGGACCCTATGGCCACGTTCCGCCTTGTTCTGAGACGAATGGAAAAGAGGTGGGAGCTTTAACACCAAGATGCCAGCTCTCCAAAGGGAAATCTTGCTCCCCACTCCCCAGCCCCCTCCCATTGTGACCGCCTTCAGATGCCCTCATCCTACACTGCCATTCTTCTCCTTCTTTCTTCTCCCTCTAACTCTCAGGCAACTGTCTCTGTCTCCTTTCACATGTCCTGCTCCCTGTGGCCTAGGCCTGTGTCAGCAGCTCTGCCCAGGAACTGTGCCCACGCACCAGGGGCTGGTTGACAAGGTATCGGCACAACTCCCCGATGTACTGGAACACGGTCACCCTGTGCTGCTGGCAGTCCTCCCAAAACTGACCAGCTGAGAACTTGGACTTGAGCACCACTGTGGCCCCTGCCAGAAGTGGGAAGGGGAAAGGAAGAAGGTGAGGTTATGAGCAGAGAGGGGAGCCCCGACCCCCTCCTCCACCCAGTGCAGTTCCCTGGGAGGGACCTGCTGGCAGAGCCACACCTCCAGCAGGCCCAGTTGGCCCTCCTCCTTTCCCACCTTCCCTTGGAGAGGTTAATGTACCCTTTCCCGACGTCCCACCCCCAAATACCCCATCCTCTGCACACACCCTTGCCCCCAAGTCCCACCTCTTCTCTATTTGCCTCTGCCTAGACTGACAGCCCTTCCCTCCTGCGAACTGTATGGCCTCCCCAGTTGCTCAGTCTGTAGGCCTGCCTGGTAATGGTTCCCACTGCACAGAGCTCCTAGAGAGGAGGGCCCTGGCCTCCTCCCTCTGGATCCTCTAGCCTGAAGGACTCCCACCATAGTAAGTACTTCATACATGTTTGCTGGAGGAATGAAGGGGGTGGTGGCAGGGAGACTGACCAATGCCCAAGCAGCCCACAATGCCCAACAGGGAGCCAGACATGTGGTAGAGTGGGAGGGCGAGGTAGATCACATCCTCCTGGTGGACGCCGCACAGCTGGTAGAACCCCTGGCACTGCAGGATCTTCAGATGACTGATCCGAGCAGCCTTGGGGAGACCTGTGGGGTGGCATAGCAGGGAGATCAAAGGAGAGGTCTGAGCTCCAAACTCGATCTGGTCTTCCTGCTTGCCCCCTGCTGGGTTTCCCACAGAAAGAGTCAGAGGCCTGCCAAATTGAGGTCGGGACCCAGACTGTCCTGGAAACATGGGTAGTTTGGGGGAGGTGGAGACATGAAGAGGGGATGGCAACTGGAGAGAAAGGTTGTTCCGCTGGGATCAGCATCCTCTCTGAGGGTTCTGAGGGGGTGACCTGAGAGCTGAGGAGGTCCCAGGTGCCGTTCCCAGACCCCTGCCTTCCTCTGCCTTAGGTTCTGGGAGGTAAGCATGGTTCCCAGCCCTCACCCGTGGTGCCAGAGGTGAAGATGTACAGGCACGTGTCCGTCATGCTCTGGGGGGCAGAGAGGTATCCCGGCACTGGCTTATCCACTTCAGCCGACATTTCAGACAGCAAATCTCTGATTCCAGAAGGGTGGGTTTCAGGGCCTGCAGCCCAAAGGTGGAGCCCCATGGCTCTCAGGGCCGGCAGGTCAGGCTCCAGGGACTCCAGAAACTCTGGAAAGGGTGCGAAAGTACAGCTCTGTGGCTTGGGCACTACCCAGAAGCCTTCCCCACCCCTTAGCCTATTACCCGTGCACCCCCAGTCCCCATCCGCACTGCTTTCGGCGAGGGTGAAGAGTACGGACATCCCATAATGGGTCTGGGACCTGAGCACCTTGGGAATCCCTAGGAAACTAAAGATTCAGCTTTATGGCTTCGCATCCCCACTCATTTCTGAACCCCAGGGAGACAACGTCCCGGTGACAGGACCAAGCCCTTCTGTGACTCCAGACACGCCCCTGTCTGCGGCTGGCCCAGCCTAGTCAGTCGGGCGCTCCAGCCTTACCTGGCGCCAGCACCAGCGCGCGCGCGCCGCAGCTGCGGAGGCAGTGCAGCAGGGGGCTGCGGCGCAGGGCGGTGGGGACAAAGGCCGTGCGCAGCCCCGCCTTGGCCAGCCCGAACCATAGCCACAGGAACTCTGGGCTGGCGGGGAGGAGCAGCGCCACGGTCGCTCCAGGTGCCAGAGGGACCGCGGCTCGTCCTGTGGCTGCCCCATCCCCTCCACACTCCGCAAGCGCCGCTGCGTCTCCGGCGCCTTGCGCCGCCCGCTCGCCTTCCCCAGCGCTCCTAGCGGCGCCGCCGCCGCCGGGTCCCCCATCCCAGCCCAGGGCGCGCAGGAAGGCCCGCGCAGCCCGGTTACTCTCGCTCTCCGCCTCCGCGTAGCTAAAGCGACGCACGCCGTGAATGAGAAAGGTGTGCGCAGGGCGCTGCTGGGCCAGTTGCGCTAGGCGCCAGGCCAGGCTGCATCCCCCCTGGGGACCCTCCGGGTCGGCGGCAGCCGCGGCCCGCGCACGAGCTCGAAGAGCCCTTTTGCAGCGAAGGGCGCGCACCGCGAAGGCCAAGTCTGCCGCGAGCCAGCGCAACTGCGGCCAGAGGTGCAGCTTCAGCAGCAGCAGCGGCAACAGCAGCAGCAGGGACAGCAGTAGGAGGGCAGCCATGGAGCCGGCTTCCTCCGCTCCGCACCGTCCGGCCCCGCCGCTCTCGAACACCCCTGATAGTCCCTTCCGAGAAATCGGGGCCGACCGTTCTTGCAGTGAGACCGCTCCTTCTCGGGAGGAGCGCGCGTGCGCTGGCACACGCCCCTTCCCACCCGGGCCCCCGCCACTCCCCACCGGCGGAGAGCGTGTGGGGGGCGGCCCCGGGCTCCTGGCCCTCCCCACAGCCTACGCTCCGCCCTGGGCGCGCTCTCCCGGACGGCTCGCGGCTCGCACCCTACCAGGTCCCGGGCCGTGCTCGAACCTTTCCTCAATCCCAGAGTCATTCTCTTTTTGAGTTCTTTCTCCTCGTGGGCAGTTTAGGGATCTGGCTGGACTCTGGAGTCCAGTTCTGAGAGCCAGGGCGTTTGGATCGCAGTCCGTCTTTCCCTCAGTATCATTTTCACCCCTAACAGAAGGATACCATTGCTCTCTCCCAAAAGAGACTGAAGAACTTGGCCCCTGGCCCATTCGGTTCTGCAAGTCCCGGCAGGACAGCCAGACCCATACCCTCCCGCCAGCTGCCAACAGCAGCTACCCCAGGGAATGGGTGGGGACTGAGAACTAAGTAGGGGAGAGGTAGAGGCCCAGACGGCCAGATTTCTGGAGGGGCCACGGCGGAGGCTCCTCCCTTTGGGCAAGGGTACAATAATTGGGGCCAGCCAGCGAATGCTTTCCATCCTGATTTTAATTGGCACAAAGGAAACTGGGGAAGGAGGGAGGAAGGAAAAAGAGGCCTCCAGTGGTTTAGATTTTCAAAGGAAGGAGTAGCAGCTTTGAGGGAGGGGAGACCTCGATTCTGTAAACAGACACATTTGCAGGCTCAACAGGAGGAGCTGCCTGCAGTTAGCCCCAACTTCAGTCCTCTCTCCTCAGCCCACTGCCAACCCCTCTGGACAACAGGAGAACAAAAAGCACGGCCAACGCACATGTGGACCAGCAAGTGGCCAGACTGAAAGGAAGAGGGCCCCCCATCCCCGGTACTCGAACTCTCCGCCAGGCACACTTCTGTCCTTGGAGCCAAGCTGGAGCATCCCTGCCCTGTCGAGCCCTCCAGTAACTGGAGCATACAGACTTAATAAATTAGAGTGAGTATGACAAACGCTAGCTTTTGGAAGCCTCTAGTTTCTTGGAGGAGAAATGGGTGTGGACAGACCTCAGCCTACAGGGAGATGGTGCCAGCATCAGTTTCTGCCCGGACAGGTCAGTGCCTGGCTCCCACCTCCAGTGGTAGCAGGAAGAATGGGTGGGGGTGGGGGACAAAGCCAAGTCCCTCCTGCTCGAGACGAGACGGGAAAAGGAGGATGTTGTGAGGCTACAGCTAGGTGCCAATTAAATCAAGACCACCTGTACATGCACAAGGTAAATGCCTGATGCCTGTGCAAACTCCAGCACAAAAGACATTCTGGCTAGTTTTATTGTCATTTAAAAACAACTTTTAAGACTCGATTATCTCTGCCAAAAAAAAAAAAAAAAAAAAAGAAAAAGAAAACAGACCCAAGGAAATGGGACCACTTGACAGTTCTCTGGAACTTCTCTGGACTACCCTGGGCTCTGGCCCAGCTTGAGGTGCCAACCTCTCAGGCCAACCCAAGCCTCCAGGGCACACCGCGTGGGGCTGTGGCCACCCTTCCAGGTTCTTTCCTGAATGCTTATGACACTTGCCCCCTGGTTGGGAATGGGCAGCCTGACCACTCAGATTAGACAGCCATTTCACACTGGTGCGTGGAGGGAATGGCTATAAAATGCCTGTTCAGAGCAAATCAAGACCTGAAGGGCAAGCAGGAAGGGACACCTACATAGGGAGTCTCCACTGTCATCCCAGTTTCTCTGGCCAGCTGCTCCTTTGTCGTTTCCCTTCTCTGTTGAAATGGCTCTTTCAGAGACTGGGCAGGAGGCTAGGGGAGGAGTCAGGGGGCTGAGGACTTCCACCATGGTCCTATTTTGCACAGCCTCTGGCTTCAGCGAGAACCCAAACATCAGTGGCGGCAGCAGTGTGGGTGGCTGGGGGCCCCAGGAGAGGAGGGGAGGGGCTGGGGCTGCCTGGCAGCTTCTCAGGCTGGGCCAGAGGAGGAAGCTCATCCTCCTCACCAGGTGAGCTTGGGGATGGAAGAGCATGGTTCCCCTTTTACCTCCCCCGCCCCTATTAACCTTTGATTCACCAAGGAGAAGAGGGCAGTCCAACTGGGGGTGGGATGGGGACCACAGGGCCTCAGTCACTGTCAGAACCCACTGCAGAGGACCCTTTTCGTTTCCGCTTGGTGGGCTTCGGTTTTGTGTCTTCTTCCTCCTGGAAGAGATTGGGCGGGGGAGGAGGGAAATCACTAGCTCCAACTCCACCCACACCTATTGCTCCTTCTCCTCCTGGGCACTGGCTGGGGGCCTCACCGAAGCACTGCTGGAGCCGGACTCTTCTTCAGCATTGGGGGGCTGTGTGGCATTCTTCCGACTTCGAGGGCTGGACAGAGCTGCTTTTCGCCGGCTCTTGGGTGGTTTGGTGGAAGAGTCCTCATATTCCTCAGCCAGGGAGAAGAGATCACTGAACCTAAGAGAAAAGAGAATAAGCTCTGAGTGGGGACATGCTGGTCCTATGGCCACCTCCCACCCTCTTCTCCCCCAGGCCTAGGTCTCTGGTTTTCTTCAACCCTAGGTAAGTTTGTGTCCCCAGCAGGCCTCCTGTCCTCTAGGCCTTCTCCCCACTGCTTCCCAAAGCCAAAAATGGAAGGAGCCTCACTTCATCTTGTGGGCTTCGTCACAGCTCGCCTGGACATGCTGCAGCGCCTGGAGGATTGGGGTCTGGCTAAAAACTAGAGGGAGAAGAAAGGGAGAGCAGGGGAAGAAAACCAATTAGATGTCTGGGAGCTTATTCAATGGTACCCAAAGGTTTTATCCCAGGAGTTTGGGTTTTGGCCCCAGGCGTCGTGCCCCTGACCCCAGCGTGGCCCCAGGTGGTCTGAGCCAGGGCAGCACCACACACTAGACTCAGGGAGGGCTAGAAAGCATACAGTTCTGCTTGGTGTTGGTCAGGTTGAGTCGCAGGTTATCCAAGTGCTCCAGGATCTGCTCCAGAGTCAGCTGGGCCAGCTTGCTGCTGGAGCTCCTCAGGCTGTGCAGGGAAGGCATGAGAGCCAGGGTCTGAGCTAGGGGGAGGGTTCCAGGAATGCGAGACACCCTCCAGCCCACCAGGATCCTCCCCCCACACCAGGGTCCCTCCTTAGGACAGAGGCAGCCCATACAGGGAGGAGGACAGGCAGGCTTCGCGGGCTGCGGTTGGGTAAGGGAGATGTGCACGGAACATGGAAGCCCTGCCACGGGGGTACTAGAAGGAGGGGAGAAAGGCCACGATGGTCCTGCATGCCATGTGGCTTCAGACCACTAGATGTCACCCACAAACCAGGCTGGGACTGCACTGGACCCCCACTATCACTGGGCAGCAGTCCCTGCAGACTGCCCTAGGGACGGCCTGTTGACAGCGGGCAGGAAATGTGGGCAGCCCTGCCTGGAGGGTGGACAGGGACCATGCCCACCTCTGTCTCTTGCGAGGGAGGCTGTTGTTCTTGATGAGCAAGGACTTGATGTGCTCGGCCAGCAGCTCGTCGTGCTTCATGCACCAGTGCCGCAGGATGCTGGTGGTGAACTGGTCGTCGGGGTGGCAGGGCCGGCTCAGCACCATCTTCACCATCTCCTCGCTGGGCCTGTGGGGCAAGGCGCTGGGTGCCGCTCCCGAAGCAGCCTGAGGGACTGCTCGATCCCTCCCGCTCATGTATTTCCCAAACGCCGCCCTCCCCGCCTGCCCACCCCAGCCCCACTGCAGCTTCCTACTCTCACATCCCTCTCCCTCTTCTCTTTGGGCCAAGGAATGCCTGGTTTCATCCTCTGCGGAAGCCAGGAGGTGAGAAGTGAGACTCTTCAGTTTCTGTGGTAGTAGAAGGTGTCTGTGCGCTTGTGTTGGGAAGGAGGACCACCAAACCTCCCCCACGCCCCCTAGAACGGTCAGGAAATGGGCCGGGGAGGCAAAAGGACAAGCACGTGTTGTGTGCGTGTTCCTACCCTGCCCTGCTAGAGTGTGGGCCAGCATGGAATCCCGCTTAAGGAAGGGGCAGGAGAGAAGGCCATGAAGCCACAGTCCCACACAGCTCTCCACCTTCCCACTGCCTCCAGGACACCATTTCTAGTCTCTCGGGCAAGGGGGGAGAGAAGGTAGAAAGACGGCAAAATGGTAGGAAGGAAAAGATACACAGCTGTTGTTCCATTTATCCAGGAAGGCTGCTACAGCACCTGTGATGGGAGAGGGGGTCTTCTGCCCTCTCCCCTCTACACCCACCCTGGCAGGGAGCACAGTGGGTTCAGCCAGCTCTGCTCTGTGTAGGTAGAGGAGAGGACAGTGTGTGATCCCTCTACTCTGACCCTTCCTCCTCTTGGATTAGACATGTGGCGGCTTGCAGTCGTGTGGGGGAGGGGAGCGGGAGCCACCAGGGATTAGAACTGCTGTGGCAGCAGGAAACAGGGATGTCCGGTCCCCACCTCCCCACCTCCAAGGGCAGCTCCTGGTGGGCAGGGGGGTATGTTGAGAGGAAGCCCAGATCCCAGGAGAGCTGCTTACTTGTAAGTCACACTGGGGGAAGGGCAAAATAAGCAGATGTCAACGACAGGAAAAAAACATGGCAAAAGGAGCAGGACAGAAGTCCTTTATACCACAGTATCTCTTGTATGTGGGGACCGAAGGCTAAAGAGCTCCCAGGGGGGAACTCACTTCTCTCTTCGGAGCTGAAGCAGGAGGCAGGACAGGGCCTCTGGGTGCTCTGGGAGGGAAGGAGAGGGGAATGTGTGATTCCGGGAGGGAACCTGGGCACCTCCCTCATCCCCTAACCAACAGCCACTGGAGGGAGCAAGGACAGTCTTCAACCAGGAGCCAGGAAGAAGCCCCTACCCGAATCCTATCTAGTCCCTGGCCCACCCGAGCCCCTGTGCAGTCCTGGCTCACGGTGGCCCTGCGCTGGTGCACTGTGGTAGGGAAGGGAGCGGTGGATCTGGGCTCGGCCAGAGCCCCAGCTGGACAGGTCGTGTCCTCTCCTACTTGCTTCCAACCCACAACCCTACTCACCCTTGTATTTGAGGTGCTGCAGGATGGGGATTATGGTCTCCAGGGGGATGTTATGGGCCAGGAAGAGCTGCCAGGCACAGTATTGCTCAAAGGTTTCCCAGTCCAGGCTCTGGACTGCAAGAGACAGAACAAACATCTCTCTCCCCATCACACACACATGTGGCTAGTCCACTGACTACCAGCACCCCAAACAGGGATGGGACAGTGGTACAGAGGTAGGGACAGTGACCCTAAATCTAGACCCTTTCCCTTCCCACACAACACTGATTTCCAGTCTTCTCACAGCTTCTGTATTCCCATGAGCCCCGAGGTTGGAGGGGCAAGAGTAAGTCCTTCCAATTTACAGAGCAAGAAACACATCCAGAGAGACACTGCCCAAGGCCACACAGCAGGGTGGTACGACATTCTACCCCTTAACTTCCCAGCCCCAGAGCCAGCTTTCCCGTTGGTGAAAAATACACATGGCTGACACCCTGCTCCTGTCTCCTCTCAGGTACCTAAAAGGTTTGGTCACTTACTGAGTATGTTGAGGACTGAGTCTTTTCGAAACATGACCAGGTTCCCCATCATCACATGGCAGACCAGCTCCTGGAGCTGAGGTGGAAGAAGGCAGAACCCATGAGCTCTAAAAAAGGCCAGGAAGCTAGTATGGAGGGAGGAGCAGGAGGGCTCATAAGGGAAAAAATCAGAGGACGGGAAAGTCTAGTTTAGAGGGACAGGGAGGAGATGGCGCATGATGAATGCTGCAGTCTCTGGAGGATGAAGGGGCTGGTAAGGTAGCAACAGGTCTGTGTGGGAGCCACAGGCCTGTTTTGGGCAAAAATAGTTGTGGAAAACAGTCCCCCACATCCTGGTGGCAGAGGGAGAACAGGGAACTTCTCTACCTAGCTTTAGTCTAGGCCTGAGGAGGAGGGAAGGATCCTGGGAGGCTGGGCTCTCAGCACAGGTGTGGGCAGGGGAAAGGGAAAGGAAGGACCCTTGAGTGCTAGACTTCGTCTTTGGTTTTTGTTTTTTTGAGACAGGGTCTCACTTTGTCATCCAGGCTAGAGTGCAGTAGTGTCAGCCTAGCTCACAGCAACCTCAAACGCCTGGGCTCAAGTGATCCTCCTGCCTCAGACTCCTGAGTAGCTGGGACTATAGGCGTACAAGCCGCCACACCCAGCTAATTTTTTTATTTTTTATAGATATGGGGTCTTGCCATGTTGCCGAGGCTGGTCTCGAATTCCTAGGCTCAAGTGATCTTCCCACTTTGACCTCCCAAAGTGCTAGGATTACAGGCATGAGCTGCTACACCTTGCCTGGCCTTCCTCTTTTATGAATGGGAACTGAGTGGAGAAAAGGAGAACAGAGAACTGGGACCTCTGTTTAGGCTTGAGATGGACCCAAGCAAAGCTACAGCCTCTTGGGGACCTATGCATGGTAGAAAGGTTTAGTAGAAATGGTCTGACCATTTTCATTCTAAGCCAAGGGAAAGGCATCCAATTGAGAGCTAAACAAACAATCCCCTCAGTTTTCCCTGTGGAAATAGGAATGCCCAAAGAACACGGAGAATAAGGGAAACTCTAGGCAGGGTTTGCCAGCCACCCTTGGGGCCCACTTTCCTTCCCAGTTGCTACAGCCAAAGATGCACACACCTATACCAGGAGCAGAGTGCCTGGGAGCATGGGCTCCCTGTCTGCAGGCCTGCAGACAAAGCAGAGGCCTGACTTCCCCAGTCCTGCCCTCTGGGCCTCTCTGGGGATGTCAAGGCTCGATGTATACCTGTGCAGAGTCAATAACAGCCACGATCATGTTCAGCAACTCTCCACTCCTCAAGGTTTCATCTGGAAACTGGGTAGAAAAAGAGAGGGGAAGGGTCTGGGGTGGACCCCTTGGCCTTCATCTCATAACCCATTTTTCTTCCTTAGCACACGCTCAGGGTCTGGCTAGGTCAGCCAGACACAGGCTCTAATATAACCCCCTAAACAGAGATCCAATAGCTATGAAGCTGAAAGACTTCAAGAACCTGAAGACCTCAACTTCTGTTATTTATGTGTGCACACTGTGAGGGGCGTGTGTAAGGAAAGGAACAGGGAGCTATACAGAGATAAAGCCAGAGCTGAAAGGACTGGATGTGATGGCTGGTTCTGTGTGGGAGTAGCAGCGGAGTAAACATTTGCGTCCCTGGCAGCAGAAACCCAACCTGTGCTGACCCTCAGCCAAAGAAGAGAAGGTGTAGATTGTCTGGGGGTGGGAGGGCTGTGTGGGCAGGCAGGGCCCCATCTAGAGAGGGGGCGCAGGGGAAGGGAAGTGCCCTGTGTCTGGCATCTACACCCCTCCTCCCTCCACTGCTTGGCTGAGATCACAGTTCCTCCTAATGTGCCCACACCCTGGGTCCTCATTTCCTTCTTCTGAGAAATTCTACCAAGAGATGGAAGAGCGGATACCTCCTGCATCCCAGTTCCTAGAGAAGAGTTTAAGTGAACCAGGGGAATGAGAGTCAGTCTCCACGACAGAAGCCCTGGTCACTGGGAACCAGCAGAGAGAATCCAGGGGCGAGCCATCAGAGGGCGAGAGGGCTTGGGGTATATAAATACAGATCTGATTTAGGGGACCGGTCATGGGTCCAGATGATGGGGCCCAACCTGAGAAGCCAAGTATATAGGCCCAGGCCCCAACTCACACCACAGCTAAACCAAAGGATAAAAATTCTGGGAGTTTTAGAAAATTTTAAACTTTGAATAAAGAGAGGTAGAAGGAGGGAACAGCTGTGGTGTAGGAAGCAATGGTCTACCAAAGTTAGCAGGGTGGGCGGAGGAGGGCCAGGTTGTAGGTGATGCTCAGAGTGTACACTAGGTGGGCAGTCTCCCGTGAGCCCCCTGCACTGCTGCCCCCACCCCCAGCACGGATATGGATGGAGGCACCAACCTCTGTGTAGATGGAGGGCGTGAGGTGGCAGAGCAGCCGCACGTCGTCCTCCTGGCAGGCCTTCATGTCCATCATTAGGCACGTGTGCAGATCGCCCAGCTGAGTGGCCTGGGCAAATGACTCGTACAGGTTCATCTTCCCCGCGGCAGCTTTGCTACAAGACCAGATGGGCCTAAACCAGCAGCCTCACCCCAGCACCCACCTTCAAACACCCTTGAAGTAGGCTCTCGCTCTGGAATTGCCTGTCTGCCCTAGGTGTGCTTCTGTCTCATGTCCCTCCCTGCCACCTTCCCCAAGGGCCTGACAACTTATAGGAACCAGGAGACACTCACTTTTTTTTTTTTTTTGAGAAAGAGCCTCATTCTATCACCCCGGGTAGAGTGTAGTGGCATCATCGTAGCTCAATGCAACCTCAAACTCCTGGGCTCAAGTGATCCTCCTGCCTCAGTCTCTTGAGTAGCTGGGACTACAGGCGCATGCCACAATGCCTGGCTAATTTTTCTATTTTTTGTAGAGACGGGGTCTTGCTCTTTTTTTTTTTTTTTTTTGAGACAGAGTCTCACTCTGTTGCCCTGGCTAGAGTGAGTGCCGTGGCGTTAGCCTAGCTGACAGCAACCTCAAACTCCTGGGCTCAAGCGATCCTACTGCCTCAGCCTCCCGAGTAGCTGGGACTACAGGCACACGCCACCGTGCCCGGCTAATTTTTTCTATATATTTTTAGTTGTCCGATTAATTTCTTTCTATTTTTAGTAGAGACGAGGTCTTGCTCTTGCTCAGGCTGGTCTCGAACTCCTGAGCTCAAACAATCCTCCTGCCTCGGCCTCCCAGAGTGCTAGGATTACAGGCGTGAGCCCCCGCGCCCAGCCTGAGATGCTCCTCCTTCTCCCCACCCTTCCCCAGTGCTCCAGACGGGGCTCTGAACACAACGAGTGAAGCTACGACTGATGAGCACCGAGAAAAGAAAGAGGGCTCAGGTCAGGCTTTCTCTCTTGCTTTCTGGGCTCTAGCCATGAGGGCAATAACACCTCACACCATACACAAAACTCAACTCAAAATGGCTGACAGGCCTAAAGTAAGAAACAAAGCCACAGAACTAAAACTATGTTCTCTTAGAGAAAACATAGGAATAAATCTTCATGACATCGAAAGCACACGTGACAAAAGAAAAAAAACATAAATCTAACTTCATAAAAATTTGACACTTTTGTGATCCAAAGGATGCCATCAAAAAAGTGAAGATATGCCTTTCTCCTGGTGTTGGAAAAAACAAAAAACAACAAAAAAATGAAGACAATCCACAGAATGGGGTAAAATATTTGCAAATCATATATCTGATAAGGGACTTGTATCCAGAATATATAAATAACTCTTAAAAGTCAACAATAAAAAGACAAATAACCAAATTAAAAATGGGAAAGGATTTGAATAGGTATTTCTCCAAAGAAAATACACAAATGGCCAATAAATGCATGAAAAAATGCTCAATATCATTACCCACCAGGGAAATACAAATGAATACAAATGAAATACAAAACCACAATGTGATTCCATTTCACATCCACTAGGATAGCTGGAATCAAAAAGTCAGACAATTAAAAAAAAAAAGCACAGAGACTAAGGGGAAAAAAGCCAGATGACAAGTGCTGGGGAACATGCGGAGCAATCAGAACTCTCACACGTCGCTGGAGGGGACATAAAAGTAGCTGCAGCCACGCTGGAAAACAGTTCTGCGGTTCCCTGCCAGTGTAAAAACAGATTTTTCTGCATGATCCAGCAATTCCACTCCTAGGTATGTACCCAAGACAACTGAAAACATACGTCCACACAAAAACCTGTACATGAATGTTCACAGCAGCTCCATCTGCAATAGCAAAAAAGTGGAAACAACCCAAATGTCCACCAACAGACAAACGGATAAACAAAATGTGGTGTATCCATACACTGGAATAGTACTTGGCCATAGAAAGGAATGAAGAACTGATATACGTTACAACACAGATGAACCTTAAAAACATTAGGTTAGGTAAAAAAAGTGAGTCACAAAAGATCACACATTGTTTGATTCCATTTATCTGAAATGTCCAGAATAAGTAAATCTACAGAGACAGAAGGCAGGTCATTGGTTGCTGGGTGAAGGGAAGAACGGGAACAGGACTCCTAATGGGTATGGGGTTTCTTTTTAGGGTGATGTAAATTAGACAGTAGTGATAGTTGTACAACTTTGTGAATATACTACTGAATCGTACACTTTAAAAAGGTAAATTTTTCACGCCTGTACTCCTAGCACTCTGGGAGGCTGAGGCAGGAGGATTATTTGAGCTCAGGAGTTCGAGACCAGCCTGAGCAAGAGCGAGACCCTGTCTCTACTAAAAATAGAAAGAAATTAGCTGGACAACTAAAAATATACAGAAAAAATTAGCCGGGCATGATGGAGCATGCCTGTAGTCACAGCTACTCGGGAGGATGAGGCAGGAGGATCGCTTGAGCCCAGGAGTTTGAGGTTGCTGTCAGCTAGGCTGACACCACGGCACTCTAGCCTGGGCAACAGAGTGAGATTCTGTCTCAAAAAATAAAAATAAAAAAAAAATAAAAGGGTTAATTTTATATATAGCTATTATTTTTTTAAAAAAAACAGCAAACACATGGAAGGCCCTGGTGAAGACAGCCAAGGGTGGGAAAGTCAGTGTGTAGGAGGAGACAGGAAATGTGGGGAGCATACCCACCTGGCCCTCAGGTAGTAGAGCAGGTGGTAGCCAATCTTGGGCTGCTTCTGATATAGCTCCGAGAGAAGGTCCAGAAGCAGAGAGAAGCTGCTGTTGTCTTCCTGCATCTGGCATAGGTTCCTAGAGGAAGGGGTGAGAGGAGATGAGCAGAGCTTTACCTACGGCAGACTCTCCCATGGAGCTTCTGGGGTGGCGTGGGCTTTGTGTCCACTGTATACCTCCTCCTTCCTGGAAAGGGGCCCTGTTACCCCAAGCACAGTGCGCTGTCAGGGAAGACAGAGGACAGTGCGATATCTCCTACAGTTGGGTGCTTACCTAAATATTAGGTAGAGAGGCTTTCCTACAGACTCCTCCAGGGACCTACAAGAGGAAGGTTACATATGAGAGTCCACGTGAGGGGAGGGGAGGTAGGTTGCAGGCAGATATTATGGAGGACCAGCTTAAGGCCAGATGCCAGCCTGCTCCTTTTCTACCCAAAAGGCAAACTTTCTGCTGCTCCAGAGGCTTAGGAACAGAGAAAACAGGTTTCTAACAAAGAATCACAATTTGAGGTTGTCATCCTCATTGAAGGTGAGACTCTTGCCCTTCAGGGAGAGAGCCCCATCCAGGGTCCAATCCCACATGATTCAGCAAAGGTTGGGGCTACTGGGCCCAGCAGGAGGGGTTGAAGCAAAGGGAGTGTGTACCTCTCCTAGTACACACGGTATTGAGCAGGCAAAAATAAACCTTGTTTAAATGAAGCAGTACATATGAGAATAAAAACACTAAGTGAACAGATTATTTTTCTAAGGTTCACGGCAAAGTGCATCTTGGATTCGGACTATAAGAGAACACTCTGGCTCCTGAGTTAGCGGGGTTAGGGAAGATGAGCCTTACTCCTCGGTAATCTCCTCAGGCAGCACTTCCCCTCGAAAGTGGGCCTTGAAGAGCTCCTGCAGGCAGGAAGCAAGGACAGAAAGCTGCTCCGAGTCAAAGTCTTCCTGGGTGGTGAGACAAGGGAGGGAGTGTCACTACCTAGATCCAAGCCTTCCTGCCCCCACTATCCCACAGCCTTGGAATTCATGTTTCCACCTCTAGGATCAGCAAGCTCCCCACCCCCCATCAGAGGGAACCCATGTGGGGAGGGAGAAGGAGACAGTCAGCGTCCCTGGGAGATGTCTGCATGGGGAACTCTATGCTGAGCAGGCTGGGCTGCTTCCTCCCTAGGGGGCTGGGTTCCTCCTCACCTCTAGGACCTGGTCCACGATTTCCTGCATGACCTCACACTGGGCCTCCGTATCACTGCAGGACAGAAGTGAGAGGAAATCCCAGCGACATAAATGATAGCAGAGGGCAGGACACACACCCAGAACAGTGTGCACAAGCACACTCCCATGCACAACATGCACAGAGACAAAACAAAGAGCTCTGTGTAAAATCCCAGCTTGGGGGTCAGGGGAGGCTGTAGGGCAGAATTTGCTGCTCTTGGGAAGAGGCCCAAAGAAGGGGGAAATCCCCATCAACCCTACTTTGGTTCTCAGAGGCTCTTCTCCCCAGAATCCATGGAGTGGGAACCCAAGGTGTCAGGGAACGAGGCTGCCCCACTCCCAGCCCATAACCTCCAACATAAACTGCAGAAAAAAACCCTCATGAAGCTCCAACTACCTCGCCACACACTCCCATCACATTTTCCTCCAGCCTGCACCATCCTGCCACACCCACCAAGCACTAGGTACAGAGACTGGGGCTGGACCTCCGGAGGTGGAGAGTGAGGTCTGCACCCACCTCCCCTTCTGTAGCTGGAGTACTTTGTCCCTTAGGGATTCATCCAACTGGTCAAGGTAAGGGGTGATATCAACAGGCTCCTCCACGACTGTCTCCTTGATAGGGTGGAAGCGAAACTCTCTCTTCTTTCCTGAAGGTAGTGATTTGGGAAAGAAGTCAGTTTGCCCAGATGCTAGCAACAGAGACAGTCCCCTGAACCACATGTCCCTTCCTCACATGCCCTAAGTGTGCACCTGTGTACTCAATGTTGTGTGAGTGCCTAAAGCATCTCACTGAGCGTGCACATGTCCTAGCTCCTATATGCAAAAAAGTGCAGCAACCACTTCTTTTTCCTTCCTGCCTTTCGTGCTGAGTACAGGGCTCTGCACTCAGAGTCTCATCCAGTCAACCTGTTAACAAAACTTTAACTCACAGGGCAAAGGCGATAGAAAGGTTGCAGAGAGGCTGCTGCTACGAATTGGTCTCTCCAGGTTGACACAAGCCTGAATGAGCCGTTGCTGCTAGCCTCACCTTTGCTGTTGAGATCCTCCTCGTCATCACTGAAGGCTGCCTCCGCATTGTCGTAGCAACTCTCATCCTTATCCGACATATGGTTGTCCATCTCCATGGAAACTGGCTCCTCAATTTTAACTTGGGAGTAAAGAAAGACAAGGCATTTGATGGCCTCCCGTGTCCTCTAACATGTTCCATGCTTCTGGGAAGGGAGACGGGAGGGCAAGTGGGAGAATAAGGAGTTTATGACCTAAGTGGATTATTGACCCTGGAAGGACAAACCTAGTGTCCTCACAACCCTCCACGACCTACAGGGTGGATGCTGCCAGGAATAAGAACAGCACAGGACATGACTGCTCTATGCTCAGCTCAGAATTAGTGACTAGAGTAAGACCAGGGACAGTCCCAAGTGTTCTTTAATTTAAAACCAAGTTGGGATGTACTGCTTGGCTTAAGCCCTTATCCCAAAACAAAAAAGTGTGGTGGGGAGATGGCAGTCTGGGATCGGGAGAAAGATTTGAGACCCAACATGACAACCTCTCGTCAGGCGCCAGGGCCTAGAGCTCGACAGAGAGAAGAGATGGGCAAAGTTAAAATGAGATAAACAAACATTACGAGAAAGCCTTCTACCTACTGAGAAGGAGTTAATAAGAGAAAAAATTAGAGTTAAGAGTGCAAGAAAGATGAGCAAAAGTCAGATAAGATTAGATGAAGAGAACCAAGAGAGACAACACAAGAATGAATAAATAGAAAAACTGGGAAAGGAAAAGCTGCGATGGGCAGTGTCACAGAGGTGGAGAACCGCACACGGACGACATCCTAAACAGGACTCTGGTCTGAGAGCCTTGGATGGCATGTCCCTGTTTTGATACGGATGATGGAAGGGGAGGGCTCCATACCTTCCACAGGCGGGGACGGTGAGCTGCAGAACTCAGGAAACTTCTCTCTCAGCATTGCCCGCAGCTCTTTATCCAATTTAGGATTGTCAAACAGGGGAGCCAGGTGTCTAACGGGGAACACAAGTGAAGGTCAACATCAGAGCCCCTCATTTCTAGCTCAACATGGAGTTAACGAGATAGGTCTAAGCCCAATCTATATAACTGGGCCATATTCAGATTCTTGGAAGGGATCAACAGGGAGCATGAAGGCATTTGAAGCCCTTTGTAATAAGATGGCATGAGAGAAGTTCCTCTAAGAGTCAGGAGGACATATGCCCAGCAGCCTGAGGTGGAATCAGTACTTTTTACACCCGCCAAGGAAAAGGGCCAGCAGTAGTATGGCAGTATCTGGATGTGCCTGACCTACAGGTGACTGGACCTAATGAAAAATGGGAAAACAAACCCCCCACCCCACCCCCAAACTTCTTACGCCAAGACCCGTTTCTCCACAATGTGGTTGAGGGAGGAAAAGACACCTTGCCGCACATGGCCCTCCAATGGTGGATAGAAGTTGGGAATAATCTGGAAGGGAACAACGGGAGGAGAAAATGAGCACAGGACACTCTATCCAGAGTGTTCCGCTGAACCAGATCTAAAAGCTGCTTTGGTTTGATCAGGGGACACTGGGGAGGATGGCTGCAGAGAGGATTGGCGTTTCTGACCATTCCGGGCCACTAATATGGGAAACTCTCACTGGACCTGGCTGCTCCTCAAGGAGACGAGATTCTACCATGAGTCATCATCCCTGTGGTTGAGAAACCCCATGGAAACACGGGAAGATCCACTGGAGACAGTGGGAATATGGAAGGGAAGCATTCACTGAGGGGACAGGACCCATGGTGACTTCTGCTGCCACAGTCAAGGGGCACCGAGAAGACTCATTCACTGGGAGATGAGGGGGATACACTTAACTCTGTTCATCCAGACATGGGGAGAAAAGAGAGCTGGGGCACTTACGCGGCACATGAAGTCCAGGAGTGTGGCAGTGATGGCTGGATGAGGCTTCATGGAGTGATGCATGACCAGGATAGCTGGTTCTGGACAATGTGGAATTAAAGGGCCCCCCCCATCAGAGAGTCTGTTTCCAGCTCCGCAAGATGGGATGCCAATATACATGAACAGCTCTGGGGATGCTGTGTCTATTCCTCCCACTCCCACTGAGCAGACCCAAAAGCAGACAGGCCCCCAAACAGCTCTTAGCCTTTACCTCCCTTCTTGCCCCCAGCACTCAGCGTGGGGAAGGGAGGTAGTAGGAGAGGAAAAGCAGGACATGGTACAGCTTTTCCTCTGCCTAGGCTGTCCCCCAGCCCAAGCCTAAGGCCGTGGTGGGAGGGGTGAACTGACTGCTCAGCCTCATCAAAGCAATTCTCCTTCTAGGTCAAGGGAGAACTGATGAGGAACAACGGAACTGCTCCCAGATAAGCTGCCTCCCCTCCACGCTGCCCTGAGATTTATGACTGCTATCACTACGACAAGGCAGTGGGGACCTGGGGGATGGGGAAGTGGCGCTGCCTGGTCTCCGTCACGTACCTATGTTCATAATGCTATCCTTGTCTGGACTAAAGAACAGCCAGTCGTAAAACAAAGCCAGCTTGGCATTAGAGGCAGCAACATTTGACTGGAAAAGAGAGGAGAAAAAAAAGAGGGCTAGTTTCATCAACCAGCTCCATTCCCTTCAGAGGCCCAAGGCAGATTCCAGGGCCCACTTAGCTGCCCCGTCTACGAAAGTCAGCTCCTAGTGAAACAGTGTGGAATGCCCACGGGGTGAGAGGCACCTGAGTCTGTGTTATGCTTGAGTGTGAGTAAGCGGCCTTACCAACCAAGAGGATGGGCACTGGCCTGGGTTCTTCATATACCCAGAAGTACACATCCCTGAGCCCCATAAGAGAGAACCCTTGTACCGAGAGTCCACCGATCACCCCTGAGCTGAGGCAACACTCAGACCAGCCCCCTGGGCTGCCCTTGCTGGGCTCCCCCAGCACATTCCTGAAGAAGAGACCCCTTAGGAACAGGCTGTTGTCATATCTGAATCAGCACATTCCAAAGACCCAGTCAGATGGGGGAGGAGTAACCTTGTCAGAAGAGGTCAGGGGGCAGCCAGATGCCAGAGAATGGACAGTTTCCCACCCCGGGCACGGGGAGGGAAATGCTGGGAAGGAAATGGCTCGCTGCAGATTTACTACATGCAGAGAAGGGAAGTATCCAAGCTGATGCCAAAAGGCATGGAGGTGAGGGTCTAAAGATTGCAAGCTCTGAGTTAAGAAAGGAACAATTCAGAGGAATAGCCATTATGTAGTTTCTGGAAGCTAAAACAAAAAAGGCAAGGATGCCTCAGATATCCAAGCTTTGGAGGTTGGCAATAGAACCTGTTGAACCCGAAACCCAGGTGGAACATAATGAGTATAAGTAAATTTCTAGAGACTCAAAGGGAAGTGGGGCAAAAAGCCAAGGCATTCAAGTGAACCAGAGTGAAAAAGGGGCCCTCAGGGGTGAGACAGGCCTGCAGTGAGGAAGAAGCATGGAAATATGGGGAACACGAAGGAAGAGGCACCCTTCACCACCCAATATCCTCTGCCCCGTGGCCCAGCCCCTCACCGTGCATGTTGTCAGGAGCCAACCAATGATGGCCCACCGGGGCAAGATATCTGAACTCAGTACTTCATTAGAAGGGTGGACTACCCCACAGATGTAGCGAATGAGGTCACAGCGCAGAGACTGACTGTCTGGAGTTGACAGGTACTGGCGCTGGAACCAATCCTGATATCGCTTTTGTTGACCAAACCGTACCTAGGAGAAGTTGGAAAAAGAAACTTAGAAGGAAGGGTGGGGTCCCTGAACAGAGGAAAACAAGCAACATTCAACTCTAGCCTTGACCTAGACCTCCATTTCTTCCCACAATGTATTCATTAGCTCATACTGTCTCTCAAGTCTCCCCTCTTTTGGGAGGACTTCCTAATTTAAGAGCATGCTGACAGTTTCCAGCTTGCCTCGCACACGCCAGTGGCACATTCATTTTTGCCATCAAGCTGATACTATATTTACCCCCAACTGCAACTGTAGTGCACTTTTGGCTCCTTACTGCTGGTACTGGTCACTGATTCTCCAGTCATAAGCATAATCTTTTCTCATTTTCTTGAGCCACTGGTGAACAGCAAGGAATGTTCCTCAAGAGCAAGAGCTGAGCCTGTTCACCACTCAGCACTGACTGAGAGCTTCCTGCTGCTGGGCAACCTAACAGAACCATTATCCAAGGCATAGACTCTCCACATCCTCTTGCAGCTGGTTCTTCCCCCAAACAGACCCTAAACCGTTATAAACAGTAACACCAAATAAGGAAAAAGATCTGGTCTTCCTCTTCTATCTCCCATCTGTCTGAAGAAATCAACCAAAATAGAGCAAAAGGGTAAAAAATAAACAAAAAGATACCTCTAGACCAATACTGTCAAACAGAACATTTTTGCAATGAGGATGGCTATTGAGCACTTGAAATGTAGCCATTGTGACTAAGATACTGAATTTTTAATTTTACTTTACTAACTTAAATTTAAATTGCAACACATGGCTACCACATGGGACAGCACAGATCTAGACAGCTTTGCATGACTTGGGAAACTGAAAGCTGGCTAGGGCAGCAGGTCCCTAAAGCCAGACCGACTGTAGAGGAATTGCCTGGGAAGTTTGCTAAAAACACAGATTCTTCAAGCAGATTCTCTGGGAGAGTGGGACCCAGGAAACTGCATCTTTAACGTGTTCCTCAGGTAATTCTGTCGTAATTCAGCCATGTTTGGAAACCAAAAGGCCACAGCCTCTTCCTGAGAGCTCACGGTTTCCCTGGAGCAACTGTGGATTTTCCTAGAATGAGCACTCACTCTACCCTTTTATAGCACATTTCACACTTCTAAATGATATTATTTGTATACAATTACCGGTTTAATGACTGTTTTAGACAGACTGAAAGTATCACAAGAGCTGGAATTGTATCTCTCTTATTCAATACTGTACCCCCAATTCTTAGCACCATGCCCAATGTGTAGGTGCAGAATGAACAAAGGAAAGCAGCCAGCACCCAGGTGGATCAGGGGCACCCGCTTAGCCACCACTCCACTATAGAGTGGTGCACAATGGTTACAGATCCACAGACTGAAGCAAGAAGCCCAGCTAGCACCTGCGTCTCCTCTTCCTGCTGCAATGGGTTAGCTTACCCGGGATGTCATGAAGAGGAGCTTAGTCTCCATGTCTGGGGTTAGACGACATGCTAGGAATTTTCGGGATGTTCTCGACTGAAGAAGCTGTAGGATACCTGAACCAAATGTGGAAGGGAAGAGAAAAGAAAGAAACCTGAGAACCAGAAGGAATGGAAGACAGGTGGTGAACCTTGGCCAGGTACTGATGGCCTATGATCTTGATCATGGGGAAATTCTATTGATAAGACACGACCAAGGGAAGTCAAGCATAGGTACAAACGGGGATTCTAACCAGCATTTGTGTGTTCTGCTCCAACCATCCGCCATCCCCAGGCCTCAACTACATTAATTTCCTTCTTCTGTTGGCCTTCCAGAGCCCCCTACCCACATGATTCCAGTTGGCAATAGGTTGCAAAGTTAAGGGAATAACATGGGAAACTGCAGCCTCTCTTCCTGCTGCTGATGGTCCCATCAAAGGGTCAGGATCAATGTGGTATTCTGGCATGAGCACAAGCTCTGGAGTCAGAAAGACCTGGATCCAAATCGTGCCTCTGTCATTTACTAGCTGTGTAGCCTTGGGCAAATTACTTAATCTCTTTAACCCTCAGTTTATCTAGAAACATGGAAAGTAAAATACTCATCTTACAGGGCTGTCCTGAAGACTAAATGAGTTAACATATGTGTGCCTAACACAGAGGAGGTACTCAAAGCAACTCAATACACGTTCAATATAAGGTAGGCCCAGCACTTTCCTCTCTTCTTTCCTGACTTCCCAGGTCCTCGACAATTGCTTTCAGTTTGTATGTGTGCGTGCACACACACGCACATGTGTGTTGGAGATGGGGTGAGGAGCAAAGCTGTACAGTTATTGTTCAGACCATAGTAGGACCCTGGGAAAGGGAAGGGCATATGAAAAGGACCTTGTCACAGTGAGGCACACAGAGACTCTTTCTCTCCCTTAAAAGAAGATTTTGGCCAAGCTGGATCCTTGGAATTAGAGGCAAGACTTCTCTCAGGGAGGAGTCTTCTCTTACAGGATTATTTCCAGCCCCTCTGCTGACTCAGTCTCACGAGTTGACCTCTGACTCCCCTGCTGGACTCAGCAAAGCTAGAAACTGGTCATCGGCTCACCTCCTGAGCCAAGGAGCTGCCGGGAGGGGAGGAGGAGGAGGATCACAGTTCTCTGTCTCACTTTTTTCTTGGTAGTAATGACAGCTGGAGTCTGCCAAATAGGGGATGTCTAAGAACCACATGAATTGTTCTGCACCTCTGCCCCTATCCAGCTGTACTTGGCAAAGCCTACCCTGTCCCAAGCTTTCTATATCTGACACCCAAAGACTCCTACCCACCAACCACTACCTATTTTTTTGAGACAGGATCTTGCTATATTGTCCAGTCTGGTCTCAAACTCCTGGGCTCAAGTGATCCTCCTGCCTCACCCTTTCAAGTCGCTGGGATTACAGGTGTGAGCCACTGTGTACGGCTCAACCTCTACCATCTTGATTCAGGCAGGACATACACACTGACCTCCCGCCTCTCAAGGATATGATGCCCAGGCCCTTACTTACCTGTGAACTGAGGACTCAAGGCCTGAGGGTTATGGATAATATCTTTCCAAAGCAGTTCAAATTCTGGTATCCTAGCAACATTCTGGAGTAGTCTTACAAGGTCTCGACCAATCATCAAACATTCCATGAACTTGATGGGGAGGAGGACGAAGGAGGGGGGTCAGGAAAGAAAATAAAAACATGGATTGTTTACCTGCTGGAGGGAGGATAAAGGAACAACATGTTCTCAGGAGGGAAGGAAAGAGGGTAGAAGGGACTATATGATTTCTTCTGGAACCAAAGGATTGGCTCCTAGCTATTCAAGGGAAAAGAGCTGGAGACTGAGAACAAGAATGGGAGGTTAATGGGAAGTGCTGAAGCCCTGCTGGCTTTCACATTAATCTACTCCCCTTACCCAGAACTGTTTCAATCCAGTTCACGGTAGACTAAGATTCCAATAGAAGGGGATTGGCAAATTGAGCCCCAGACTATCCCAAAACTCATCCTGTGCAACAGGATTCTGTGGGTCCAATTCTGTGGTAACAGAAATGTCTATACCTGTGCAGTTCAAATAAAACCATTAGCAATGTGTGGCTAATACAACTAAGGAACTGAACTTTAAAGTTTTATATAACATTAATTTTAATTTAAATCACCACATGTGGCCGGCGGCTACCATATTAGCACAGCTCTAAGATATCTCTCTTAGGAGATCTGATAGTGGACAATTCATAATCCCACTTGAATATGGGAATTACCCAGGAGGGTAGATGGGGGGATGTCGTAATGGTGGGCACACAAGGACAGCTAGTGTCTCTCGTACAATAGTGTTCATGAAGCTGACCAGGAAAATCCCTGGGATGCCTGCATAACAGGTAGCATTTCTAGGAACTAGGGCTGCTCCATACTGATTCCCCACCCCTACCCTCACCTGCCTAAGATCTTAAAGTACCTCCATCTCTAACAAGGCATCCCTGACCCAGGTGCACAAAACCTATAGGTGCAAGCTTGGCTCAGACTAGGGAAAAAAAGCAAAAAAACCTATAGAGGTATCCCATCATGAGTCTCACTTCCCCATACTGTTTTGTCCAACACCCTCACCCGCTCCCGAAGCAGTGAGATGCAGAAGTCTACTTCCTTCTGCCGCAGAGCCTGGAGCTGGGCAGTCCCGTGGTGGTCGACGATGAGGCGGAGGTACGTGTAAACAGCCATGGCGATGAGGATGCTGCTCTTCAGTACCCACTCCCTGCAGGGAGGCAAGACACTGGCACCTCGCCCCATCTAGACCCACTCACCCTCCAATTCACCCCTGCCCTGGGCTTGGCTCCAGTGCCTCGGAAATGTTTGATGATTAGACACTGGGAGTAGGTCCTTTGGTTTTTTGCTTGCTTGCTAATGCTGTTATTATCTATCTTGGACTATCAATCTGCTAAGGTAAGGACAACTTCCTAATTTTCTCCACCAGGTACCCAGTAAAGATAGTGCTGAATGAAAGCAATTTCTTCTTACCACATAACTACTTAGCTTTGAATAAAATAACTTTGTTTGTGACTCATTCATTCAAACATTTACTGAGTGTCTGTTATGTACCAAGAAATGTGTAAGGTACTAGGGACAGAGATAAGCTACCGCTTCTACTCAGCTCAGACTATAGGGAAAGAGTTTCGTTAAGTGTCCCTAAGTTAGCAGTTCTTTTTTTTTTTTTTTTTTTGAGACAGAGTCTGGCTCTGTTGCCTGTGCTAGAGTGCCGTGGTGTCAGCCTAGCTCACAGCAACCTCAAACTCCTGGGCTCAAGCGATCCTCCTGCCTCAGCCTCCCGAGTAGCTGGGACTACAGGCATGAGCCACCATGCCTGGCTAATTTTTTCTATATATATATATACATATATATATATTATTTTTTCAGTTGTCCAGGTCATTTCTTTCTATTTTTTAGTGGAGATGGGGTCTCACTCTTGTTCAGGCTGGTCTCGAACTCCTGACCTTGAGCGATCCACCCGCCTCAGCCTCCCAGAGTGCTAGGATTACAGGCGTGAGCCATCACGCTGGGCCAGCAGTTCTTAAGTGTGGTGTAAAATCCTCTGGGGATGTCCAAGACCCCTTCAGGACCCTGAAGTTTTTAGAACATATCGTACTGGCCCTGTTATCTGTTTGTCATTAGCAGCCCACCATGCCACAAACCTTTCCCTGGCTCGCTCTCTAGTCACCAATATGTCGCCAGCCCTAAATCACCAATCTGAAGAAAAAAACCCCATTCTGGATGGCAAAATCCATCTTCCCAGGAGTTTTAGAATTTCCCTGGGGAAAAAGGGTATAATGAAAGAATTGTTTGTTCCCTCCTGCTTTAACAGGAGTAGAGAGAAGGAAACAGTGAGGAAATTCCCAAAACTCTAATGCTCTCTCTAAGTGCCAAAATTGGGAAGCTGTCTCCCCCAAGCAAATAGTTTGTAATGGCTTTGGCACTCTTGCTGGAGGGCAGGGAATTGGAGGAAGAAAACATGGAGTTTAGTTAATCCAATCAGACAACATCCTGATTCCGGAAAAGAGCGCAGGCCACCTAATTAAAAGACTCTGGCCTTTTCCTTTCACAGAATAAAAGCATTAGCCAAGGTCACTGGGGAGGGTTCCCTGCCCCCACCTGCTACCTTTTAACTCCACAGCCCTACAAACACTTGGAAAGGAGTGAGAAGGAGGTTGTAGAAGAAGACATAGTTTTCAACTTCTAAGTACTAACTTTCACCAAAAGATTTGAGGTTTTTGGAGGGTAGGGA
Organism: Propithecus coquereli; assembly: GCF_000956105.1. Taxonomy (NCBI): domain Eukaryota; kingdom Metazoa; phylum Chordata; class Mammalia; order Primates; family Indriidae; genus Propithecus; species Propithecus coquereli. Next base: position 3,839,581 of record NW_012151840.1, read on the forward strand.
AAAGGTGGGGCAGTTTTATCTGGCTGTTATTTGATGCTTGTATACGAAACTCAGCTTTAAGGTATGGGGACAGGAGGTATCTGGCACCAGGAACAAAATAAGAAAAATCACTTCTTAGGAACATTGCTAATAGAAGTAATAAATACATCTGAATCCTAGAATGGTGTAATAAAGAGAAAGAGAGATGAAAGTGAGACCCTCTGACCCAGGACACTAAAAAGGCACAGAGACCTAAGAGAAGAGACTGGTTAAGAGACTGCTAGGATCGCAGGTGCTAGCGCAACCATGAGAATAACAAGTGCTCCAGGCCCCGATGTAGCTGCACATCCATGCCCAGAGCACTAGGTGGCACTGCATAGCAGACCTGGCAGGGCTTTTAGGCTTGGGCAGAGCACAGGACACAGCCAGCGTGAATAATGGGAGGAGATCCATTCTTCTAAACCGCATATAGTAGTAGGGCTAGTATTAGCCTTCTCCATCGGTTGGCTGCTATGGTGTCCTAACCCAGAAAGAGACTCTGAAATCAAGCAAGAGGAAGACTGAGGCCAAGGGCAATGCCTCATCCCCAACCAAGTTCAGATATGGAACAGCCCCATTAAAATTTCTGATTGAGCAATGAAGGATCACAGATTAAGAAAAAAAAAATCCTTGTCCTTTATTTTGATGAGGAACGAAAAGAATCAGCCAGAAAGCCCAATATGCTCCCCTTATGCGCTCTATACCACCGGAGCCTCCAAGCTCTATGTGCAAACTCTGGCAGGATTCACTGATTTCTACTACCTCCTCATGCCCACTGCCCCCTGTGCCACTTCAAAAACAGCATGGGTTGGATGGAGAGGCTTGGAAGGGAGAAAAGGGGTACCTGCCAGGCCTGGGTAGTTGGCCAGCCCCATGCTGCTGAGCTCATTCTCCCTCAACTCCCCCCAAAGATAAACATTCCAAGGAGGTCTGCATCAAAAATAAACTCTTATCAGATGAAACCACTTTTTCCTGGGCTCTGAGATATTTTAGCAAAGACCTCTTTCCCATTCCTCCATCCATGGGGCCACACCATGGCATTAATTCCCTCACTTGCCACCAATACACTTGTCTCTCCCTCCCCTTTCCTCCCCCTCTCTAACTGAAGGTGTTCTTGGGCCACACAATCCCCCCATCCCCATTTCCCGCACGCACACCCGATAGCCATTATCTGGCTCTTGCCCCACCCTTGATGGTGGACTCTACCTCTGCTCCGTCAGGATATCCAGAACACTTTCTGCCAACCAGATATTTTTGGCTGTAACATCTCCACCTGATTTCAAAGGGGGAAAAAGAAAGTCAGAATAGCTTTGATTAGCAACTCAGCTAATCCAATACATCTCTTCATTCCGCTGGTCCACCCTAACTGTTATTCCAACATTGTTATCCTGAATGCTAGAATAAATCTCCTTCTATTCTGCCAGGCTTTAAAGTTTCCACCTTTGCCTCCAGAGAGAAGGGAAGGGAAGGTTCTGGATTTTTCTAGAAACCAGAGCTGCTACTTTCCCATAGATTGGGAGTTGGAGTGCAAACACTCTGGCCTTTGAAAAGGAATGTATGAGAAACCCACAGTTGGAAAGAAACGATGGTATCTCAGAGAGGGCCTGAGAGGTACAGGTGGCCGGCAACAGCTACAGTCCAGCATCTGGATGTCCTAAGTTCTGTGCTCAGGCTCACAACTGGCCAAGAGTTTCTTGTTTCCAGATAGCAGTCTTCAGTGCTTGCTATGGAACTTCCTAAGGCAGAATTAACATGCAATGCCAGACCAAACTCTTGGGATGAGAAATGGGGGCTGGAAGTGCCAAACAGGGAAGAAAGTACCAGGAGAGAGGATAAAAATAGCCAGCACAATGCTATGCCTTGCCTCAGGTTCCAATTTAAAAATTCAATGTTCGCATAGTCACACATCACACAGATTAAGGTTTCTACACATCAAAATAGGAGCATCAGTGTTACGTAAAATCCTAAAGAGGAGCAACACCCCAATGGGCAAATGGTGAGGTAGAGCGGCAGGGTCATTTTTAAACAAACACATGCAATCTTGAGAGTGGCCTCTTGGATATTCATTGGCTCAGGCAGATGTCACTGATGCCAAGATGATAATACAAACTAAATGTCAGGGTCTGTTATGTGACATAGTTTGTCCCTCAGACTGGCTCCAATTAGATGTTAAGATTATTAGTGAGCGAGTGTTCAGAACATGGGGATGGAGCCAGGGAAGATGTCTAGGTTTCCTGAAGCATAATGACATGGGAACAAATTATTTGCTCTCACTTCTCTCCCCATTCCTTCCTGATCTGATATGCCATGAAGCCTCAAAGTGAAGACTGGCTAAATTAGGCCAAATATTCTGTCAGGCCATAGGTTTGGCAAGGAAGAAAATGAGGCAAAACTTATTGCTTCAAAAGACCTCCTATGATTTTTCAGTGTATTGCTTTCTGTAACATAGGTGGCCAGAAGATGTCTGTATCAGAAGAAAAGAGTCTAAGCAACTCAGGAATTGAGTCCCTTAGGCACATTCTCCATGGACTGCAGTTAGTCTCTGGGCTCCCCTCCTTTTTTCCTTATGCTCCTGCCATCAAACTCACCTGCTATCTGCTTCATAAATGTCATGCACACACCATCGGCTCCCAGAACCCCACTCTTCACTAGTTCCCGTACCAACCACACCAACTAAAGGAAAGAAGAAAAAACAGCTGAAGAGCAGGGCCTGTGAGTTTGAGAAAGGAGCTAATTCAATCACATTATAATTCAGGTGCACAAGGGTAGGAGTGTGTTAGCCCCGATTCCTCCTTTCCTTCCCTGTGAGAGAGAGGAATGGGAGGCTTGGAAGGGAGAAAAGGGATACCTCCAGGCCTGTGTAGTTGGCTGGCCCCATACTGCTGAGCTCATCCTCCCTCGACTCCCCCCAAAGGTAAACATGCCAAGGAGGTCTGCATCATTCTTCTCTTTTCTTTCTGGCCTTACCTGAGTACGGCAGGTATCCTGCAACTTCAGGTACTTCTCCATAAGTATCTGGTTGATTTTATTCAGGACAATATTCATGCCGTCACGACTCACCAGAGCCAAGTCGCGGTAACACTGTGAGAAGTGAGGTCTGTGAGCAGCCAGCAGGCTGAGGATGACGTTCCTGACTCCACCTGTAGTGGACCCCCGCCCTTGAGTATCTTAAACTTAAATAACACCAGTGGGATACCGAGCAGTGGTGAAACACTTCCCTTCCACAGGGCTCCTCCGTCCCACACCTATCTCTTGCTCTGTCACACAGGGTGGGGAAAAGGGACTGGGCTATCCTCTAATAAGGCAGGAAAGCCTGCTGAGCAAGGTTCCTGGTCATGTCCCTGTTCCCCTCCCTCCCCTCTTAGGAAGTGTCATACTGTTTGATGCCACAAGCTGAGCAAAACCAGGTGGAGGCCATCTGCTTTTCATCTGCTAGTAAAAGGTCACCTCAGAATGGGTTTGGTTGAACAAGCCAGATAGGATCCCAAAGAGGTTTTTAGACCTGTACTGACCCAGCCAGATGCAGCAAAGGGAGTAGTAAGGGAAGAGGATCAGGGCAGGCCCCAGACAGAAAGGGCAGAACCAAAACTGAATTTCCCTAACTAAATGTCTTTCTTCTTTTCACTGGGATGCCCTTTCCTTCTGCCAAGTATTGAAAAAGGAGAGGTCCTCTAGCATACTCAACCCGGGGGAGGTGAGAGAGGACATGCCAGTTTCTTCTGCGAGAGTCATTGCTTCCCTTCCCCTTAGAGCTTTTCTCACCCTGTCTCTCTAGTGAGACCAGACTCCTGGAGGAATACCTTAGGGGGCCTAATTAGCAACCTGCTTAGCTTGCTGAGTTCTATCCTGTCAGGGTCTCATCAGAAAGGGTAGAGATTAGGTAGGTAGCTTTCCACAACCTCTGAAGGCCAGTAGCAAAGATGGCATCAACAATAACAATAGTAAAAGCTAACAACCATTGGCATTGTGCACAAACTTTATATTCTATGATATATATTATTGCATTTGATAAATAAAACAACCTTTGAAATAGATAATATTCATTAGTATCTCTATTTTTAGAAATAAGGAGACAGGCATAGAGAGGGTAAAGCAATTCACCCCAGGTCACATAAGAGATTAGAGGAAGAACCAGGATTCAAATCTAGGCAGTCCAATTCTAGATTCCATGCTTAACAACGTCTTATACCAACATTAGAAATAACTAGATGCAGCCGGGCGCGGTGGCTCACGCCTGTAATCCTGGCTCTCTGGGAGGCGGAGGCAGGCGGATTATTTGAGCTCAGGAGTTCGAAACCAGCCTGAGCAAGAGCAAGACCCCGTCTCTACTAAAATTAGAAAGAAATTAATTGGACAACTAAAAATATATAGAAAAAATTAGCCGGGCATGGTGGCGCATGCCTGTAGTCCCAGCTTCTCGGGAGGCTGAGGCAGGAGGATCGCTTGAGCCCAGGAGTTTGAGGTTGCTGTGAGCTAGGATGCTGTGAGCCACGGCACTCTAGCCCGGGCAACACAGTGAGACTCTGTCTCAAAAAAAAAAAAAAAAGAAATAACTAGATGGAAAAGAGGCTTCCAGGGATGGAAGTAAGAGTCTGTAATGGTTTTGAGACAACTACATTTCTAAACCCTTTCATCCTGAGCATTCAAAAGAGATGTACCCCTCAAGACCAGCTGCTCTCTGGCCTTAGTGTGACAAGGGTCTTCTTACAGATGAGCTACTGTTACTTCCTCCTGCCTCTGTTGTCCTTAGGTCGAATAAATTGATCTGATAAAAATACCAACAGTTAGAGATCCTCTATGTGCCACAAATTTTTTATACCCAAAGGAGAATTTATCTTCTGACTCCATCTGCGGGACAGTTGGGAGATCGAGAAAACAAGGAAACAGGGAAGAGATAAAGGGGCCCAGGGAACTGCTGTGAATGTGCTGGTCAGCAAATGTTGGTGACCTGGAGCCTCCCCCACAGGTAAGTCACAGAATGGGCAGAGAGGATGAGGGAGGTGGCAGAAGGAAAATCTGTGTCAGGCCAAAGATAGAGACAGTGCTAACCAGAGAAGAAACTTGTTCAACTGAAAGCAGAAATCCTGGAAATGCAGAATAGACCCAGGACAGGGAAGAAGGACAAGTATCTCAGGAGATACAGGGTCAGACGAAAAGAGCAGACAGCATCTGCCTAAGTCCATACTCCACCTGGGACCTTTATTAACCATAACTGCTGGTAACACACGGCAGCTGGGCACCAAGAATATCGTATCCCTGAGGCTACCAGTTGTCTTACCAATGTCTGTGCCAGTTTGGTGACTGGCAGATGGGGAAAAAGAACCTCAGTGAAGAACACAGAAGAAAAGCAGAGGGTCTCAAAAGAAAGGGAATGTGACAGGATAGCACTGAGGTAGCACAGCTATCCTGACCGTGTCAAGAGCAGTATTGTTCCAGCCTAGGCCCTTGTAGCCCCCAACCTTCTTTCTAGAGCTGCCTGGTGGGAGAATCACCCAGATCAAGAACTGCCTGGGCCCTTCACCCTTTGATGAAGAGAGATCTTGGCACCGATGTTAGACCCTTTCCCATTACCTTTATCTACTGACTGCTGGAGCCTGCACAGCTTAGGCCTGCAGCTTAGCCTCCCTCCTCAGCACAGTTCCCCAGCCTGTTCCAGCTGTTTAGTTCAGACACCAAATGGGATATAAACTCCAAGAGGCATTGCACAGTGGCTCACACCTATAATCCCAGCACTTTGGGAGGCCAAGGAAGGAGGATCGCTTGAGCCCAGGTGACAGTGAGCTATGATCATGCCATTGCACTCCAGCCTGAGCAACAGAGCAAGAGCCTATCTGTAAAAAAACAAACCCGAAGAATATAAACATTCCTAGGAGCTGCCAAAAGAGCAGATGCAAATCAAGAAAGTATAACTGGAACAAAATCCACTTTATGTGTATTGAACTCTTTACCAATACCTGACCTGCTTTCTCCTTAACTGAGTTCTGTTATTCACCTGTTCAATCCACCCTAATCCCACCCACTAAATCCCAGAGAGCTGGCCCTAACTCCTCGGACCTGCCTGCCAGTATTAACAGGCTCCTCGGCTCATGCTTTTCCAGAGCAGGTTCCTACTGTGTTCAAGACTCAGTTTTCACTACTACCTTCTCTGGCAACCCCACCACCTATGGCTAGGCCTGTAGAGATTCAGGAACAATTAAATCTCAAACCCATCCAGAGGTTTCTGTTTCAAAAGTAGAATCACCCCCAAATATAAACCCTTAAAAAACAGTTCCCTTGCTTTAAGCTAAAGCCTAAAACAGTGCATTAGAACCAGTTCTCATCAGTAACTCCCACCTAAAACTTCTTTCTGCAGGACAGAAGCTTTTTACAAAGTAATTACTCTTTTAGGGAGAAGAATCAAAGCTCTAGGGAGATACGTCACTAATGCTTCCACCACACTCTGACCTGGCTCAAGGTCTCTGAATGAGTCACTTCCTGATACTTCCTCACTCACCTAAAACTGCATCCTTCTAATTCTGTCTCTACCACCTTTGTCTGAAAAGGCCCGACCTGGGGGCTCAGCCTAGGAGGCGCATGGGTAGCAGATTTGGAAAATGTTAGCATGTGAACATGAATCCTGGCACAGCCGTCAACCAGTTATGAGATGCAAGGCAAGATATTTCACCTCCCCAGAGGGCCTGGGCCTCCTTCGTGGGGTTGTCATAGGGCAAAAAGAAGAGGAGATGCTCTAGTCTCTTGCTGTGTTCGGATGGCCAAATTCATGACATAATAGCATTTACAATGTAGAGCCTCTTACCGCCAGGCCAGGCAAAGGGCTAGAATTACCACACACACCCTGCCCTCTTCACTGAGGTTTACTGATTTACCCTGGCTGATCAGATCAACTTAAACAAACAAACACACCAAAGCTTTCCAATAGACGAGACTAATTTGCATGAGATGACTAAATGAGAGTTTAATTGTATTTTTAAAAACCCACGCAGAGAAAATTAGCCAGGCACGGTGATCCCAGCTACTTGGGAAGATGAGGTGAGAGGACCGCTTGAGCCCAGAAGCTCAAGACCAGCTTCGGCAACATGGTGAGACCCCATCTCAAAAAGAAAAAGGCAGGCGGGGAATTAAACCTTGACCCTAACCCATCTACTCCCATCTTTGCCAACAATTTCTTTAAAATGGATGGGTTAAACTGGATCATATCACCACCAAATTGGAAACATTCATAGGTCTTCGAGGATCTTGATGATAAATTCAGTATGAAAGTGAAATAGCAATTTAACTCAACAAGGTCCCAGCCCAGAAGGGCCTTGGCTCTCCTGGGAAACCAAGGAGTTGTGAATACTTGCTGCCTCACTGCCCACCCTCACCCTAGACCTTATTCCAGCTGGCATCAGAGAAGTACAAATAAATCAGGTTCCCATGTCCATAAATCCTTCCCCGGAGGCTAACTCAAGTAGCTGCGCCAGGGGACCGTGAGCATCCTGTTCTTGTTCCTGGGAATGATTTTCCTTTGGTTTTCCTTGATAAAACAAATGACAACATCTCTGACCTTCAAGCCTCACAGGTAAACTAGAAGTAGTCTGGGGGAGAGGATAAAGCCACAACCTCATACGGTTTTGAGGGAAGATAAGATGAGATCTTGTCTGGATAAAGCCTAACAGAATGCTGGGCATAGAGCACGTTTGTTTCCTTCAACATCATCCTTATTCAGGGAAGAGCCAATGAGAATACTGAATTCTCCTACTCTAAGCTCTTCTCTTGTTAGTGTTGCACAGTCAACGCCAGATACCAGGGACAGATTTTATATCATCATATCAACACCCAAAGGACACAGAATTGCTGGAAAGAGGAAATTTGGAGAGGCAGAAAACAGAATTTTGCTACTTTATTACAAACAGAACAGAATACAAAGAGATCACCCTGCCTAGTCCCTCACCTCAAGGAAGGACCCCACTTAAACCATTCCACATGAGGGAAACTTTTCTGTTTGTGAAGAACCCCAGACTAGTTTTTATACAATATTCCTCAGGAAGTCTGAGTCCAGTGTACCTCAGTGTTCTCTTAATCACTGCAGTACTTACTGCATCAATCATGTAACATTAAGCTGTCTAATCTAAATCCTACTTGCTGCAATTTTAAGCCTGCTTTCTATTCACCTGCCAACGGCAGAATCTGCAAACTACAGGCCATGCTCTACTGGATAAGAGCTCGCATAGACTTGGTTATAGTTGTTCTCTTCTCTGCTCTGGATTAAATTCCAATCTTTTTAGCCTTGCCTCATAAATCTAAAATTTTAAATTCTATGTGTTTTTTCACTCTCACAACTGCCTTTTTTTGCCTTTTAGCTTCAGAATCTGGAAGCAGAGAAACAACTTTAGTTAGAGAATGACCAATTCACTGAGAGTAAAGAGGAAGGTGTAAATATATTTGGAGAACAAGGTGATCCAGCTCTCTTTAAAGAGTCTCATACTACCACAGTTAAACTACAAGTTCCACCATATTCCCAGATCATGTATGAGCAGGGTTCGTGGGCCCAGAGAGGGTGTCTTACCTTCTGGGCTTGGGCAGGTTCAGTAAGGACAAGAGTAAAGAGGCCCAGGCAGATTTCCTCATGCTGGGGGGGCCCTTTGCATACCTGGAATGTGAGGATGAGAAAAAACTAGTTGTCACCCATAGGTAGAAAGTTCTCGAGCAGTTTCTCGCAGTTTCTCCCAGAATACGTGAGACTCCTGCTTAACACGCAAAAGGTAATCAACAACTCTTAAATCTGATGATTTCCTCCTCTTAAAAGGGATAAGGAAGCCAGGTGCCACGACGGCTCACACCTGTAGTCTCAATTACTCAGGAGACAGAGGAGGGAGGATCGCTTGAGCCCAGGAGCTTGAGGCTGCAGTGAGATATGATTGTGCCTGTGACTAGTCACTGCACTCCAGCCAAGGCAACATAGTGACACCTTGTCTCTTAAGAAAAAAAATAAAAATGGGGGAGGGGATGAGGCAGCTGTTTTAGGAGAGCGGTAGGAGGAAGGGATAAACTCTTATTGCTTTCTCCAAAAGCTTGGTGCACAACAGGGGCAGAAAATAAAGAATGTTTAAAGTGGAAAAAATCAAAACAAAAAATCCTACTCTACTACCACCTTTATCAGAACTTAATAGCCTTCAGCAGAAAGAGAGCTGCAAAGAGTCAGTCATGGAAGAACAAGCACATCCACCAAGCTGTTACCATGGGCAAATCACTGAACTTCTGAAATTTGTAAAGTGAAGACACAATAAGAATAATATATTACAGGTTGAGCATCCCTAATCCGTAAATCTGAAATCTCCAAACTCTGAAACTTTCTGAGTGCCAACATGACACCACAAGTGGAAAATTCCACAACAGATCTCATGTGATGGGTCACAGTCAAAACTTTGTTTCA
>NW_012151840.1:3851949-3864601 GCF_000956105.1 Propithecus coquereli
TTAATAATTGATGACTCTGGGTAAAGAGTATATGAGAGTCCTATGTATTATATTTTTTAAGTTTGTAATTATTTATTTCTATTTTATTTCATTTTTTAAAATTTTAGACAGTGTCTCACTCTGTCACCCAGGCTGGAGTGCAGTGGCACAATCAGAGCTCACTGTAATGGCAAACTCCTGGGTTCAAGTGATCCTCCCAGTAGCTAGGACTATAGGTGTGTGTCACCATGCTCAGCTAACTTTTTTTTTGTTGTTTTTTCATTTCAGCATATTATGGGGGTACAGATGTTTAGGTTATGTATGTTGCCCTTGCCCCCCCAAATTTTTTAAAAATTTTTTGTAGAGACACAGTGTCACTATGTTGTTCAGGCTGGTCTTGAATTCCTGGGCTCAGGCGATCCTCCAGCCTAGGCTTCTCAAAGTGCTGGGATTAAAGGCTGGCCTTGAAATTATTTTAAAATAAAAAGTTATTATAAAATTAAAGAAACATATCAACTGAATATAAGGGTGGACCTCATTTGATTACTGATTTGAATAAACCAACTAAAAATGAAATTTATGAGAGAATCAAAAGAAATCTGAATACTGATTGAATATTGTTTATATTAAGGAATTATTGTTAATGTTTTTAGGTATCATATAAGTATTGTGGCTAAGGTTTTTAAAGTCTTTCTCTCATAGACATGCATATAAAGTATTTACAAATGTAATGACAGCTCTTGGATTTACTTCAAAATAATCCAGAGGCAGCTGAGGGGATATAAAACAAGACTGCTGAAGCCAGTGTTTAAATTAAACAATTAAAAAAAAACCAAACATGCTGTCTCCTCAGCAGGGAGAACGAGCCTCTACTGTCTGTGGAGTAGATCTTCTATATTTCCTAAATAAAACTTGTTTAAAAGAGAAAAAGACAAGATTGCCATGTGCTACATGGAGATTATATGATTCTCTTCCTTTTTATGTTCAAAACGTCCCCCCAAAATGTTAAAAACAAACTTAAAAAATGAGAGCGTGAAGAAAGGAAAGGAGTGATGGAGAACAAACGACCAAACTAAAACCTGCCAGGGTCTCTAGTTAGACAAAGGTGGGGATAGCTGCATGAAAGCCTACCCAACAGCCACTCCGGTTTCAAAGGCCAACCCTAACATGGCATGTGCTCCACATTCTAAGGACATCTTAGTCACTGGTCCCTGTTCTGAAGAAGCGATACTGATAAAACACTGACAAAATGTTATCTCACGGTAAGACTCATGTTAACTCAGTGAATCTCTCCATCACCTAAACCACTTGCTGGGTCCTTTAAAACTTTATCTTCAAGACTAACCCAAAAACTGTTTAAGGAAAACCAATTCCCAGTGATAACGATGCTGGCAAAACAGGGACAAAGGCAGGCTGGTTTACTTCCACCTGATCTTAGAGGTCAAATATCTTATTGAGAAGTGATTCTACTGCAGCATTTTGAGAAACGGACATATAAGGACAATGGGAAAAAGACTAAGAACGAAAGACAATCATGTTTCTCCTTTGACCATCACTCTCAGGTTGTCTAGGTCCATCCTACGGACCTAGGTGTAAGTATAAGGACCTAGGTAAAAGTATATAAGGTGGCACAGTGTAGAACTCAGTGTTAAGACAAGGAACTCTCATAGCTACAAAACTTCACCCTAAAATAAGCCCTTCTGAACAAAGTTAGAAATTCCAAAAAAAAAAGCCCAAAGCTGCTTGGGTTTGAAAGTACTACATCAGTGAGGTCTAAGTATCCCCTAAATTAGGTCAGATCAGCAGTTCGGCCTTAATAAACAGCACCTGCGTACTTGTGAAAAAGAAGTGTGAGATCACATGAAAGTTGAGCTGTGACTCTCGCAACCCACCTCTCCCACAAGCTCTGAGATCCATCATTACCTAGTTCCAACTCCTATATAAGAGGAGGGAAGGAAAAACCTCAGGCTGGATTTTCTGTTCAAATCTTATCCCTCTCTACCCAAGATAGTTATCAAGGACTGGAGGATCAATTACTTCAGCTGCTAGGTCCAGACTGTCCTTGCTGGGAGATCTGGGGGAACTCTGTATCCAGCCTAGGTTAACAAGCAGTTTCAGAGTAGAGGGAGATGGTGAACAAACTGTAGCACAGCATCCTAAAATTCTAGATATTGCTTCCCATCAAAGGGAGAAATTTCTGCTGAATCAACAGAGCAGAGAGGCAAGAGAAGGCAAACAGCAGCTAGCTAAAGAGCACAGTGACTGACAAGAAACAGAGTATAGAAGGAATCCTCCACCGCTTGCTAGCCTTAGGCTAATCTTTGGTTATTTAGCCTCTCTAAACCCTGGTTTTCTTATCTGAAAAATAGAGATAATGTCTAAACTGTTGTGCCTGTAATCCCAGCTGCACAAGAGGCTGAGGCAGAAGGATCACTTGAGTCTAAGAGTTTGAGACCAGCCTGGGCAACACAGTGAGATCCCTGTCTCAAAACAAAAAAAGGGAGATAATGTCTGTATCACAAAGTTGCTGTGAGGATTAGACAAGACATCAAATGTGAAAGCACCTAGCATACAGCCTCAGAATCAGACTCTGTTCAATTTGTAGGAAGCTCAGCAATTTGTACAACTAAATTGATGAGGACCAGACCCCATCCCTCTATACCCTGCCACTACCTCTAATGGAATGTCCTTAAAAATTCCTAAAAACTGGCTGGGTATGGTGGCTCACACTTGTAATCGTAGCACTTTGGGAGGGTAGGAGTTTGAGACCAGCCTGAGCAACATAGTTAGACGCCATGTCTACAAAAAATACAAAAGTTAGCCAAGCATGGTGGTGTGTACCTGTAGTTTCAGCTACTCAGGAGGCTGAGACAGGAGGATCACTTGAACCCAGGAGTTTGAGGCTGCAGTGAGCTCTGATCATGCCAGTGTACTCCAACTTGGGTGAGAGTGAGATGCTGTCTCTTAAAAAAAAAAAATTCCTGAAAACTAACTCCTACCACAGGATATGGATAAGTGCCTGATCAGGCTGAAAGCATTCTCTCCTACCTACCTTCTGACTAATATACCCTGTATCAAGATTCTGCAAAGCTGGCTACCTAGCTGAGTCTCTGGCTGTGATCTAACACTCAAGAGACCTTGGACTGAACAGTTTCTCTAGGCCCCTCCCCTGCTTAGAGGCTTTAGTCAATTCTATGGGTCACTGCCCAGTGAAGGAGAAAAGTGGCCTCTTGGAACAGGGAGGCCCAGCAAAGGATGTAGAAAGTGGAAGAGTCCAGAATTTGTGTAGGTGGATAAATGCAATGAGGAAAGAAATGTGAGTGCCAGTCCTTTTTTGGGAACAGAAGTAAAGAAGATGCTATTCTTCCTGAACTACAGAAATTAGTTTTCTAAACAGGGATGGGAGAACTTACTATAAATCATTCAGGTTGACAGAAGGACCATGTCCTCTCAAAGAGAGCCACAGGAAACCAGATCCCTATAATCAAGTAACAGTACCCCTCTTCCTTCAGATTCTAGAGTCCCTTAGTAAAGATGGAATCATACATGCAGTTGCCAGCAATTGCTGGCAGAATGGCTCTGTTCAAAGTAAGCCCTCCATGACGGCACCTTAGAGAGCTGAGTAAATATTTACCATCTCTAGGAGCTCCTGAACTCATTTTTCTAGTACCAAGACCACCTGACCATGGTTTCCATGACAGCAACAGTAGATAGAATGGGGGAAAAAGGGGGGAGGCCTTTCTGCTTGCCAGTGTAAATCCAAAGCTGGAGGCTCAAGTTGGAGATCAAATTGGAGGGATCCCTCTCACCTCTCCATTTCCCCTCCCTCAGCCAGGTGAATACACAGCTTGGTAAAAAGTGTACAATAAATACTGCTGCCCTTGTGGGAAGTCGGTGGCCCTGAGGGATTCCACCATCTTCAGAAAAGGAAGATACAATCCAACCTACAAAATCCCCAAAGACCAGTATCAGTAAGGAGTTATTGAAAAACTGGGTTCCAAGTATTCTACAACCAAGAGTCACCTGTATACAAAATGATGATTTAAAGGGACAAAAATTAGAAATGAAACTCGTTCCCTAGAGATTCCTCACAGAAAGGACCTGAATTATTCCTTGGGAAAAACCTGGTAGGGTCATACCTCTAACCAAATGCAACCCTGAGAACTATCCATAGCTTAAGAGAAAATTCTGACTTCTAGGACCATAGCTCCTGGTTTCAACCTGACATCCAAGTGACTGGTCTCCCCTGGGCAGAAAAACCAGGAGCTGCAAAGGCTCATGACACTAGGAACTACATGTTCTAATCTCCTCCAATCTCTGGCACTATTTTTATCTCATTCCCTCCCCAGACTGGGATGGGGATGGGCAAGAAGACTTCCGCCTTCAAAGGGAGGAACAGGGCCAAAGAGAAGAAAGGATATAACAAATGCTCCCTAGGGTAGAAGAGTTACAGTGCTTCACACTCCAGACCTCTAAAGGTCCTTTCCTAGTCACACCCAGCTATAATGACCTCAGTCTCTTCACTACGCCTTTTACCTTCCTTGTGGGTATGTTAACTCAAGCCTTTGGATGATAAGCTCTGAAAGGCAGACCTTGGATCTCCCCCATTCTATTTTCCTACCAGACTCAGCACGCAGTAAGCATATATGGTCAGGAAGCTACCTCTGTGTTCCTGGGCAATAGGTAGATCTGTGATGGAAAATAACCAAGCCAGAACAAGCAGAGGTCGGTCGGTCAACACCAGGTTTTGATAACTTCTGTGTGCAGGGATCTGTGGGGAGACCCAGAGGAAGAAGCCACAAAGTCTTGCCCTCAGAGACACTCTGGTCTAGTGGGGATAAGAACCACACACATGGGGGAAAAAATAGCGTGACAAGGCTTGCTGGAAAATTCAAAAGCAAAGGACAAAGGGCAAAGTAAAGGGGGCAGTTTGAGACATGCTAGGAAACATCCACATCATGAAGGAGATCAGAAAAGAAAGAGACCCTCCTTCTCCCTTCTCCCTGGAAACAGTTGAAAGTTCATTTTCAGACAGTCTAAAAAAGCAAGAAAATAAATGCTTCCTCTCTTTGGCGGTCTCCTCCTGCTGTATCATTTGATTTACTAGCAATACGTCACTGCTCAGAACAGGATGCTTACTGTCCTATGGTACAAATTAAAGCAGAGACACAATGATTCCTCTAAGAATCATGATGAGGACTCTAACCCTTGGGGTCTTTTCCCCTCCACCCAAACTGGTGGAGGAAACAAAAACAGCCAACTATTGACTTTCTACAATTCTAGAGCTCCAGTGCTAGAACACAAGGTTCAATGAATACTGACAATGACAGTGGCCATGTCTAAAAAAGTGGATAATTCAAACTGCTAGGCAATCCTAAAATCATTTTCACTTGTTTTGGGAATACATTATTTTTAGAAGTATTATTTCACTCCTAATTATATCTACCTTAGTTGATAAAAAGAGACAACAGAAAACAAATTCTGATTTATCTAGATGCACATAGAACTGGGGAAAAGCATGATGAGAAGCCAGACTATGAATAGACATTTGCTGGTGGATAATCCACAAAGTTGCTATTCAGCCACCTCTTGATTCGCAAAGTTCATTTTTGCATGTATTTTCCACTATCTTGTATCTGAACATTTTTTCAAATCTAAACTCTGAGTTTCTCTTATCTGCCTGCCCACCCTCTAATATCTGATAAAGAGCAGTAACAAAGTCAGAAGTAGGGAAATGGCCAGTGAAGAGCCAGGGTCTGTTCATTTCCTCATCCTGTCCCTGGATAACCACTGAGTTGCATGTACTAGGCCTTACAAAGAGTTGATCATGTCCCACTTCTGGGTCTCATACACCTAAGTATGTCACCTCCTGTGTAGCAGTGGAAAGGCACAGATGATCAACTCTGGGCTAGCAGGGGCAAGAGGAACAAGTGGGGGAGGAAGGGGGTCCCCATTCAGGTCCATCACATGGCCTCACTCCACCCTCTTTGTCAGCACACATGCGTTCTCTCCTCTGTGTGTGTGCTATCTGGCCCTGAAGGAGAGTCCCCTAGGTCCCATTCACCCTCTCACCCCACTGCTGTAGCTGATGCCTCCAAGCTAAACACTACTCACTTTTCTTTAAGTCTTTGCTCATTCTAAATGCCCAGCTGACATCACTGGCAACTGGCTGTGTCTACATGAAATCCATGAAAGCATCTAACAGGAGGGTCCAAGGTCTGTTGCCCACTTCTATCAGCCCCCAAACACATACACAAACACACATTACTTCTCAACTCAATATATGACCTAAGTCTGAAACAGGGTTGATAGTAAAAATAGCTATGGTGTGTATGTGGGAAGAGAATGTCAAAAATAAATTCGGTAAATCTGGATGCTATATCCCTTCCTTCACCAGTGCCCCCCACCCATTTTCATACTAGTGGCTGCTGTTTCTATGACAACCTGTCCAGGAAGTTGGCCCACACTTCTTCCTTCAGGAGCAGGAAGCTGGAGCAGTTTGTGTTGCTTCAGAAAAAACTTGAAGGCCTCCTCCCCCAACCCCCACCCTCACCCCGAATCCGCTCCAGTATCCCTCCTCAACCCAATTTCTTAACTCCCTTTCCCACCCCCCACACCTACCTCCTCTAACTCATCCTTGGCATCCAAACTGGTTGAAAGTAGCAGCCTCCCCCCTCCTGGGGCTCCTGCTCCCGCTCCTCCTCCTCCACCTCCCGCTGCTCCCGAAGCAGCTGCTGCTGCTGTCCCTTTTCCCTTCTGTAACTCCATGGCTGCAGCCAGGAGACAGGAAAAGGTCAGGGAGTGGATGGGTGGAGAGTCCTAGAAATGGGAAACTCTGGGTTGCCAGGGACCGGGGGCAAGAGGAACAAGTAGGGGGAGAGGAGGGCAAGGGTCCCTGTCCTCTCCACTCCTCCCTCCAAAAGGCCGCGCCTGCGGAGCGGGTGAAGGCGGGCGGTCCTCTAGGTCCTGACTTTGCAGTGGCAGTGCTGAAGGAAAGCCGTTAGTGCCTAAGTACAGTGGGGTAAAGGTCTGTGCCCCTATGGGAAGGGTAGGAGAGGCTTCCGCCCCTTAAGTGGTGGACCCTAAGAGCTTCTGACCCTAAGAGAAGGGGAAATCCTAAGTTTCTACCCCGTTTCCTGGTGGGGGAAAAAGAGGAGTCCTGCCCCTGAAGTAGGGGGTAGGAAACCTTCCTGGCTGGTGCCCCAAGGGTTGGGGAGCGAGGCTTCTTTGGATCCGGCCCCTGAGGGGTGAAGGTGAGGCAGTAAGCGCTATAGGAGGACACCGAGGACCAGCTTCTCCCCACACCACACACAAGCGGCCATGGTGGAAGGGCGGGGGGTAGGAAGGCTGAGGGCGATGGCGAGGGGAGGGGGAGAAATCGTCGAGGCCCGCGCCGGAAGTGAGCAGTCGCTGCCCCTGCCCTCCGCCAATGGCGGCTTCCGCGGTGGCGCAGAGTCTCCAAGGAGTAGGAAGACCGCGGCTGACAGGCCTTTTCCCCGACTGCCAATTGCATTGAAGAGAAAAGAGCCCGGTCTGATGGACACCCAGAATGCCCAATCGGATTCCTTTTTTGCTCTCGGGGGGCGGGACGGCCAACACCCGGGGTTGGGTGGGAGTGCAAGGCGATGAGGAAGGAGAGAGACTGCGCCTGCGTGCACCGATGCGCATGCGCGGTGTCGCCCTCTGCTCTCTTCCTCCCTCCTTCTAGAACTTGGTTGGGTGCTGGAAGCAAGACGCTCTCCCTGGGTGGCTTTGGGAGACACGAAGCTTAGCCACGAATTGGCAATGCAGGGGGAGGGAGCGGAGCCCCAACCCTTAAGCAATCAGAGCAAACGCCATCAGATGGTATGGAGCTATCTCCCAGAGCTGAGAGTGCATCACCTGTGTGTGCTCACGCAATGGCAGTTACCAGCCAGACTTTGCAAAAAAGTGCTTTGACCCACTTGTGCAAAACAGATCATTAGAATTATGCCAGCACTAGCTCCAGCAAAAATTTGCTAAATGATGGAACCATCTTCGAGTATGTGAGACTGACCCAGGTAACTGAAGTCATTGTACTCTCACCCATAATCCAGTGTAGAACGTTCTAAAGTGAACGCATTGTAGCCTTGAATGCCTGTGAGTCCATTTCTACTGATTGGTTCTTCACCTGTGCATCTCAACAGCATTTTCCGTTTTTTCAGGAGTCCTGTAGGATTCTCTTATATAGATCCAAAGACAGATCATATTTCACTATTTTTAATACCTCTTTAAAAAAGAATTATTACCCAGGCGTGGTGGCACGCGCCTGTAGTCCCAGCTGTTCGGAAGGCTGAGGGAGGAGGATCACTTAAGCCCAGGAATTTGAGGTTGCTGTGAGCTATGATGAGGCCACTGCTCTCTAGCCTGGGCAACAGAGTGAGACCCTGTCTCAAAAAAATAAATAAATAAATAAATACCCCTGCTTGTTTTACTTTCTGTGACATGGACACAAGGGGACCTACCTGTCAGCTTTGAGAGGATTATGTGAACTAGTGGATATGAGATCACTATAGAGATACTATATAGAGTCACTACTACTCTACAGCTACAGCCAGTCCTATTTATACTTGTAATGACTTTTAACATTTTAAGTATATATGCTTTTATTGAAATGCTGTGGATACTCCTTTAAGTTGGCTCACTCACTGATTTCTTTACAATCTATATTAGCTGTAATACCTAGGCAAGTAATTTTTGACTTTCTGTATGTTAATTATCTATAAAATAAGAGGTGGACTGGCTGATCTCTAAATGACATTCCAGCACTGGGAGTCTGCAGTTCTATAGTGTATGCTTGGGATTCCTTCTAGGTGAAAAGCACTACATTAGCCACTGAGGAATACAAACTTAAGTCAACATTACTGCATCAGTGGAAGCAGGTAATAGGTTGGAAAAAAGAAAAGTAAGGTGTAGAACACTGTCTATGTTATGCTTCCATTTGTGTATGGGTTTTTAAAAGTGGGAGCTGGGAAAAGTGTATAAATGTATTTGTATCCAGAGATACATAGGCTATCTCTGGAAGCATACCCAAAACCCCTGTAATACTGGTTGTCTCTGGGTAGGAGACTGGATGGCTGAGACATGGGGTGGAAGAGAGACTTACATTTTACTGTGTGTGTTTTCACGATTTTTATTTTAGTTTTGTTTTTTTGTTTTTTTTTCTTCGTCTGTTGTGTTTTCACTGATACCCCACCACAACAGACACGTAAAAAGAGAAAGACAATTTTTAAATTAAGCACCATGTAAATGTAGTGCTTATTTTTTAAAAATCTGACATAAAAATATTTTGATAGGAAAATTTATTTACCCTTCTCTAGTAGCTTACCTGTTGGTCAGGGTATATGCTACAGTTCTTATATAATATTAATAAAGTGACAGCTTACGTCTATCAAAGGCTTGCTACATGCCAGGCAATGGTCCAAATACTTTACATGTTGTAATTCATTTATACCTTGAGTTAAGTATCTTTCCTACTTTCCAGATGAAGAAACTGAGGCACAGAGAAGTTCAACAATTTATTCAGGTCATATGGCTTAGGAAATGTCAGAGCCAGGATCTGAACCCAAAGGGCCTGGTCCCAGAATATGCACACTTTGCCCCCTACGTCATACTGCCTTTTTGTTAATACAAAGTAGAAAATGGAGTGGTGATTTGGGAAATTTTAACTTTTCAAAAATAAAAGCATTTTGCTGTAATTAACTCCAAAAAGCTGATAACAACCTTTCTCTAACTCAGAGCACCTAGCCCTGTAATGTAATACGTGCTAAATCTTAAATAATCTAAGAAATTATAAATTAAAGTGAATAGGCATTTGGGAATGGTCGATTCACTGATTCATTATTAGAAAAGCTTCTGGAAGCTCTGCATTGTCCTCCCATTGCTTCATCTGTGTCAGTGTCAGCATTTGCCCCCAGCAACATAAGAGCAGAAGCTTGTTTTTGACGTTCATCCTTTTTTCTCCCAGATTCAGTCGGTCAGTAAAGACCTTTTGACATTTTTCTTAGAAACGTCTCTGAAATTTGTTCCTTCCTTCTGGCCAATGCTATGTATTATATGTACACACATGTATATGTATCTCCTTAGGGATTACATGCATTCCAACCCATTCAAAATCCTGCTACTTTTCTAATATTCTTGAACTACCCTTTCAAAACCTTCTGAATTCTCCAAAATCCTTCATAATCTTATCTGCTCCACACCTACCTAATCAACATAATCTCCCATGACTTACTCTAACTTTTAGATTATTCTGTATTTTAAAACAAATGGTTTAGGTAATAAAAATTCATTATTACAATTCTAACATTAATGTAGAAATGAACCCTCTTCCCCCCACACCCTGTCCTCCCCATCCAATCTCACTCTCCTGAGTTATCAGTATCACCAATTTGTTGTATATCCTTCTCTACTTTTTCAAATATTTATGAAGACATATCTACAGTTTTTTTTGCTTTGGTTGCTGTTTCGTTTAGTTTTTTAGCAAAAATAAGATTATGTCCTACATATTCTGCTTCTTGCTTTTAAAAATAAACATTATATCGTGACCAAATTTTTTAAAATTAAAACATGGAGATCTGTTTCATTCTATTTTATAGCCTCGTAATAGTCTCCTCCTCTCCTCTGGAGAACTTTAGGTCTTCCCTGATCCTGTCCCCATCTAGCTGATCTCCAGAACAAAGGACCTTCTACCTTGCATAGAAGGCAATTGGGGTTATAAATTGCAATCCACCCTGCCTAGAAAGCAATTGGGGTTACAAATAGCAAGGTTGGAGGGCACTACAGTTATCATTAATAAGAATAATAATAAGGCCCTAGAATCAAGAAAAACAAAAGGATTCACAATGCTGCAGAAAGTTTCTCCATCAAAGAAAGAACAACCCAACACCGAATGATCCTGAATGGGTTTTGGGTTGTGACAATGAAGGAATTTCCTTACTTTAGATAGAAAGATGAATTAATGAAAAGGATTGGGGTGAAGACTAGAAAGGCATGCTTATCATACCATAGGAAACATGAGGCTAAGACTGCCAGTTAATAGATGGATTACCAGATTATATCGAAAAAGTTCTTGACGGCATAAAAGAATGAACTAAACATAATAAGATACTTAATAATGATAAATGTGCTTATTTATATACCTAGGCCTTATTCTAGAATGTATTTATGGCAAATAAGATAAATATGAGTTTTTGTAGTTAATTTTTAAAAATTAGTGAAGGGGGCCGGGCGCGGTGGCTCACGCCTGTAATCCTAGCTCTCTGGGAGGCCGAGGCGGGCGGATTGTTTGAGCTCAGGAGTTCGAAACCAGCCTAAGCAAGAGAAAGAAATTAATTGGACAACTAAAAATATATAGAAAAAATTAGCCAGGCATGGTGGCGCATGCCGGTAGTCCCAGCTACTTGGGAGGCTGAGGCAGGAGGATTGCTTGAGCCCAGGAGTTTGAGGTTGCTGTGAGCGAGGATGACGCCACGGCACTCTAGCCTGGGCAACACAGTGAGACTCTGTCTCAAAAAAAAAAAAAACATTAGTGAAGGGGCTAGGCAAAGATTTCTTTTCTTTTCTTTTTCTTTTTTTGGAGATGGGGTCTTGCCCAGGCTGGAGTACAGTGGCACTGTGATAGCTCACTGTACCCTCAAACTTCTGGGCCTCAAGTGATCTGCCTGTCTAAGCCACTCGAGTAGCTAGGGATACAGGAGTGTATCACCACACCTGGCTAATTTTTTAAAAAATTTTTTGTAGCAGTAGAGTCTCGCTATGTTGCTGAGGTTGGTCTTCAACTTCTGACCTCAAGCAATCCTCCTGCCCTGGCCTCCCAAAGTGCTGGCATTATTAAAAAATTACCTAGCTATGGTGGTGCACACCTGTAGTTTCAGCCACTCAGGAGGCTGAGGCAGGAGGATTGTTTGAGCCCAGCAGTTTGAGTCTGCAGTGAGCTATGATTGTGCCACTGCACTCCAGCTTGGGTGACAGAGCAAGACCCTGTTTCTAAATATAAAACAAAACAAAAAAATCAATTCCATTTATAATATCATCTAAAAAGCAAAATATCTAGGAATAAATTTTAACATGTAGGTGAAAGACTTGTATGTACACTGAAAACTACAAAATGTTGCTGAAAGAAATTAAAGAAGTCCTAAATAAATGAAGATATCCTATGTTCATGGATTGAAGACTTAATATTGTTAATATGTCAGTACTACCGAAAGCAATGTGCAGATTCAATACAATCTCTATCAAAATTCCAGTGGCCTTTTTTGCAGAAAAGGAAAAGACAATCCTGAAATTCATATGGAATTGCAAGGGTTCCTAAACAACATAACAATCTTGAAAAAGAAGAACAAGGTCAGAGGACTCACACATCCTGATTTCAAAATTTATTAGTACAAAGCTACAGTATTGAAAACAGTGTGGTACTGGCATAAAAATAGACATATGAATCAATGGAATAGAATTGAGAGTCCAGTAATAAACCCGTACATCTGTGGCCAGTTGATATTTGACAAATGTGCCTAGTCACTTCAATGGGGGAAAGAACAGTCTCTTCAACAAATAATGCTGGAATGACTGGATTGCCACATACGAATGAATGAAATTGAACCCCTACCTCATACCATATACAAAAATCAACTCAAAATGAATCAACAGCCTAAAC
>NW_012151840.1:3865156-3870802 GCF_000956105.1 Propithecus coquereli
GTCTTGCTCTTGCTCAGACCGGTCTCGAACTCCTGACCTCAAGAATACTCCCATCTCCGCCTCCCAGAGTACTAGGATTACAGGTGTGAGCCACCGCACCTGGCCACAAATCATATATCTGATGAGAGTTAATATCCAGAATATAATACTTGATACTAACCAAGCTGTCTATTCCCTAGCCTGTGTCAAAGGCTTGTGATGTGTTGTGATAGCTGGGTTTAAACAGTGCAATATTAAAACGAAAGCCATGAGTCTTTTAAGCTCAGTGTGTAAAGTCACACTCTGAGTTATAGCTCAAAGGTACAACTGGATAGCAAAAACAAACAAACAAAAAACAAAAAAAAAGGAAAGAAAAAGAAGGAAAAGAAAAGAAATCCAGAATTTATAAAGAATTCCTAAAATTCAACAACATGAAAA
This sequence comes from Propithecus coquereli, assembly GCF_000956105.1. Classification (NCBI taxonomy): domain Eukaryota; kingdom Metazoa; phylum Chordata; class Mammalia; order Primates; family Indriidae; genus Propithecus; species Propithecus coquereli. The sequence goes on from NW_012151840.1 coordinate 3,865,574, forward strand.
ATAAACAACCCAATTAAAAAATGTGCAAATGACTTGAACAGACATTTCTCAAAAGAAGATATACAAATGGCCAATAAGCACATGAAAAGATGCTCACCATTATTACTCATTAAGGAAAAGCAAACCAAGTATATGCCACAACATGGATGAACCTTGAAAGCATTGTGCTAAATGAAATAAGCCAGACACAAAAGGACAAATATTGTATGATTCCAATTATGTGAAACCTCTGGAATGCTCAACTTCATAGAAACAGAAAGTAGATCAGAGGTTAGCAGGCGTTGGAAGGGAAGTTGTAAGCATAATAGGTTCCTTTGCCCAATGAGCATGACAAGTCAATACACCAACACACGAGGTTGCAGCAGAGAAAGAGGTGTAATCCATAGTGCAAGTGAATGAGGAAATAGGAGCAAACTTTAAATCCACCTCCCAGAGAATTTGGGGCTAGGATGTAAAGGTTTTCGAGTGGAGATCCTTGATTGGTTGAAGTGTGGAGGTGAAGTCACGGGATAAGGAGATGAAGAAACTGCATTCTCATGCTAATTTAGTTCCTACATGGTGGCCTTCAAACTGGTTGGAAACAAAAGCCTTATGATTCCAACTTCAAGAAATTTTAGGTTGTGGTCACTGCTGGGCGCCAGGAGGCACGTTGGCCGGGATTTCAGTGGGCTTCCTGGGGACAAAAATGGCTATGGCTAGTGATTTCTACCTGCGCTACTACGTAGGGCACAAGGGCAAGTTTGGACATGAGTTTCCAGAGTTCAAGTTTCGGCCGGACGGAAAGCTTAGATATGCCAACAACAGCAATTACAAAAATGACGTCATGATCAGAAAAGAGGCTGACGTACACAAGAGTGTAATGGAAGAACTAAAGAGAATTATTGATGACAGTGTAATTACAAAAGAAGATGATGCTTTGTGGCCTCCCCCTGACAGGGTTGGTCAACAGGAGCTAGAAATTGTAACTGGAGATGAGCACATTTCTTTTACTACATCAAAAATAGGTTCTCTTATTGATGTAAATTAGTCAAAGGATCCTGAAGGCCTTAAAGTATTTTACTATTTGGTACAAGACCTGAAATGTTTAGTTTTCAGTCTCCTTGGATTACACTTCAAGATGAAACCAATTTAAATTAAAAAAAAAAAAAAGAAATTTTAGGTTGTAAGGCAGTGGCTCACTTCTGTAATCTTAGCACTTTGGGAGGCCAAGATGGGAGGATCAATTGAGACCAGCAGTTCGAGACCAACCTGGGCAACATAGCCAGATTCCATTACTAGAAAACAATTAAACGGTAAATAAGATTCATTCTCTCTGTCTGACTGTCTTTGAGCTGGGATGTTGATCTTCTCGTACATTCTGACTCAGGAGGTACAATAACTATTGTCCCGAGCTTAAGATTCCTGGGGGAGAGAGGATTGCAGAGCAGAACACAAAGGAGCAGGATATTGGCAGAGACCAACTCCCAAAGGCTTAGAGTTCAGTGAGAAGGGTAGGTGGAGCAGTTTATTTCTCCTGTCCCCCAACATCTCTGGTAGTCAGTGGGCTCCCAAGCTGCTGAAGTGCTCTTCTACCCTCATAAGCCCCAAAGCTGCTGTCACCAGCAAACTGGGAGCTTCTTGAGGATGAAGCACCAGGCTGCCAGCACCCTTGGGGGCACTTTCCCACACCACAGACCCGAGCTAAGACGGCAGGTACCATATTGCTTCTCCACCCATTGTGCACCTTTGTCCTCCCCAGGGGGCTTCATCTCCCTCAGTTTTTGTCTCCCTCATTCCCACACAAACATTTGCCAACTTTGGCCCAGCCTGCAGGAGCCACAGGAAGCTGGTGGGTCCTGGGAGATTTGCATGATCCCAGAGTCTGGACATTCTGGGTGGACTGCCTTCTAGAGAGGGGGACAGAGATGCTCAGACTGCTAGCTTTCTTCCATTCAGACCCTTTTCCTCCTCTTCCTCCTGCTCCGCCCGTGGCTACTGAGAGACGGTTGAACCGGGGCTCGCAGGAATTGCTTTTCCTCTCAGTTGGTGCATCCACCACACCAGGGCTCCCACGGAGTGTGGGGCTCAAGCCTTTCTGGACTCTTTTCCTCCCCTTGCCTTCTCCCACCTGTAGCTACCAAGACACACAATTGAGCCACCATGCCGAGGCTTCCACAGAGAGTGGGGTTCAGGCCTTTCCCCTGGGAGATGTGCAGTGGACTGAGGGGTGCTCAAACTGTGAGCTCCCTGCCTGCTGGCCTTCCCTGGTGCTGCTTGCCTGGTGACTCCATCGGGGGAGGTCATGCCCCAAGGTACAGGGACGTCGAACCTGTGTGGGCACCCCATGGGCAACTCAGGACCAGCGTGCTTCTCTCTGGCATGGTGAGGGATTGATCTTTGGGGACCCAGAAATAGGCCCAAAGGTCAGATCCTGTAACCCCAGGTCTCAGTCAGATTGCTTGGGGGCAAGGAGGGGAGATTTGTGATTGGGTAAGGCCTCTACGGCCCCTCCCTGGTGGCTTTGCCTGGAAGCTGGGAGCAGACCTTTGACCCCTGCTGAAACAGATACCTTGCCAGCTTTGGTGGAGACTGAGGGCAGGCTCACCCAGCTCAGCCCTGCCGAGTCCCCCCCAACACTCGCCCCTGCTGTTGCAAAGAATAAGGACTTGCCTGAAGTTCCAGGACCCCACCCAACCCCTGGGGCAATCAAGTGCTTCTCCTGGGGGACTAGGGCTGGTCACAGGACCCAAAGGTAACATTGCAGCTTGTTCCTTTTGGCAAGCGCCACCTACTGACAAGGGGGTCAGTTCACACACCCTTTATAGCATTTACTGATGCAATCATACATGGTGTAGTTGAATCTCACCCACAAGCACACCCACTGTCCTAGAGATTAAACTAGGCATGCCATTATCTAATCAAAAGAAAATCCAAAAATAAGAAGCAAAAGGTACTCCAGATGAGAAGAAATCAGCAAAAGATCTCTGGATACAAGAAATCAGAGTAAAAGGATACCTCCAAAAAAGAAAACAATAATTCCATACCAAGGGAAACCAACCAAAATGAGAATATTAAAATGATTGATAAAGCATTTTGATATGGATTGTAAGGAAGCTCAATGAAATACAAGAGAAAATAGAAATCCAACAAAAAGAAACCACAAAAACAATGCAGGAAATGAATGAAAAACTCACTAAAGAAATTGAATTATTTAAAAAAATCAAGCAGAGGCCGGGCGCGGTGGCTCACACCTGTAATCCTAGCTCTCTGGGAGGCCAAGGTGGGCGGATTGTTTGAGCTCAGGAGTTAGAGACCAGCCTGAGCAAGAGCAAGACCCCACCTCTACTAAAATTAGAAAGAAATTAATCGGCCAACTAAAAATATATACAAAAAATTAGCCGGGCATGGTGGCGCATGCCTGTAGTCCCAGCTACTCGGGAGGCTGAGGCAGGAGGATTGCTTGAGCCCAGGAGTTTGAGGTTGCTGTGAGCTAGGCTGACACCATGGCACTCACTCTAGCCCGGGCAAAAAGAGTGAGACTCTGTCTCAAAAAAAAAAAAAATCAAGCAGAGCTTCTAGAAATCAAAAATTCATTCAAGGAAATACAAAACACAGTGGAAATCCTTAAGAATAGGCTAGATCAGGCAGAAGGAAGAACCTCAGAGCTAGAAGACACCTTTGAAGTAAACAAGTCAGTCAAAGTGAAAGTACAGAGAAATAAGAGGAATGAAAAAAAGTCTACAAAAAATATGGAATTATGTAAAGAGGTCTAACATTAGAATCTTAGGCATCCCTCAGAGTGACAAGGAAATACTGGAAAGGGCTAGAAAACCTATTTGAGGGAATACTTGAGGAAGATTTTCCAGGTCTTGCTAGAAATTTGGACATCCAAGTACTAGAAGCGCAATGGACTCCTGGAAGATTCACTGCCAAGAGGCAATCACCACAACATATAGTTATCAGACTGGCCAAAGTTAACATGAAAGAGGAACTCCCATGAACCATAAGGCAAAAGCATCAGGTAACTTACAGAGGAAAACCCATCAGACTAACTGCAGATTTCTCAACTGAGGCCTTATAAGCCAGAAGGGACTGTGGCCCCATTCTCAGTCTTCTTTTTTTTTTTTTATACTAAGTATTTTATTGTCTGCAGCCACCAGTGTATATAAAACAATTCCCCTTGTGAAACAGAAGTTCATGAAAATTCAGAGAGGTAGATGTTAAGTACTGACAAAAGTAGAAGTTTGCATATTATGGCACATGTATTGTTATAAGGATAAGCTTTTGTACAGGCTTCAAATTTAGTTGTTTCTTGACTATTCACCAGTTCATAAGAAGTGGTTTGGGAAACCTTTGAAAGATTCATTTTCCTACAAAAAGGAACAGACTTTCTGGGGTCTGAAGGGATTTGTACTTGAAGATACTCCAGTCAGCAGAGGATCATGTTGAGCATTCTGCAGACAGAATTGTTTCAAGTCTGCAGCTGCCTGGGAAACTTTAACACGGTTGAGCCCGGCCTCCATCCAGAGCTCTTGAACCACTTTCTTCATAGCGGCGATGTTGAAGGAACCAGACATGGCACATGTGAGAGCCAGGCCAATTCGTGGGTCGGTGGGTCGCGGCTTGGTGGGGCCAGACGGCTAGGCCTCTCAGTCTTCTTAAACAGAATAATGGCCAGCCTAAAATTTTGTGCAAAACAAAGTTTCTTATATGAGGGATAAATAAAAGACTTCCTCAAACAAGCAAACACTCAGGGAATTTGTCAAGACCAGACCTGCCCTGAAGGAAGTACTCAGATCTGTATTATACACTGATCAGCACAACAGACACCCACCAGTGTAAAACCACCCAAATGCTAAAGTGCAGAGCCCAATTACCACAATGGTTCAAGAGGTAAAACAAAGCAATAAAGTTCTACTCAACAGGATGAACAGAAATCCACTCTCCTAATCAATACTTTCAATAGATATGAATGGCTTGAACTCACCACTGAACAGACACAGGCTGGCTGAATGGATAAAACAATATAAGCCAAGTATCTGCTGTCTCCAGGAAACACATCTAACCCACAAGGACTCATTCAGACTCAAGGTGAAGGGATGGAAAACAATATTGCATGCAAATGGAAACCAAAAGAAAGCTGGTGTAGCCATTCTCATATCAAATGACATAGACTTCAAATCACCAAAAGTAAAGAAAGACAAAGACAGTCATTATATAATGGTGAAGGGAACAACTCAACAAAAAGAC
>NW_012151840.1:3871372-3872398 GCF_000956105.1 Propithecus coquereli
TTGAGCCCAGGAGTTTGAGGTTGCTGTGAGCTAAGATGACGCCACGGCACTCTAGCCCAGGCAACACAGTAAGACTCTGTCTTAAAAAAAAAAAAAAATTAGAAATCAATTCCAACAGAAACACTTAACTCTACACAAAGTCATGGAAATTAAACAATCTACTACTGAGCCATTATTGGGTTAAGGAAGAAATTAAGATAGAAATCAAAAGATTCTTCAAACTAAATGATAAAGGGGGCACAAATTACCAAAATCTGTGGGATTCTGCAAAAGCAGTCCTAAGAGGAATATTCATAGCCTTAAATGTCTATGTCCAAAAGACAGAATGATCACAAATCAACAATCTTACGAATCATCTCAAGGAATTGGAAAAGGAAGAACTAACCAATCCCAAACCCACCAGAAGAAAAGAAATAACTAAGGTCACAGCAGAACAAATGAAATTGACTCCAGGCTGGGCACGGTGGCTCACTCCGGTAATTGTGACACTCTGGGAGGTTGAGGCAGAAGGATCACTTGAGCTCAGGAGTTTGAGACCAGCCTGAGCAAGAGTGAGACCCTGTCTCTGCTTAAAATAGAAAAAGTTAGCTGGTGTGGTGGCACACATCTGTAGTCCCAGCTACTTGACAGGCTGAGGCAGGAGGATCACTTGAGCCCAGGAGTTTGAGGTTGCTGTGAGCTAGGCTGATGCCATGGCATTCTAGCCTGGGCAACAGAGTGAGACTCTGTTTCAAAAAAAAATTGATTCCAACAGAATTATACAGAAGATTAATAAAACAAAAAGTTGGTTCTTTGAAAAGATAAGCAAAATCAATAGGTCTTTCACTAGATTAACCAGAAACAGCAGAAACAGAAAAGAAAGGACCCTAATAAGCTCAATCAGAAATGAAAAAGGAGATATTACAAATGACACCAAAGAAATACAAAATATCATCTATGAATACTATAAAAAATCTCTATTCACATAAACTTGAAAACGTTGAGGAAATGACAAATTGTTGGAAACACACAACCTCTCTAGGCTCA
>NW_012151840.1:3874051-3942359 GCF_000956105.1 Propithecus coquereli
GGCACTCTAGCCCAGGCAACAGAGTGAGACTCTGTCTCAAAAAAAAAAGAAAAAAGAAATAAAATACCTAGGAATATATTTAACCAAGGAGATGAAAGACCTCTATAGGGAGAACTATGAAATCCTGAGGAAGGAAATCACAGAAGATGTAAACAAATGGAAAAACATATGCTCACGGATTGGCAGAATCAATATTGTTAAAATGTCTATATTACCTAAAGTGATTTACAGATTCAATTCAATCCCCATTAAAATACCAACATCATTTTTTGCAGATCTAGAAAAAATAATTATATGCTTCATAGGGAATCAGAAAAGACCCCATATGGTCAAAACAACCTTAAGCAAAAAGAACAAATCAGGAGTCACCAATTTACCAGACTTCAAGCTATAGTACAAGGTTACAGTAACCCAAAACAGGATGGTACTGGCACAAAAACAGAGACATAGACCAATGGATCAGAACAGAGGACCCAAATATAAAACCATCCTCATACTGCCATCTGATCTTTGACAAAGCAGACAAAAATGTACACTGGGGAAAAGAATCCCTGTACAATAAATAGTGCTGGGAAATTTGGATAGCCACATGTAGAAGATAGAAACAGGATCTGCACCTCTCACCACTCACAAAAATTAATTCACAATGATGACAGACTTAAACTTAAAGCATGAAACTATAAGAATTCTAGAAGAAAATGTTGGAAAAACTCTTATAGACATTGGCTTGGGCAAAGAATTTATGAAGAAGACCCCAAAAGCAATCACAGCAACAACAAAAATAGATAAATGAGGCCTGATCAAATTAAAAAGCTTCCACACAGTCAAGGAAACAATCAATAGATCAAACAGACAACCTACAGAATGGGAGAAAATATTTGCATGCTATATATCTGACAATGGGTTGATAACCAGAATCAACAAAGAACTTAAGCAATTCAGCACGAAAAAATCAAACAACCCCATTAAAAAGTGGGCAAAAGACATGAAAAGAAACTTTTCAAAAGAAGATAGACTAATGGCCAACAAATGTATGAGAAAATGCTCAACATCTCTAATCATCAGGGAAATGCAAATCAAAACCATAATGAGATATCACCTAACTCCAGTGAGAATGGCTTTTATCAAAAAGTCCCCAAACCACAAATGCTGGTGTGGATGCAGAGAGATAGGAAGACTTGTACAAGGATGGTGGGACTGCAAACCAGTACAACCTCTGTGGAAAGTAGTATGGAGATACCTCAAAGAACTAAAAGTAGACCTACCACCTGATCCAGCAATCCCACTACTGGGTATTTACCCAAAGGAAAAAAAGACATTTTACAAAAAAGTCACCTGCACCTGAATGTTTATAGCAGCATAATTCACAATTGCAAAGATGTGGAAACAACCCAAGTGCCCATCAATACATGAGTGGATTAATAAAATGTGGTATATATATACCATAGAGTACTATTCAGCCATAAAAAAAGTGGTGAACTAATACTATTTGTATTAACCTGGATGGAAGTGGAGACCATTCTTCTCCATTCTTCTAAGTGAAGTATTACCAGAATGGAAAAACAAATGGGAAAAAAAAAATACACATGTAGTCACCATTAAATTGGAACTAATCCATCAACACTTATGTGCACGTATGGAAATAACGCTCATCAGAAATCAAGCAGGTGGGGGGAAGAGGGGATGGGTAAATTCACGCCTAATGGGTACAATAACTTTGACTCAAACTGTACAAAAACGTAACCAAAACGTTTGTACCCCCATTATATTCTGAAATAAATAAATAAATAAGTGGTAAATGTAAGTAAGGTATTTCCCTGAGTTCTGTGAGCTATTCTGGCAAATTAATTGAATTTTAATAAGGGGTCCTAAGAACCCCAATTTATAGCTGGGCAGTCAAAAGCACAGGCCACAATATGGAGCTTGCAATTGGCATCTAAAGTGGGGGACAGTCTTGAACTGAGGCCTGAACCTTCGAAATCTGATGCTATTTCTGGGTTTGTAGTGTCAGAATTGAATTGAATTGAAGGTACACACAGCAGGTGTCCACTGGAGAATCTGCTGGAGAATGGCTTGGTTTGTCAGAAGTGTGTTGGTTGTGTCAGAGTAGAGAGCAGGAAAAACAATTTGATGTTTCCTATATCTACTGCTCTTCTTGCAATATTTCTGTAAATTTGAAATGACTTCAAACTTTTAAAATTTCAAAAAGAAACCTATGAGATACCACTAAGCACTTTCTAGAGTAGCTGCAGTTTAAAAGACTGACAATACTAAGTGTAGGTGAAGATGTGCTCTCATGTATTGCTGGACAGAAAGAAAATTAGGCTAAGTACTGTAGAGTCCAACGGAAAACTTCCCTTTCACCCTCTGAAGGCTTGCTGAAAATCAGCTGACAATGAGAGGATTAACAGCAGAAAAAGCATACAGATTGTATCCATAGCACGGGGAATTGCAGGAGAATTACTACCCAATAACGCAGTGGGGTACAGAAAAGATTATATATCCTTCTTCACAGGGGACGGGAGAGATGGGAATTTAGATAATTCATTTGAGGGGCAGTAAATGATTATTAGAGAGAAGGAATGGACCTGAGAGATAGAAATTAACTTGTAAATTATTCTCTGTGGAAGTTGAATGGTCCCAGAGGCAGGTGTTATCTTGTGGGAAAAGTCCCTCCAGGTGTAGTTTCATTCCTCATTCTTCAGTCTTCTTTTTTGTTTTAAGAGAGCGGTTCTCCTTCTGTCACCAAGGCTGGAGTGCAGTGTCCTGATCACATCTCACTGTAACCTTGACTTCCTGGGCTCAAGGGATCCTCCCACCTCAGCTTTCCAAGTAGCTGGGACTATAGGCACACATTGCCACACCTGGGTAATTTTTCTTTTTTAGACCTGGGGGTCTTGCTATGTTGCCTAGGCGCTGCTCTTGAACTTCTGGCCTCAAGCTATACTCCTGCCTCAGCCTCCAAAAGTGCTGCCATTACAGGCATGAGCCACTGTGCCTGGCCTCCTCAGCATTCTTTTCTGCAATAGACAATGAGATTTTGGGGAGGACATAGGAAGGCAATTCTGTTTCTTTCGGAAAGAATCTTTCTTGGTCAGATAAGGAAATTCCAGAGATAATCCCTCCCTGAGTTCATGGGGAAGGAACAAGATAAAGTTAGAGGGACCTTGATTCTGAGGCATCTTATAAAGCCTCAGCACGTTGAAGTGCCACTCTTTGGGGTATTGCTTTCTGAGTCCCAGCAGTACTTTGGTAAACTGTTGAGCAGTACCTACCAAAGCTAAACAATTGGGCCGGGCGCGGTGGCTCACGCCTGTAATCCTAGCACTCTGGGAGGCCGAGGGGGGTGGATCGTTCTGAGCTCAGGAGTTCGAGACCAGCCTGAGCAAGAGCGAAACCCCGTCTCTACCAAAAAATGGAAAGAAATTAATTGGACAGCTAAAAATATATGTAGAAAAAATTAGCCGGGCATAGTGGTGCATGCCTGTGGTCCCAGCTACTCGGGAGGCTGAGGCAGAAGGATCGCTTGAGCTCAGGAGTTTGAGGCTGCTGTGAGCTAGGCTGATGCCATGGCACTCTAGCCCAGTAAAGAGAGTGAGACTCTGTCTCAAAATCATCATCATCATCATCATCATCATCATCATCCACCATGACCAGGTGGGCTTCACCCCAGAGATGCAAGGATGATTCGACATACACGAATCTATAAATGTGATTCACCACACAAATAGAAGCAAAAACAAAGACCATATGATCCTCTCAATAGAAGAAGAAAAAGCATTTGACAAAATTCAGCACCCTTTTATGATAAGACCTCTTAACAAAATAGGCATAGGTGGAACATACCTCAAATATATAAAAGCCATATATGACAAACTCACAGCCAACATCTTACTGAATGGGGAAAAATTGAGAGCATTCCCGCTTAGAATTGGAACCAGACAAGGTTGCCCACTGCCACCACTTATATTCAATACTGCTAGAAGTCCTAGCCAGAGCAATCAGGCAAGAAAAGGAAATTAAAAGTACCCAAATGGGTAAAGAAGAGATCAAACTATCACTCTTTGCTGATGATATGATCTTATTTCTAGAAAATCCCAAAGATTCTGCCAAGAGACTCCTGGAATTGATAAATAAATTCAGCAAGTCTCAGATTATAAAATCAATGTACTCAAATCAGTAGCATTCCTATACGCCCACAACAATCAAACTGAGAATCATATCAAAGCCACAATACCTTTCACAATAGCAATAAAGAAATAAAATACCAGCTGGGCGCAGTGGCTCACGCCTGTAATCCTAGCACTCTGGGAGGCCAAGGTGAGAGGATCGTTTGGGCTCAGGAGTTCGAGACCAGCCTGAGCAAGAGAAAGACCCCATCTCTACTAAAAAATGGAAAGAAATTAATTGGACAGCTAAAAATATATGTAGAAAAAATTAGCCGGGCATGGTGGTGCATGTCTGTAGTCCCAGCTACTCGGGAGGCTGAGACAGTAGGATTGCTTGAGCCCAGGAATTTGAGGTTGCTGTGAGCTAGGCTGACGCCACGGCACTCGCCCCAGGCAAGAGAGTGAGACTCTGTCTCAAAAAAATAAATAAATAAAATAAAAAAATAAAATAAAATGAGATCTCAATCCTGTCCTACTCCCTTGCCCTTTGAGCTATGTATTCATCTCTTGAAACTGCTTGCCATTGCCACAAGTAGCTATAAATCAACCTAATAACACCACACTGGACACTGTAGCCCATACCTTATAGCTTAACAATGTATAGCCAATCACTAATCAGTGTTATTTCTGTAAACCAGTGGGAGTTCCTAACAAACAACTTTGTATCAGCCTACCCCCCAGTCCCTATTTTGCCTTTAAAAATCCACTTGTAACTGTTGCTAACAGGAGTGTATATTCAGGGCAACTTGTATCTGTGCTCCTGGGTTGCAATCCTCAAGCTTAGCCCAAACAAACTCTCTGCTTACAGTAGTCTTGCCTCAACTTCTTCCTTTTAGGTCGACACTAATATGGAAAAAGTTCCAAGATATATTATTAAGTGAGCTAAGCAAGGTGCTACCTTTCATGAAAGAAAAGGGGAAACATAATATATATGTATGTTTCTTTTCACATAAAAAAAGCTATTAATAGGAAGGACCAAAAATAAGTTAATTAAAGGACTTCTATGTATGTGGATATAGATGAGAAAGGGGTAGATGTGAGAGAAATTTTTCTTGTGTAGCTTTCTATACTTTTTTTTTTTTTTTTGAGACAGAGTTTCACTCTGTTGCCCTGGCTAGAGTGAGTATACTTTTAAATTTTTATTTATTTTTAATTTTTTTTTTAGAGATGGGGTCTTACTTTGTTGCCCAGGCTGGAGTGCAGTGATCACTCCTCACTGCATCCTGAAACCCCTCCTGCCTCAGCCTCCCAAGTAGCTGGGACTGCAGGCTCATGCTACCACACTGGGCTAATTTTTCTATTTTTTTTGTAGAGACAGGGTCTCACTCTTGCTCAGGCTGGTCTTGAACTCCCAGGCTCAAGGGATCCTCCCACCTCAGGCTCCCAAAGTGCTAGGATTACAGGCGTGAGCCACCACGCTTGGCCAACAGTCACTTTTATATACAGCTATTGCTAGCCATTCCCATGTAGGAATAGCTTACAGAAATATTCTGCCACTGACTAAGCCGACTCATCCAGCATTGTGACAGGGACAGATCAGTATCTGTAACAGTTTGAACATATCCTGTATGCTGAGCACTGGAAGCACATGGTTAGTAGAGGAAAAACAAGATTTGAAGCATACAGAGCCAGAGACTAGGAAAATTCTTCCATTTTCCAATCATTGATGCCTAGTCAAAGCAGAAGTTCTTTTCTATTAGGAATATATACTTGGTTATATAATGTATGTTCATTATAAACAATTTTTTTCTTTTTTGATGAAAATTGTGCAAAATATAACTTATCAGAACTCTTATGTTTGTAGGGCATATACCTGCAGCAGTATTACAAATGGCAAGGTTGTGCATGCAGTTGCATGCTTTACGCATCCCACTTACTGATGAAAGATAAAATTCATTTAACTTGACTCTAGGAAAGACTGAATTATCTTCCTTTTCCCTCTATAGAAAATATTATAAAATCACTGTCCTATGAAATGGCAAAGAGTATGCAACGAGAAAAGTAGCAAGTAATATTATAGACGTGTGTCAGACAGTTAATAAAGATATATTTTTTTCTAGATTTTGGGATGTTTGGATATTTGTCAGCTTTTTGAAATTTGTAATTTGGGGCAGTGTGGTGGTGTGTGCCTGTAGTCCCACCTACTTGGGAGACTGAGGAAGGAGGATCCCAGGAGTTTGAGACCAGCCTGGGAAACATAGTGAGACCTCCTATCTCTAATTAAAAAAAAAAAAGGAAGAAAGAAATTTGGGCCGGGTGCAGTGGTTCACACCTGTAATCCTAGCACTCTGGGAGGTTGAGGCAGGAGGATTACTTGAGCTCAGGAGTTGGAGACCAGCCTGAGCAAGAGTGAGACCCTGTCTCTACAAAAAATAAGAAAAAAAAGCCAGGCATCATGGGCGTGCCTGTAGTCCCAGCTGCTCAGGAAGCTGAGGCAGGAGGGTCACTTGAGCCCAGCAGTTTGAGGTTGCTGTGAGCTATGATGATGACCCCACTGCACTCTACCCAGGGCAACAGAGTGAGACTCTGTCTCGAAAAAGAAAAAAAAGAAAAGAAAAGAAATTTGTAATTTGTTGTAATTTCTTTTCACATCGTAATTAAATATTTCATAAGTAATTCTGTATTCTTTTTCCTAAAAAAGACACACCAAACTGTGTAAGCTACTGGTCCTACAAAACCTGGATCCACCCTCCACCCTGGCTCAGGGCCAGCTGCAGAGGGACTGGGAGGAGACAGTAAACCTGTCTAGTGGAGTTTGTAGATAGCAATACTGTGTTCCACGTGATATAATCCTCCTCTTCCCCATATCCTGTATGAAATCATTAGTAAAATCGGTATTTTTCACTTTAAAATTGAACAGAGAACAAGGTGGAAAAGGCTTGGATTAACAGCAGCAATGTGAGAAGAACTGTGTGGGTGGAGGGGGAGTGTATGTGTGGCAGCAAGTCGAGTAATAGCCAGTTGTGTGACAGGCTATTGGGGAGGTGACAGTCCTGCTCTCTGCACTCCCCAGTCCGTGCCTGGAGGATTCTGCCGCAGACAGGGAGGCAGGTTGTCAAAGGGATGTTGACGAGCCTGCAGGTGCTCACCCAGGATGAAAGAGAGAAATCAGATCTTGGAGAATCTCTAAAGATACTGCTTACAGATGGTCTTTGAGTTACGATTTTTCGACTTTACGGTAGTACTTACACAAGCCATTGTTTTTCAAACAGTATTCAGTAAATTACGTGAAATGTTCAACACTCTATTATAAAATAGGCTTTGTGTAAGATGATTTTGTCTGACTATAGGCTAATGTGAGTGTTCTGGCCACATTTCAGGTACGTTAAGCTGAGCTATGACATTTGGTAGGTTAGGTGTATTAAGTGCATTTTTGACTTAAACAAATAATATTTTCAACTTACTTAGGATGGGTTTCTTGAGATGTAACTGCATTGTAGTTCAAGGAACATCTGCAGTGATGTTATATTGCTGACACTCCAATATGGAGGGGTGCAGAGGCAGGCATCGTTGTTGGAAGAGAGAAGAGACATCTGCATGGTTAGAAAGGCGGGTGCTAGGACCAGCCAGAAGAGGTGGGAAGACCAATTGGCTTTTCTGTAAATATAAAGGGAATTTATATTAAATATCCAATGTCAAACAATTGATTATTCACATTGGAATGATGTTCATCAAATGTTAACAATGACTATTTTGATACCAGAATTTTAGGAGATTTAAAATTTGATCTCTGTACTTTTTTGTCTAAGTGTGTGTTATTTCTAAGAAATGATAATGTCATTAGTCTTTTTTAAAAGCCTCTATTAGATATATCTGGTCTTCAAAGTCCTGATTCAGCTACTGAAATACCTCTACCCTTGCTTCTTCTCTCAACTATCACACAAGTGGATTTAGGTCATCTGAAGTTTCAGAGTTTATATAAAAACTCATCTCCGAGCTTAACAAAACAAAGGATCCAACCAGATGCACCTTCCAGCCAGGTATGCATCTGTAGTCCTGGCTCAGGAGGCTGAGGTGGGAGGATCATTGGAGCCCCAGGAGTTTGAGACCAGCCTAGAAAACACGGTGAGACTCCTGTCTCTAAAATAAAAACAAACAAAAAAGGATGTACCTTCCTTACATGGCAGTTTTAGGGGCAAGCCCCCTTTTCCATAAATAAAATTATTCCCTCAAAAGGAATTCTGACGGTTGAAATATCTCCATCTTCTTATATTAGGAAGAATATTCTAATTACAGCAGTTTAAAAATAGAATGGTCTTAGTTCCAAGTCCCTGAAAGTTTTCCAATAGAACATGGAAGATCACAGATATTTTAAAAAGAATTTCAGCCCTGGTAGGCAATTGGACAGCATAACCTCTACTTTTTCTCCCAACACAAAGATTTTTATTTACTTATTTTATTAATTTTTATTATTTTTGTTTGTTTGTTTTTTGAGACAGTATCTCACTCTGTTGCCCCAGGTATAGTGTAGTGGCATCATCATAGCTCACTGCAACCTCAAACTCCTGGGCTCAAGCGATCCTCCTGCCTTAGCATCCTGAGTAGCTGGAACTACAGGTGCCCACCATGCCTGGCTAATTTTTCTATTTTTAGTAGAGACGGGGTCTTGCTCTTGCTAAGGCTGATCTTGAACTCCTGAGCTCAAGCAATCCTCCGGCTGAGCTCAAGCAATCCTCTGGCCTTGACCTTCCAGAGTGCTAGGATTACAGGTGTGAGCCGCCATGCCCAGCCTCACAAAGATTTTTAGATCTTACTACTATCTCTCATTGAAAGTTCCAATCACATGCTGCATTGCACTTCCAACTGTTCTCTGGACATCAGCAATTCCTCATATCTAGCATTATGGTTTGTATAACTCATACTCTTAATAATACTAACAAACACCTCATTCTTACTACCTGCCAGTCAGTGTCCTAAGCATGTAACAGGAAGAATTAAGTCATGTAATCCTCAAAACAAGCCTATGAGGTAGGTCTTATTATGATCATTCCCGTGTTATAGACAGAAAACTGAGGGCGGAGAGAAGTTGAGTAGTTGCCCAAGGTTCCATGAATTATGAGTGACAGACCTGGGATTTGAATCCGGGCAGGCTGTCTCCAGAGTCCAGCCTCTTGATCCACACTGCACTGCGACTCACTTGATGGAGGTGTGTAATTGTGCCAGTTCTGAACACTGAGATCTACATGGTATTTTGGCCAAGTTTTTGCCTGCTGGGAGTTTGGTAGGCTGAGACAAGACAAGCTGACCTGATCATAGGGCATATAACAGCCAAGATATACTCTATGCAGTCCATGTTTGGAAGCCAAAGGCAGACAGTACTACTGGGGTAGTTGCATCAATTCCAGAAGGGGTGTCACAGTGATTAACAGATGTGCTTGATTATGGAATTCTTTACTTTGAGAAGCTTCTTAAAGGGCAACCAGCCCAATCACTTGCTCACTGGTGCCAGCGTATGTAGTATGTAGTATGGATGGCTGGGGTCTTTTCCTACCTGGAACCCCTCATTGCTTCTCTAACCTTGGCTTTGAGCTACAGTCAGGCGGGTTCTTCCCCACTCCCACCCCCAAATTTTCCCTTTTCCTGGTGGAATGCGGTCTGGGAGCAGGTTCGGGGTGTGGTCTTATCTTCCTCAAGAGCATCCTTGCCTCTGCTTTGTGCAACACCAAATTCGCCAGCATCCAGACCCTTTGCCTTGGTGGTAAACACCTCACTTGAAATCCTACTTGTGTTTCAACCCAAAGAGATTAAATCTCCCTGGATAGCATTATTTTTTTATGGTTAATTTATTTATTTTTATAGCTCATGCAACTTAATTAAAAAAATGACTTTCAGACTGCTAAACTGGTTTCTGTTGCTAAATTAGATTCCACACATCTGTCCTGAAAGGTATAAATCTTTCAAAAAAATAATTATTACTAAATGTAGTGCTATGATAAATAAATTACCCAAGCCCTTTGACGCAGGGAAAAGAGCGGATGGGGGAGGAGGTTATTCGTCTGGTTCAGCTCTGTTTTTTCCAGGCCCTGGCCTTGTGCTGGCTGGTTAGGCTGGGGAGCCCTCTGCACACTGGCCTCCCACCCCGCGGCTAAGGTGCCTTCCTAGCCTGCCCCCTCCAGGGGTGTCACGTGGGCTGATGAGATAATGTGCGTGAAAGCCTTTATCAACTCCAAGGCACAACTGAATGCCAATTATTGTGATTATTCTTATACTCCAGGGAAACCCTCTTGCCCCCACCCCTCCCAAACCTACCAGGCAGGACAGCCCGGGAAACTCGGAGACGCCAGATCGCCCCTCCCATCTGGGCGGGGGTTCCTGGCACAGATCCGTCTCCCCGGCCTGGGGGAGGGGCTTTATTGCCACCCTCCCGCCCCCAGTAATGGCTTTCCCAGTCCTTCCTGGCTTCTGGGGCCTTCCTCCGGAAGGAAATCTCCTCAGTTCCAGTGAAAGTTCTCGAGCTGCTGAAATCTGCTCCTTGGGCCTCTCCTCGCCGCCGCCCCCGGCCCCCTCCCCTGCTAGTGCCGGCGCTGGAGCCAGGCTGCCCCGGAAGGATCTGACCGGCAATTTCCTAGAATTGTCTTGCTGGAGCTCCTCGGTCGTCCCGCTCCCCACCTCATCTCAGTTTGCCCTCCCCAGAGCCCAGGTCCCTCTCGATGTCCCAGCCCCCACCCCGATCTACCTTCTTAAGCCCCCCAGTTCTCTTTGTCATAGCCAGTCTCTTCTGGGGCTCTCTGCTACCGGGGAGGAGGAGTTGGGGCATGGGAGTCACTGTGGCTACCTGGGCCCACCCGGAAGTTGAGTAGCTGTGGCTGCCGGGGCACCCATCTTTGGTCAGGCCTTCCGGGTGCTGTTGACCCAGGCTTGGCTGATGAGAAGGGCTTGACCACGTAAGCTCCCTCTCCCAATAAATCAAGTCTGCCTGGGGCCAAAAAGGGTGGGTAGGAAGCACAAGACAAGAGGAGTCACTGGACAGGAGGGGGAACAATTTATCTTTTCTTCATCCCCAACGGCCACTTGTGTCCCAGGCAGCACTGCCACGTAGCCAGACCTCTGAGCTCCCAGCGCTCCCCTACCTCCAGGTCCCACAGGGCGGGCTCCAGGAAGGGCTCGGGGAGGCCGGGGGAGGGGCCTGTCTGCACTTGATGGATGGTCCTGAAGAAATGTCTGGCACTTTCCTTCCCCATGGGGGAGGTGAAGCTGCAGCCACCTCTCCCCCGCATTCCTGCCTGCCTGCCTAGGGCGGGGTGTGAGGGGGTGGCTGGAGCAGGGGAAGGAGGGCCTTTAGCCCAGATAAGAAGCATTTTGCAAACTATCACTCCCATTTGTCTACGCTGACATGGGGAATGGAGGAGCAGGTGGACAATCCCCAAATCTCAAAACTCCACATGGCTGGGCATGGTGGCTGGGCAGGGTGTGCCTGTAGTCCCAGCCACTTGGGAGGCTGAGCGGGGAGGACTAGTTGAGCCCAAGAGTTTGAGGCTGTAGTACACTATGATCACTCCTTTGAATGACCATTGCACTCCAGTCTGGGCAACACAGGGAGACCCTGTCTCTAAAATTATAAATTTAAATAAAGAAAATAAAAGGAATCCATATGTTCCCACCCCACTCCAACCCCCTTCCTGGCTCCCAGTCCTCTCCACTCAGTCCACACTAATTATATTATTCCTACTGTATGCCAACCATTGGGTAATGCAGCAGTTCTCTGAGTGTGGTACACAGATCATGGGAGTCTCCAAGATTCTTTCAGGGGATAGATGAGGTCAAGTGATTTTCATAATAATACCAAAACATTATTGCCTTTTTGACTATCGACATTTGTATCAGAAGTGTAGAAGCAATGGGGATAAAACTGCTGTTGCCTTAGATATTAATAAATCAAGGCAAATTAGGCATCAAATTAGTCATTGTATTCTTGACTACCGCACAATGAAAAGGCCAGTTTCTCTTAAAAATGTTCTTGATAAAGCAGTAAAAAATTATTATCACATAAGGGGTTTATTGTTATCTTAAATGAGTTAATAAATAATAATTTGTTTTTAATTTCTAATATGCAACAATCAATAGATAAAATCACATAAACAAAACTCTTTGGGGCCCTCAGTAATTTTTAAGGGTGCAAATGGGTCCTTGGACCAAAAGTGTCAGCACTGCTGGGTCATCCATAGGCTGTAACGTGGTGTCCTCAAAGTTGAAGGTGAACTGGAGCCTTTTTCAGACTCTGCGTTCCCAGCTTGAGAAGTGAGAGCCTTATTTGAAGTAGAGGGTGGAGAACACGACTGTTTTCTGGCAACCCTCTCTCCCTCAAGAAGAGACACTGTAACTGGAATGAAGATTTTAATGGTCTCTGCCCACAGTAGAAGCAAGGCACGCAGGCCTGCCACCCCTCTGTGCCAGCCGCTCCTCCCCTGTGCGCTGTGTCCACTGTTGGGAGGGGGTGGGGTGGGGCATTGTGGCCCATACGGGTTAGGCCCAAACGCGGACCCCCAACTCCTAGATTTGCCTAGTCTCTTTTCATATTCCCCCTCCGATGGTTCTTTCCCCTCCCAGTGAAAGTCACAGTGTAGCAAGGTTGAGGGAGGAGGGCACAGGCCTGGGGAGGAGGATCAGGAATCCACAGCGCAGCTTGGCCTGAGCCAGGGTGCAGAGCGGGGCAGTGCCTACGTGTGTGCCACTGTGCATGACTGTGTGCCTTGGTCCAGTGCTGTGAGCTCGGAGTTCTTCCCCACACCAGTCCCCTCTCAGAGCTTGTATCTGGAGTCTGCACTGGGGTCAGCACACCTGAGCTCTTCAACCCACTTCTCCAATCCTTTGGCAATGACGGGGCTGCTGTGGGTGAGGCTGAGGCCTGGCATCTCTCTGTCACCTCTGGCACAGGGTAGGGAGGTGTGGCGGGGACACAGGGACAGGAGGGAGGGCAGGTCAGCCTCGGGTGCTACTGCCCCGCTCTCCCAGGAGCCAGTAGGTCCGCACCTTGCCTTTGCCCTGGAGGGAAAAAGAAGAGGAGGTTGGGGTGGACAGTGGCACACCCACTTTCCCAAATCAGATGAGAGGCCTAGGATGGGAGTGGCACTGGCTGCTTAAGAAGGGTCACCCCTCTGGGATCCCAAGGGGTGGTGAGGACAGAGGCTTCCCTCTCTACCTTCATCTCTACGTCCCCTCGAAGCTCCAACTCAAAACCACCAAACTCTTCCAGGACAGCCTTGGTCTCAGAAGACAAGTGGATCTTCAGGGCTGGGGAGGATAGGGGAGAAAGGAAGGTGAGGGGTGCAAGAGATACAGGTTGGAAAGTGGAGGCAGAAGAGATCGGGGACCAAGGGGCAGGCAGATGCTCTCTTTCCTTTCAGCCAGGAAGCCTAGTTCAGAGAGGTCCCAGCCCCTCCAAGTAGTGTGAGACCATATTAGCTTCTCCTTTAGAACTCTAGAGCTGTGTTGTCCAATATGGTAGCCACCAATCACATGTACCTGTTTAAATATAAATTAATTAAAACTAAAAACAGTTAAAAATTCAGAGCCTCAGTTGCCCTAGTCACATTTCAAGGGATCAATAGCCACATGTGCCTCTAGGGCTACCATATTGGACAGCACAGGTTATAGAATGTTTTTGTGACTGCAGAAAGTACTATTGGACAGCACTGCTCTGGAGCGGCACCAGGCTCTAGAGAGACAGGACAGCAGAGTGGTTAGGAGCTCACACTTTGGATCCTGCTCTGCTTCAGGATGAATCTCGGCTTGGACACTTGCTTGGGTAAGAAATACAAACTCTCTGTGCCTCACCTCCCTAATCTGTGAAATGTCAATAGTGACAGTACCCATCTCAAAGCCTTGTGGAGATTAGGCTGGGAAAGGTGGCTCACACCTATTATTCTAGCACTTTGGGAGGCTGAGTGCAGGAGGATTGCTTGAGGCCAGGAGTTCAAGACCAGCCTGGGCAATATAGTGAGATCTCATCTCAAAAAAATAAAAATAAAAAAGAAATAAAAAGAGGAAAGCCTTGTTGTGAGGGTTAAATTCAACATTCCTAAAGTATTTAAACAGAATGTGGCACACAGGAAGCACAATACAAGTTGTTGCCGTCACTATTTGACTCTGTACCCTCATTTTATGGCTAAGGAACTGAGGCCTAGGGTAGGAGATCTGCCCAGGCTGCTGAGGAGGCCAGTGATGGAGTGAGGCCCGGTATTCTCACACCCTTCAACTGCTCTCTGAATCATGTCCCTACTTCTTCTGGGGTCTGCATCACAGCAAGCTTGTTTTGTTGAACAATTTCTTTCTTTTTTGGATGAGACAGAGTCTCACTCTGTTGCCCAGGCTAGAATGCCATGGTGTCAGCCTAGTTCACAGCAACCTCAAACTCCTAGGCTCAAGTGATCCTCCTGCCTCAGCCTCCTGAGTAGCTTGGACTGCAGGTGTGTGCCATCGTGCCCGGCTAATTTTTTCTGTTTTTAGTAGAGATGGGGGTCTCACTCTTGCTGAGGCTGGTCTTGAACTCCTGACCTCAAGTGATCCTCCTGCCTTGGCCTCCCAGAGTGCTAGGATTATAGGCAAGAGCCACCCTGCCCTGCTAACAATTTCTGAGAATGTGCTCCTTGAGGACTAGACCTCAGAGAGGGGCTCTACCCTGACAGTCCCAAACACAGTATCCAGTGATATTTGCTGAACCAGATCCCTCTGGGCTGCCAGCACAGGCTTCCACGTAGCCTTTCTCATACCATGAGGCGTGGAGGGGTCCACATGGACCCCCCAGATAACTCTGGGTCTGAGTCATCTTTGTATCCCAGGGCCTGGCACTCAGTAGTTGCTCAATAATGTTTACTGAATTGAATTGTGTTGAATACAGCAGGAGGCTAGAAGATAAACAGGAAGCAAGACCAAGGGAAGGGTGGGAGCAAGCATTTATTAAGTACCTACTGGGTGCCAGGTATTGTGCTAGGTTTTTTACAACCCTGAGATAGGCATCATTTTACAGATAAACAGCAAAAGCTCTGAAAAGTTGAATGACAATTTTGTGCTAGGCATTTTCTGTGGTTTTCTCACATAACTCCTATGAGGTAGACATTTTATTCTTATTTTACAGATGAGGAAAACCAAGGCTCAGACAGGTACTGTTAACTAACACAGAAGTAGCTGTGAAGCTCAGATTCACGCCCAAGTAGGCTGGCTCTGAAGCCGTCTGTACCACCCTGAAAAGGGAGCAGAGGGACTTAAGGGAGGACTCCTGCTGGGAACTGTAGAACATTGGCCTGGGAGTGCTTGTACATCACTTGGCAAGAGGGTGCAGCTGGAGTCCGAGTCTCTTGATTAGAGTCAAGGCAATGAGCCCAGACTGAACTAGTATGAGAAGGGGACTTGGGAGGAGAGAGGGCTAGGAGCTGGAACAGGGATGGTGTAGGCAGGAGCCGCCCACAGGCTGGCATTGTCCCTGGCCACCCTGCCCTCCCCACTCCCTCCAGGAGGGCACTGTACCTTCCCCATTGGACTCCATCCTCGAGGCCGTGTTGACTGTGTCCCCAAAGAGACAGTAACGGGGCATCTTCAGCCCTACCACGCCGGCACACACGGGTCCTGGGAGGGACAAGGGAGAAAGCGGAGCCCATCAGCGAGGCGGGCAGGGAGGGGTGTTAAGGAAGGGAGGTGGGTGCTCCAGGAGAGTCAGGAGGTGGGATCTGAGGTCCCAGTTGTGCGTGAGAGCCTGCGTGTTATGAGGGGGTGCGGGGGTGAGAAGTCTCCCTTCTGAAACTCCAGGCCCTTGGGGTGCCGCCCCACCTGTGTGGATGCCAATGCGCAAGCGCAGCTGCTCCTGGGGCCGGTGGCGGATGCGGAAGGAGTGCACAGCATCCAGCAGTGCCAGGGCCATGCGGGCCACCTCCGGGGCATGGAGCTGCCCGTTCCGCACTGGGAGCCCAGACACCACCATGTAAGCGTCGCCAATTGTCTCCACCTGTGTGTGTGGGAGGGTTGGGGGCAGAGGGTGCAGGACATGAGGGCAGGAACTTTCTCTTCCCTGTGCCACCGGTCACAACGTGTGCACCGTCACTCTGTCCCCCAATCCACCTGTCTTTGCTCATCCCCCATTCTGCACGATTTCTCTGTTTCTGAGTCTCCCTGTGTCACTGTCTCTGCCCATGTCCCTTGGTCTCCTCTCTTAGGACTCCACATCATTCTGTCTACCTCTCACTTTTTTCTGACCCTGTCCATGGCCGTCTCTCTGTCCCTTGCCATTCGTACTCCCACCCTCACCTTGTACACATCAAAGTTGTCTATGACAGCATCAAAGCAAGTGTACAGGTCATTGAGCAGGGTCACCACCTGGAAGGGAAGAGAATCTAAGAGGGACAGGGAATAAGGGACCCCACTCGGGGTTGGGGGGAAAAGCGGAAGCAGGAGGCAGGCCCGATGGAATGGAGAGGCTAAGCCGAGCCGGCCGGCCTGCCGGTCTGACACCTGGGGCTGAGCCCCGGCTTACCTGCATGGGCGTGCTCTCTGCTGACAGGGCTGTGAAACCCACAATGTCACTGAAGTAGATCGTGACGCTGTCAAAGGCTTCGGCCTGGACCGTCTCCCCGCGCTTCAGCTGCTCAGCCACTGAGCTGAGGGGTCAGAGCAGGTGCAGGATCAGAGGGTGGGTGGGGCCAGGACAGGGGCTGTGTGTGTTGGGGGGGACCCCAGACACGGGCACTCACTGAGGCAGAATCTGGTAGAGCAGGGCCTCAGCCTTGCGCTTCTCCTCCAGGTACGCCTGGGTCCGCTCCTCCACCAGTTCCTCCAGGTTGTTGGCGTACTGCTCCATGCGCGACAGCAGGTTGTCCAGGATGTTGCTGCTGTTCTCCCTGGGGCAGGGATGGTGGTAGGGGAGGTGAGAGGAGCACACCCTAGGCACTCACCCTACCCAGGCTGCAGTGGTGGCTCTGAAGAGTCAGGGCTGGGGGCACAGCAGCATAGAGGAGCAGGGGAAAAGGGTGGGAGGAAAGTTTAATTCATCTCTGAGACCCCAGTGTCGAGTATGAGGCTTCAGACATGGATATTTTGTTCATCTTTGTGCTATTAACGCAAGGAGGTAGAGGAGGCGAAGGACTAGCGTCAGCTGTGGACAGAGCGATGGCGCACAGGCAGCAGAGGGCTGTGTCTGCAGGAACCGGGCTCCGGTGGGCACAGTGGGAAAGGGCTGGGGGAGGGGCTCCTGTGGGCAGCTGAGAGCCCATAGGAGAGGAGACAGGAAGGTGGGAGGCCAGGGCGTGTGTCTCATTTACTCTGCACACTGCTGAAAAGTCTAGGGGCCAGTGGGGGCAGTGGGCAGGAAGGGTGTGGGGTAGCAACGGTGGAGGGAAGGGTATGAAAGGTGGGAGACGGCGGGGACAGTGGAGCCACACAGTGTTCGCAAAGGCAGCCGTGAGGCTGGCCGTGTATGGGAAGTCCTGAGGGGCTCCCTCTGCTGCTGCAGGGACAAGACAGAAGCGTTGGGTATACGGTAGCCGTGGTAGGCGAGCCTGGGGGACCCACGACTAACACCAGAAACCTGTTAAACTTGCGCAGCGTCAGGCGGATCTGCTGGAATGGTGGCCTCTCCTGTGGGTCCTCAGCCCAGCACCGCTGCATCAGCTGCCCCAGCTCCTCCAGGTGGCTCTGCAGGGCCAGGGAGGGCCGGAAGGGGGGCTGCTCATCCCGAGTCACACGCTCGATGATCTCTGTATTGTTGAGTGGAGAGGGGCTGAGGGGTGGGGCTAGCCAAGGGCCTAGTGAGAGACTGGGGGCAACCAGCTTGGCTGGGTTGGGGCCGTCCAGGACCAAGATGTGGGGCAGGCGAGCTGGGTGGGCAACTGGTCACCAGCAGCAGTGGGTCAAGCAGTGGCCCAAGCCCCATTCCAGCAGGAAAGTGTGGTGGTGCCTCCAGGGCCCCTCTCCTTGGGGCTGGGGTTAGTCGAGGCGGTGGGTGGCAGGGATATGGGGAAGTATGGTCCTCTCACCTTTGGGACTGAGGTCCAGACCTTCCACGTAGAAGACCCCATTCCTCAGGGCAATCTCCTGAAGGATGATCCCAAAGCTGTACACATCACCAGCCTGGGAGCCCCGGGCAGGGGGCGAAGCCATTCGCAGGAGCTCAGGGGCTGTCCACAGCTTTTCTGTGGGTCAGAGGTCAGGAGTCACAGGGTGAGGGAGCCCAAAGCTCAGGGGCGAGCGAGAAACAAGGATGTGGCCAAGATTGATCCAGACACATCACACTGAGTGTTAGAGCCAGAAGAGGCCTTAGAGACCACTTAGTCTGACCCCCCCCCCCTTTTACAGATGAATGAATCGAGGCTGGCGTCAGGAAATTCATGCCCAAGGCCATCAGAGGCCAGGCATCGGTCCCCCGACTGGGTGGTGCTCAGGGTGGGTGTTAGGGGTTGAGGGTCAGGGCTCACTGGCATAAAGGGTGTGTCCTTGCTCTGGCTCCGGGTCCCTGAAGCTCTCCAGCCCGTAGTCAGTGATCTTGAGCACAAAGCGTCCATCTACCACGCAGTTGGATGACTTGAGGTTCCCATGGGAGCAAATGGCCCCATTGTGTAGAAACAACATACCCTGGGAAATTTGGGGAGGCAGAGGTCTTGGGCATGAGTGGGACCTCCAACCATGGCCAGGAGAAGCATGCCTGGACCCTCCCCACACGTCCAGTGGACCCTCTGGAGCCTACCTTGACGATGTCATTGGTGAGAGAGTATCGGAACATCCAGTCCAGGGTGATGCTCTCATTCTCTAGAATGTCCTGCTGGGGCAGGGAGGGTCAGACCAGTGCCCTGCAGACTCCCCCTGGGAGTGGGAGGAGGGTGCAGGGTCCTACTGACATAAACCGATGGAAAAGGACAAAGCCTTGGATTTACTGCAGTGCCGTTGCCCTCCCCCACTCCCATTTTCCAGGCAGAGCCAACAAGGTGAGAAAGAGGAGGCGGCCTGCCTGGGGTCGTGTGGCCAGTCAGGGGCAGAGCCAGGGCTTAGACCCAGGTTTCCCGACACCCGCCTGTCCCCTCACCTGCAGGCTCCCACGGGGACAGTACTCTGTGAGGATACAGATGTTGGGGGGGTCGGTGCAGGCACCCACAAACCTGGTCAGGTGTTCATTCTGCACATCCCGCATCTGCAGGTGGGAGCCAGCATCAGGAGCCTGACAGACACCTCTCTCCTCACCAAGTTGCCCACTAGCCTTGGGGACCCTCACTCTCCTTAACCCACTACTCATTTTCTGCAGACATTGCTAGGACCTTTGCTGGTGACTTCCACCCATGCTCTTTAGCCCACTCTGCCCTAGAATCTGCTCCCTACTCCCTCTGCCTCTCAAGCCTTCTACCCCCCGGGGCACTGTGTATGGCCCCTTAAGGACCTTCCTCCAGGGTACCCCCAGTGATCCGGTCTCCCATCCTCTGCTCCCCTCTCCCAGCCACAAGAGGCAAGGGCCCATCCCAGGGCCACAGACCCTACCCTTTCCTGTGATACCCTGAGGCCCCTCCGTAGCCAGTTGTGTTGGCCAACCTCCCTGTGTCCCCACGGGACCCCTCTCCAGGCCACCGCCTCACTCCCCCACATTACATGCTTCAGTTCAAACAGGACTTTCCGTGTCAGCTCAATTCGTTTACGGTTCACACGTTTCACAGCCACGAGGTTGCCCTGGGCAAGGAATGGAGACTATCACAGTGAGGAGCATGGCCCTGTGCCCCGGGAACTCCAACTGCTCAGACAGCCCACTTGGGTCCTTCCCCCAGGACCCTCAACTGCTCCCGGGAGCCCACCCCTAGGGCCCCCAGCTGCTTCCTGCCAGCCCAGTCCTGCCCTGGGCCCCCTCCCCCAGGCCTCGATCAGAGCGCGCCCCTGTCCCAGTCCCCAGGACAGTAATCATTTCCCAGCCCACCTTATAATATGCTGTTTTGGCGAAGACCTGGACCTGGCCCTCTGTGGTCAGCAGGGAGCCATAATTGGAGCCTCTCTGAAGGGGTGGAGAGTAGGAGGGGTGGTCAGCCATGGGCCTAGTCTGCATCCTGGTTGCTTGAGCTCTGGCCTTCCTTTACCACCCTGCCTTATTTTTGTGCCACCCTCCTTTATATTCCACGTCTTGAAATCCTCTCCTTATTTACTGGTCTTTTTTTTTGGGAGATGAGGCCTTGCTGTGTTGCCAGGTTGCGGTGCAGTGGCTTTCACAGGTTTGATGCCACTACTGATCAGCGAGGGAGTTTTGACCGCTCCATTTCCAACCTGGGCCAGTTCACCCCTGCTTAGGCAACCTGGTGGTCCCTCACTCCCTCCAGGAGGTCATAATATTGATGCCAGACTTAGTATTGGCACCCGATCAGCATAGTGCACTGCAGCCCAGAACTTCTGTGCTCAAGTGATCCTCCCACCTCAGCCTCCCGTGTAGCTGGAACTTCAGGGACATGCCACCGTGCCTAGCACTTTACGTGTTTTTCAGAAAATGTGTTTGCATATATAGTATTTCCTTTGACCTTTGAAAGAGCCCTGTAAGGGTGACTCTATAGCTGTAATCATCATCTGAAACAGTCTCAGAGAGGTAATGCGATTCGCTCAAGGTCACACAGCAAGTGAAGGCAGAGCTGAGACTAGAACCCTGCTCTCTACACTCCCATCAGACACTTCCCGGGTACTCAGCTCTCCTTGACTACCCTCCCCAACACTCACATCCACCCAGACACACACAAGCCCTGCTGTTCTCACCCCGCTCAGGGTCAGCCTGCTACCCGCGTTCCGCAGGTGCCTCTCAAGGCTGCTGGGCTGTACGTCCTCCCAGCGGATCCGCCACAGCTCCGAAGCCAGCTCCTTCTCCAGCTGCATCTTCCTGGGGCGTGAGGCCTGCCTCTGAGCCCATGTCTGAGGCCCTGACCCGGGGCGGGAGTGCTCAACAGCCCCTCCTCAGACCCCAGGGACCACTCCGCGTGTGAAGATACGGGTGGGGGAATTCTGTCCTCAGGGCTGAGAGCCAGGAGGCCGGCCTCGGTGAAATTTTGCCTCACCAGGGACTTTGGCATGGACACGTCAATGTCCTCATTTGGAAATTGAGGGCCTTAATATCTATTTTCTTCTTAACTATTGCAAGAGTGAAAAAAAAAATACCGTGTGTGAAAGTGCCTGGCACATAGTGTATGCTCAATCCGCATCCATATTTTTCCCCTGCCCCTTTCTCTCCTGTATCATTAACTTCCGTCCTTGCATTTTAGTCTCCACTGGAAGGCAGGCATGGGGCTCATTCAGCTCCCTTCCCCACTCTAGCTTTGGCACCTGGCACACAGCAGGATTCATCATCCCTGCTCAACTAATAAGGGCCTAATCCCGAAGATTCTGAGCCAGTGCTTCCCATCTGGCCTGTAGGAGTAGCAAGGGAGACCAGTCTACAGGCAGAGTCCACACCCCCGTGATGTCACTCCCAACTTTGCTGCTCCCGACCTCTGCTATCCCTGTCCCTTCTCTCCCCGGCCCCATTCCCCCCTCCCTTTCTCTTCTCTGTGTCTTAAAGCCCTCATCTCCCTTGCCTTCCCCTGCTGCCCCTTTACTCCTACCCCCTCCCCTCAGGGTCCTTGCCACTTCCTCTGCGGTTGGTTCTCCAGGCAACCCCCCCTCACCACACCCATGCCACAGCTCACCTGTATATGAAGAAGGAGACGATCAGAATGCTGAGCAGGGAGAGGCTGCCCACCAAAGCCAGCACCTCCAGGGCGGAAAAGTGATCTACGAGAGAGAGTCTGAGTTGCAGCAAGAGAGATTTGGGTTAGACAGCAGAAGAAAGAACCTTCTAATAGTCAATCAGTGAACTGGGAGGATGGACGAAGGGCAGAAAAGGGCAGGAAGAGTCTTTCTCCAGAGAACCCTCAGCGTGAGAGAGGAGCACCTATTCGACTCCACTTAGGGGGAAGGAGGCAGCATCTCCTCCTATGGAGGCCTGGAAGGCCAGGGCCAGTCACCTTGGTTGCAGGCTGGGTCCTCATTGTCAAAGCCACATTTGGGGATGTCAGGAGGAGGGTATCCCAGTGGCCAGTTCAGTTTGCGCCCTGACACGGCCACCAGCTCTTGGGAAGTCCCATTGTAGTTCAGTACAACCTATGGGAGAGCAGGAGTGGTGGGTGGGCAAGGGCCAGGGGGGAGGTCTCCTGTCTAGTGGGGCAGTCCTGCCTCCCACCTGCCCCAGCTCTGCTTCTGGGCCTTTATCCGGGCTGTCAACTCCTCACTGAGCCCCTGCTGTGACTGGATATAGAGACCCCATGCCCATGCGCATGTTACCAAGGTGTAAACACTTGAAAACTACTCAAGGGCTTTAAAAAGAAAACACCATATAGAACCCTGCTCCTGCACTCAGAGAGTTTATAATCTTGGTCGAGGCACATAGAAAACAGGAAAAGGTAGCGCCTCGGTCTACATGCCCAGGCCCAACCCAGGTCCCCCTCTTCTAGGAAGCCTCCTCTGGATGATCTGTTCCTTGATGCCTTTGGCCTCCATCCCTTCCTGGCCCCTCTGCACTCAGAGAGCTGTGTACTGCATGCTCCTCTAGGCCCTCGGCTGGCCTGTCTCTGCTGGGAAGCAGTCCCGCCTGCCTACCCTAGGAGCTCCCTGAGGGGGAGTTGTGCTCCCGCAGACAAGGGGATCCCCAAGTGTGATGCCTGTGAGTCCTTATCATTCTGGTTGCCCCCCCAGACTGGAGATGGGTCTGTTTTATCCAGGGCTCTCATAAGTGTGCGGGCATGGTGGAGTGACCACAGAACAAACAGGTGCCCTGGCAGGGCTGTGGGGGGAAGTGGGAGGATGAGATGTCACGCTGAGTTGGTACTGTCTTTTGGGTGCACAAACTTACCCTGAAGGCACCAGTTTCAGGATCCATATCCCAGAGGGAGAAGTCAGTCTCCCGATCTCCATTGCTGTCAATTTTCAGGAATCCTGTCACACCTAGGGGTACGGGGGCAGATGGCTGTGTTCTGAGAGAATGGAAGTTCAGGGATGCCCTACTTCATCTCTCCACGCCCTGATCTTCTCTCCTGCCCTCCAAACATATATATGTACAGAGCTATAGTAAATAGTAACAGGGACAGATGTTTCAGCATCAGGAATGATTGAAGTTGGATATTTAGGAGGACTTCCGGAGGGAAAAGGGGCCTGAAGGAAGCTGTGGAGCTAAAGAAGGGAGGAAAGACTGACATGGCGAGTGACTACCAGTGCTGTGGCCTGCAGGCTTCTCATGGCCTCCCGTGTGACACCTGCAACGCCCCCCTCCAGCCCCCATGAGCCCAATCCAGCCACTTCTAGGCCTTGACCTTGGAAGCTTCGGTTCCACATCCGCTGAGTGATGTCCTCCCCATCAGTGACAGTTCCCCCATGTGCCAGAGTCTCTGTCACTGCTTGGACATAGAGCAGAAGCCCATCGTGGAAGGATGCCGGTATGGTGTTCACCTGCAGGGGCAAGCAGAGCTCGGCTGCGGTGGGAGGTAGGAAGGGCGCAGAGTGGGGTGCTGCAGGGCAGGGAAGAGGAGGCACTGGGAGCTTGGAAGAGGATGGGAGAAAATGACACCCCCACATTACAAAGAGATTTTACTACTGAAAAGATGCCTTTGCATATACCGCTGCTTTCTGAATCCTGCTAGGCAGATAGGGCAGGATGTATCATCTCGATTTGCCCGATGAGGACTTGAGTTTCAGAGATTGAACTTGCCATGTCCCCCTCCATTATCAGGAAAGATAAGAGAACAATGGGAAGGGAGAGAAGGGGAGACCTGGGAATACTGGGATGGCTGAGAGGACAGGATGGAGACTGGCAGGGGAGGGTCATGGAGTGGGGGCTGGAGGTCCACTCTGGAAGGTCTCAGGACCCCCTCCTACCAGGCCATCCTCCATGGTGAAGTTGAACTGCTCATGGGCCAAGTGTTTTAGCTGCTTCAGGAATTCCAAGTACTCAGGATTATCCGGCTCTTTATATGTAATGATTTTGGCAGCCTGAGGAGGGGTCAGTGGAGAGGGGGAGTTGGGAGCTGACTCCAGTCCGCCCAGTACTACGGGGCCCCAGTTGTCTGGGAGGCTACCTCCTAGAGCTGCATCTCTGCTTAGCTCAAGGTCAAACTGGACCCTATGTCCTGCATGAGGTGATGCCTGCTCCAAAGCAGGGGATCCAATGGGCTGGCTTCTCCAAGTCCTGTCCCGTCTGTGGGACTTTAATGTCCTCCCACCTCAGCCCATTCTCTTATCTTTTGAGCCCCCTGGCTCTAACCTCCCTGGCCAGACCCCTACTCTTCATTGCCTAACTCCCTGTGAACATGGACAACCTCTTTTCTGGAATCCATTCAGACCCTGAGGGACACAGTGCCCAGAAACGATGTGCCACCAGCTCGGAGTCCCACAGCTTGGCACTCACCTGAAAGGCCTGGCAGGCACTGACATCCTGCCCATCCCCTCTCTCCCAGGGCCTTCGGGGAGTAGGACCCTGAGCACCTTGCAGACTTTGCCCAAAGACATCCAGGTGGAAGAAGACGTAGTCTTCTCCACTCAAGCCAGCTTCCAAGGCCAGGAGCATGA
The DNA here is from genome assembly GCF_000956105.1 of Propithecus coquereli. Classification (NCBI taxonomy): domain Eukaryota; kingdom Metazoa; phylum Chordata; class Mammalia; order Primates; family Indriidae; genus Propithecus; species Propithecus coquereli. Next base: position 3,898,750 of record NW_012151840.1, read on the forward strand.
GGGTTCTGAAGGCATCTGGGGAGCTGCAGATGTAGACAACTGGAGGGGAAAGGGGAGTCAGAGAGAGAGCCTAGGTACTGGGGGAGAGAGAAGGGGAAGCAAAGCTGGGGCCCCCAGGGGAGGAAGTTTAGAGATGGGGGCATGAGAAACCAGTAAGAGTTAAGTGGCAATTCTTGCCGAGTCTAGAACATGGCAGGAGAAAGATGAGGAGGGGTGAGAGGAGGTGTGAGGTGGCAGAGGGGAGGGAGCGGCGATAGTGGAGCTGAAGGTGGGGAAGGTGGGGCCAGGAGGAGGGAGAGGGAGAGGGAGAGGTGGGGCCAGCTGGAGAGGGGTTGGGGAGAGGAGAGGGACTGTGCGAGCGATGGGAGGAGAGGGTGGAGGAGGGGAGAAGGCTGTAGGGAAGAGAGAAAATGGGGGAGAAAGAAAGGGAACTGAGCAGTGCTGGGATGGCACAGGCATGTCCTCCTTCCTGTTATCTCCGGAAGAACTGGTGGGACGGATGGGGCAGGGAGAGGGGGAGGTGAGAAGGTAGGAAGGTGAAGAGACTGGGGCGGGGGCGCGGTGGGGGGTGAGGAACAGAGGGGGATAGGAACTCAGAGGTGGAGGGGGTTGGGGAGGCTGAGACAAGAATGAAGAGCAGAGAGAAGGGAGAAAACTGGCCCAGAGAAGAGAGGAAATCCGGTGCCTTTGGCGGGTCAAAGGGAGGCCAAGCGTCGGGACCGGTGTGCCCGCCTCTCACCTCGGCCTTTGCGCGGCATGGTCCGCAGCAGCATGGTGTAGTGGTCGTGGTTGCCCTCGGCGAACTCCAGGTGGTCCACTGTGATGTTGAGGCGGTCGCGGACCCGTATATAAAGCCCCTCCACTAGGAAGAAGCAGCGCTGGTCGTCGCCGGGCCGGTAGGCGTAGAGCACGAGCGCCTGGCGCTCCCAGCCCAGCCGTCGGTGCAGCGCCGCCACGAAGTCGCCCAGCTTGGCGTAGCTGGGCCCGGCGCGGGTGGTCAGCGCGTACTCGTCTTTGGCCCCGAAGCCCAGCGCGGGGGCGCCCGCCGTCAGCAGCGGCACCCGCCAGTGCGCGGTGAAGCGCCCCACCGGGGCTGCGGCGTACACGCAGCCCGGGCCCAGGAACACCGCGGGGTTGTGCTCCCACTTGAGGTCCACCGCGGCCAGGGGCGCGGCGGTGTCGGAGCAGACGCCCAGCGCGTTCTCGCTGCTGCCCAGCACCGTGCGGACCGTCCAGCCCGGCAGCAAGTCGGGCTGCGCCTTCACCCGGGCCAGGGCCAGCGCCACGGCGGGTCCCACGCGCGCCCAGGACCACGGGTACGAGGTGTTGGCCAGCGGCAGCACCACGGCTACCGTCAGGTAGCCCGCGTGGCTGCCTCGGAGCAGCAGCAGCGGCGGCAGGAGCAGGAGCAGGCGCGGGCGGGCGCCGGCTGGGCGCCGGGGGCCTGGCATGGCCTCAGCGGGCACCGTGGCGGGCGAGCGCTCCCACCATGGCCTCCTCGGCCCCCTCTGGCTCAGCGGCCCGTCCCAGGCATCGGGCGCCCCCCTGAAGGAAGGAGCGGGGCGGGGGTGCTCCCCCCGGGGCTCGCCGCCCCCGGTAGCTGCGACAGTCAGGGCTCAGAGCGCGAGGGGCGCGAGCCGGGTCCCGCGGGCTGGGCGCGCTGCAGAGGGGTGCGCGGAGCAGGTGGGCGCTAGGAGAGCGTCGGGCCGGAGAGGACCGGAGTGTTAGCGACCGTGTGTGTGTGTGAGTGAGAGAGAAAAAGAGAAAAAAAGAAGCGAGCGAGCGAGCGCTCCGGGGAGAAGGATGGGAGAGGGCGCGCGAGGGAGGGATGGGGAGTGAGTGCTAGTGGGCGTGCGTGAGCGCCTGCCCCAGGGCGTGTGCCAGAAGGGGCGTCCCGCTGGCCCAAGCCTCCCGCTGTCCGGGGGGAACCGTGGAGGACCCGAGCCAAGCTCCGAACCCTCCCTCCCCGCCGCTTCCCCTCCCAGACTCGGTGACAGAAGAGCCAATCCTGGATCTTTAACTCCTTCCTGCCCCGAAGTCTCCGGCTTGCCCCCGCCCCCCAGCCGACGCGCTTTCCCCGCAGACCCTCTTCCCGCCTCCGCGCTGCCCTCGGTCTCCCAGCTCCAGGGAGCAGCGCCTTCCGCAGGGGCGCCCTTGCGGGAGTGGGAGGAGGGCTGAATAGAGATGTACGTGGAAGCAGCCAGGGGCCGCTTGCGCCTCACCTTTCCCTCCCCTCCTACCTGATTTCCTCTGGGGATGAGGGAAAGATGCGCTGTTTGGGATCTTGGCAGTAAACAGTGTGAGCGTGTGGACGTGTGTGTCTGGGGGGCGGGGGGCGGGAGGGTGACGGGTTTCTGGAAAAGGCGTTAAAGTGGGAGAGCCCGGAGTGCTCGTTACCTAGTCCGTCTATGATCCTCCACCCCTTTGTCCCCTCCGCCTTCCAGACTGTGCGGGTTAGCCTTGGGAACAGGACCCGGTGGGAGGGCCTAATTAACTCTCTAGTTCCCAAATGATCGTAGGAAGAGGGGGAGAGCTGGTGGGTGGCTGAGCGTGGGGAAGAAGTGGGACCTCAGAGCTGTTCCTGGAATGCGAGTGTGTGTTTGTTTTGTGTTGAGGAAGATTGTTAAAATGGAGTCTGTGGTGGCCGCGGGAGATGGTCTTGGAAATGACCATAGGAGGCGTAAATTGGGGAGAGGGTTTGGGGGCACTTGACAGCGAGGCCGCTGGTCCCAACCACTGTGGAATCAGTCTGCCCTCTAATGGTCAGCAGGAGTCATTGTCGGCATTGCGCCGCAACCTCTCCAAGCTTCGCCTGAGCAGGACCTAAGACAGCAAACTTCTGTTAAACATTTCCAGTGGACCTTCTGTGCGACAAGCACCCGCTAGGTGCTGAGGACATAAAGATGAATATATATAGTCCGTGACTTTGAGGAGCTCTATTTGGGACAAATAGCCATAATGCAATATGCATTAAGCACTACAACAGAGACATGGATAAATTGCTAAGGGGCTCAAATGAGGGCAATTAATTCTGCCTGGATTGGGGCCAGGAAAATTTCCAAAGAGAAATAATTCTACAAGGGTAGAAGGATGAAAAGAGTATTCTGTGTAGAGAGAGCAGAGTATTGAAGTATATTCCCTATATGTGGAATTTTAGGGGACTTTTGAATATTAGAGAGCAAATGGTGGCCCATGGGCCAATTTCAGATGGCAGACATGCTTTGTTTGGCTTTAATTCTCTCTCTATATATTTTACTTAATTGCCCACACTTAAAAATCAGCAGATGGTACATGAATATCTGGATTTCTGACTTTTCTTGAAATACTGGAAGAGCTGGCAATAAAGGTCCTGCATCCCTCCATGAGCAATCAGCTGGAACACGTATCCACTACCCGTGGGTTCCTTGGCACCCTGCTTCGCTGAAGTGCATTACCTGCCTGGCTGCAAAAGGAGTCTGTGTTTTCAACCCTGACCTAGGATGTAAGGTACGTGCATGTAGGAATGACTGAGGAGGGAGACAGGAAAGAGTGCAGTAGTTTGGGCCAGATGGTGAAAGTTTTTGTGTGACAGGCAGAATGTTTTTGTTCCATAATGGAGAGGAGGGATCCAGAGGTTGTAGAGGTAGATGAGAGATGAGGAGATGTTTTGTAGATAGAATCAATTGGACTCTGGGAAGGGAAGACACTATACAAATAACTGAGGTCTAGGTGACATTGACCCTTTTATTTGAGAAGCTGAAGGAGGAGGTTCGGGAGGGTGATAATTTTAGTTTATTGAGTTTGAGGGGCCTATAGATACCCAACTGGAGGGATGCAATAGGCCTCTGGATTAGTGGAGCTGGAGCTCAGAAGAAATGACTGGACTAGAAATATGTAATAGTTTAGTAATGGAACTCCTCTCAGTAACAGTGTCTACCAATAATGGTAGACAACTAAAAATGCTGGATGAAATACTCTTTAAAAAATCAAATAACTAATAAGATAATGAAGAATTATTGGCATGAGCACATGAAAGGCCAGGAAAGCAAGAGAGGTGAGCCCAGCAGTAGGGCTGCTTTTACCCTGGGGTCATTGGCTGATTTGGAATTGGTGGCAGACAATAGGCTGTGTTGGGGTAATGAGACAAAAATTGGAGTCCGAATGTCCCCAAAGGTGAGACCCCTGGTAAACCACCTTCCTGTTATGGGCTAAGATCTTGAAAGGCTGCACTCCTAGGGGAAGTTTGGAGGTAGGGTAAAAAGATGTAAATAGAAAATCCAGACCCCACATGTTCAAAAACCAAAATTAAGAACCAATTGACAGATTTAATGGCAGGTTAGACTCAACCAAGGATCAAGTAATGAACTGGAAGAAAGGACAGAAGATACTACCCAGAATGAAGCATGGATAAAAAGGAATGGAAAACATAAAAGACAGGGTAAGAGACAAAGAGGATACTGGAAGAAAGTCTAACGCATCTTTATTTGGAGTCCAGGAAGGAGGGAGATAATAGGTTAAAACTAATTCTCGAAGAGATACTAGCTGAGAAATTTAATGAATGGACGTCCAACCTCAAGCCATGGATTCAGGAAGCTCAACAAACCTCAAACAAGATTTTTAAAAAATCCATATCTGGACCCCTCAGAGTGAAAGTGCAGGAAATTTAAATCAAAGATAAAATCTTTAAAATAGGCCAGGCGTGGTGGCTCACGCCTGTAATCCTAGCACTCTGGGAGGCCGAGGCGGGTGGATCGTTTGAGCTCAGGTGTTCGAGACCAGCCTGAGCAAGAGCGAGACCCCGTCTCTACTAAAAATAGAAAGAAATTAATCAGACAGCTAAAAATATATAGAAAAAATTAGCCGGGCATGGTGGCACATGCCTGTAGTCCCAGCTACTTGGGAGGCTGACGCAGGAGGATCTCTTGAGCCCAGGAGTTTGAGGTTGCTGTGAGCTAGGCTGATGCCACGGCACTCTAGCCTGGGCAACACAGTGAGACTGTCTCAAAAAAAAAAAAAAAAAAATCTTTAAAATAGTCAGAAAAAAGAGGGTTGATTAACTTCAAAGGAGCAACAAACTAGATTTGACAACTGTTTTTTTTTTTACAGCAAAAATGGGAGCCATAGACAATAGAATAAGTATTAAATAAAAGTACTAAAAGACAATAACTTCCAACCTAGTATTGCAGATCCAGAGAAAATGTTTTTTAAAAACAGAGAAATGAATGCATCTGACCACAAGACATCTTGTACAAAAATGTTCATAGTATCTTTATTCATAGTGGCCCCAAACTGGAAAGAACCCAAATGTATTCACCAGCTTCTGAGCCAGTTCCTGAATTCATAGACAGAAAAATGGATAAACAAGCTGTGATATAGTTATACAACGGAATACTTCTCATTTAGAAAAAAGGAACAGATTGCTGATAAATGCAAAAGCATGAAAGAATCTTGAAAAATGCAAAAACATGAAAGAATCTTGAAACGTGTCAAGCAAAAGAAGCCAGACCTCCCGGTCCGCAGAAAGAGCACATACAGTATCAGTCCATTTATGTGAAGTTAGAAAACAAACAAAACTAATCTATGATAAGAGAAATGAGGATAGTATTTGCCTGTTGGGGCAGGGCAAAGGGGTATCAGTGAACTCTCTGAGGTGATAAAAATGTTCTTTATTTTAATCTGGATGGTGATCACATGAGCAGAATACATTTCCACTTCAGATCTGTGCATTCTGCTGTAGTAAATTAAACATCAATAAAGCACTTAAAAGAATTACACAACAGAGTAGAAAAAGAGTTCCTAACTTCCAATTAACGGTGGGGGTGGGGTGGGGAGGAGGAATAAAAACATTAATCAATGCAAAAGAAGGTAGGAAGGGGGAGGAAAGGATTACAGGAGGGACAAAAAGCACATACTAATATGATTGATTTAAAGGCAAATACTCCAGTGTATCTGTATGTGTGGCTGGGGAAGGTATAAGGTGCAAGGGTGAAATCATCCGGAGAGTTTGTAAGGAAGGAGAGAAGAGGTCTGGAGGGAAACTGGTCAACAGGGATGTCAGATCCTTCTCTCCTTGACACTTCCCTTGCTCCCCTTATTTATTATTTTTTTACTTTTTATTTTATCTAATTTTTTTTTTTTTTTTTTTTAGTCAACCAGACCTATGGCTGGTCTTGCTCCCTTTTTCTGAGTTCTCTTTCCAAGGGCCGTCTCAATTTCTCTTCTATTCTCTCTCCAACCCCGCGTTTTTCCGCACTGATTCAATGAATACACTCCCTCCCTAACTGAAAGCTGTTTCTCCGGCCTCAAGTTTCTGTACCTGTAGTGTTCAATTCTGCTTAAAGTCCCTTCCCATTTCCTTCCACTTTACCTGCCGATGGCAAAGACGGCTATCAAAACGGTTGCATTTTTGAGGGAGGAAAATTTAGAAAGATGGCATTTATATCTACAGAAGTAGTGTAAATTAGGCGTATTGCCTTGGACTGGGAAGATTTAGGGAAACAAAAAGCCTTCCCGATAGCAGAGGATGGTTTCGATCCATCGACCTCTGGGTTATGGGCCCAGCACGCTTCCGCTGCGCCACTCTGCTATCTGCAAACCAGTCTGTCATAATTCTTATAAAAGGTTCTCTCACTGTTTCCCGTCCTGACCTCTTTATCCAGCGCCACCTAGTGTCTGGTCAAAAAAGTGTCACCATTACTGTCAAGCCTGTTCTTATTGGCTTGTTCTAGGCGTTTTTTATTGGTTCGGTTTGCCAAAAGTAAACCAATAGGCACAAGAGGCAGAGCAAGGCCGGAGCCAATCGCGCCAGGTTTTGTTGGGACACGCCGGCAAGACGCTCTCCACTTGTCTGCACCTCAGAGGAAAGGGGCGGTTGGTGCGGCCTCCATTGTTCGTGATTTAAGGCGCCATGAGGTAAGGGCATCAAGGTGGTCGAAAGGTTCCAGGTATTCGACCGAAACTTTTGGGAAGGTGGGCCGAAAGAAGTCTGAGGACCTAAAGCGCCCTGTATCTGGGGGCTCGCCAAAACCTCACGACTGGTCTGGGAGAGTGGGGGAGGCAGAGGCAGGCAGAGGCTGGGAAACTTGGGCCTGGGTTGGGGGTGGGGCCCAGGAGTGGGGAGGCGGGTTTGGCACCTCAGTATCTGAGGGTTGAGACGAGGGGGTGTCCTCAGTTCCCAGGAGCAGCACCCCATCGCCCCATCTAGACCGAGGAGGCTGGAACGTGCAGCATTCATCCTCGATGCCAAGTGTTTGACATAGAGGATATGCTCGATAAATGCACTACGTTAATGAAGAAATGAACAATCACTTTAGCTTCCGAAGCGTTAGTAATAGGATTGGCGTGCCCCACGATTATGGGTCATTTCTTGTAGGGGCTCAGTGTTTACCCCCCTTATTGCTTGACTTGCGGTTGTGATGAACTTACCCAGAATGAAGAGGTCGTCGGGGTGTAGCTGGGTACCATTTGGAATGGGGAGAAGTATAAGTGGCGGGTGGGGGGCTCTTGGCTTGCGTAGGGAAGTTCAGAGCGATGGAAGTAGCCAGCTCGATATGGCCAGTATGGTGGATGTACCTTCAATGAGGTCAAAATAAAATCTGTGCATTTCTAGGGGTGACAGAGGCCGTGGTCGTGGTGGGCGCTTTGGTTCCAGAGGTGGCCCAGGAGGAGGGTGAGTGCCGGTTTTCTGTATTTCTGCAGTTAGTTTCTGTTTCAGACATCTAAATAGGAGTTTGGAGTGGACTAACGTTACTTGCTGTTCTGAGAGCCAGCTATGGTCTTTTCCTGCTCTCTTGCTAAGTGAGTTTGGCCCCACTATGGTAAGAGTGAAACCCTACCCACCTCCCACCCCCAGCCTCCTTTGTAGGACAGACATGTTTTCAGAATTGCTGCTGTGTTATACACATCTCGCTTGATTTTATGTGGCAAATAATTTGGACTGTTTCTTGTTTTAGGTTCAGGCCCTTTGTGCCACATATCCCATTTGATTTCTATTTGGTGAGTACCTTGGGTTAATATATGTTTCCTGGCCACTGTTCACCTATAGATGTAGAAATGGAGGCCAGTGTCTCCTTGTTAATGAAGTCAAATGGTGGCTGGATTAGGAAAAGGGATTAGTGAATAGAGTTGGGAGATTTTGAGTCAATTGTGTTGCTTTACATACAGAAACAGTGTAAGCAGAGTGGGGATGATAATTCCTTTGCTACTGTTGGCAGTGATTGTAATCTTTGTTCTGAACAATTAATTGTATCTTTGGTTTATCTCTTAACATAAAGGTAGTGAGAGCTTAAATTATAGCTGTCCCTTCTAGCTTGTATCCTTGTTTGAACATCTTAGGAGTAAAAACAGTGTAGAATTTTCTGTTTTCAATCTTTTTTTGGTTGTAGCAACAGAAAAAACAATCTCTCCTGTATATTATTTTTGGTAAATAATATGTAGTTGTTTATTTCTGGTTTAGTGTGAAATGGCCTTCCCCCGGGTGAAGCCAGCACCTGATGAAACTTCTTTCAGTGAGGCCCTGCTGAAGAGGAATCAGGACCTGGCTCCCAACTCTGCTGAACAGGTATGTTCTTTTGGCTCCCTTCCTGAGATTTTTCTAAGAAAGGTAGAAAAGTGAACAACTCTTGGTAAGGTTAAGAATAGTGTTAGTAGGTTCTCATAGTAAAGATTAAAAAAAGAAGAAGAAGAAAAAAAGAATAGTGTTACTAGAGCCTAAACTCCACAGAGGGTTTAATTGTTCTCCTTGTTTCTCATTGTGGATGGAGATAGACAGCCAGGTGAATATATAACCAGATTACATGTGCATTCCTATTTTTATTGGGGAATCTATCCCTGGTGTCAAAAAGCTGTTCTCTTCTGATATTCAAGGCCAGAGGGTTGAAGTGTTTTCAAAATCCTATGTCAGTATTGGGTCAGCTTGTGTGTAAAGGATTAGGGTAAAATATTCAGACTCTGAGAAGTTGCTTACAATTTTTCATAGGGTATTTTTGTTTCATGCTGTTTTTCAGGCCTCTATCCTTTCTCTGGTTACAAAAATAAACAACGTGATTGACAATTTGATTGTGGCTCCAGGAACATTTGAAGTGGTAAGTTTTTGATGACTTAGTACTAGGAAAGGGCAGTCTTGGTAGTGTGGAAGTTTCCTTGGCTCTTGTTTCTTAATTTTTCAGTTGCCTATTATACAAATTCAAGCCTGAAATGGGAAAGTACAGTGGAATTCCTTTGTAGTGCTGATCTTGGGGACAAGACTTTTATCATTGTTATTGACTAGCCATGATGTATCAGGCTTTCATGTGGTGTTTTGGGGATATGATTTCACCTCTGCTACTTCCAGATCTGGATAATGAGAAGCTGTGTTGTAACAGAGTTCTGAAAGGAACTAGGCATCTTTTTTCCTTCTAAATTTTTTTCCTGAAATCCCTTTTCCAACAGCAAATTGAAGAAGTTCGACAGGTAGGATCATATAAAAAGGGAACAATGACAACAGGACACAATGTGGCTGACCTGGTAGTAATACTAAAGATTCTGCCAACATGTGAGTGTACCTCTTTCTGGCCATGGGAACAGAACATAGTAGTTGGGTTTAGGGCCTAGGGATCTTTAAAGCCTAAACTTCTTTTGAGAAAGGATGTTTGGAAGATAAATGGGAAATGTATTTTTTTAATGTGTGTTGGGGTGAAGGGACAAACTCTGGAGTGTGTGTCTGAAAGTGTATGGCAGGTTACTGTAGGGCAGTGTTTCAATTGGAGGTGATTTTGCCCCCCAGGGGACATCTGATAGTATCTGGGGACATTTTTGGTTATTATAACTAAGGGGGTACAGTGGCATCAAATGAGGGTAGAGGCCAGGGATGTTGCTAAATAAGCTATAGTGCACAGGACAGACCCTCCCCCTACCACTCCAAACAAAGAATTATCCAGCCCAAAATGTCACTGTGCCACTGAACATTCATTATCTCCTTTTCTCTGACTCCAGTGGAAGCTGTTGCTGCCCTGGGGAACAAAGTTGTGGAAAGCCTAAGAGCGCAGGATCCTTCTGAAGGTTTGTGTTTGTTGCTGAATGTGTATTTCGTTGCGCTGGGAACCAGGTTCTATAATTTTAGGTACATTTGCAAAAAAGTCAGGTAAATGGAAGAGTAAATGCAGAGCTTTATGTTGTGGAAATTTTTTTTGGCAGGGGCCTCAGGTGTATAAAACCCATATGATCTCCCTTACTTCTAGAGCTCTGTATTCTAAATTCTCATTGTGGACTCTCTATTGCTGCCTTTTTTTTTCCCCAAAAAACACTTATTAAAGACAGAGTACAGAAAGTATAATACACTCTCGAAGATGGTAGAGAGCCGACTGATCCAAGAAGGAACAGTCTCTTGTTGCTATTTCTAAAAACCCACCTGTTCCCCCCACCCCCATGCTGGATTTAACTTTGGTTATCAAACAGAAGTGTGAGTTACAGCTTTTGATTATTCTGTTATTTCAGTTTTGACCATGCTGACCAATGAAACTGGCTTTGAAATCAGTTCTTCTGATGCTACAGTGAAGATTCTCATTACAACAGTGCCACCCAATCTCCGAAAACTGGACCCAGAACTCCACTGTTAGTTCTTTTTTTTTTCCATTGTTGGGAAATTTAAAACATGGTATTTTGGGTGTATTACATGAAGCTTTCTGGGAGTTGAAGGACCTAAGTTTACCACCCTAAACTTTGTTCTTTCTATGTAATTTGGAAATAGTTTTACCAGCTTGCTAGTGAAATGTTCAGACAGGATGGCCAGGAAAGCAGCTGAAGGACTTAAAGAGGACTGAGGAAATATTTATGTGGGGGGATAGGCTTTTGGAGAAAATCATGAATCTTGCACGTTTTTAGATGTGGTTTGGGTTAGGAATAGTGAGTTTTCTGGATAAGTGATTTGCTAATCTCAGGAACATAGGATGGTTTAAAGAATTGCTAAGTTATCCTGCTCTCCTTCCCAAGTTTTTGGACAGTAGGACTGAATTGCTTGCTTAATAATGTTTGATCTTGGTCTCTCATGTTTGTCTTCTAGTGGATATAAAGGTGTTACAGAGTGCCTTAGCAGCCATCCGACATGCCCGCTGGTTTGAGGAAAATGCTTCTCAGTCCACGTGAGTCTCTCCCTGACTTTGAATTAAGGTAACCTTTCTAACTGCAGTGACCAGCAGGATACCCCCACACTTACCTCTGATAGAACTGTTTTGGCTATGATCTTCTGTCTGGATTTTGATTTTTTACCTTTAGCAAGCAAATTAAGATTGAAAGGAAGAAGGAAAACAACATGTAGTTCTGGAAATAGTGTAGTCAGTCAGCTTTACTCTACCTCAGGTGTGGAGTGTGGAAATACATGATATTATTACTTTTTTTTTTTTTTTTTTTTTTTGAGACAGGGTTTCACCCTGTTGCCTAGGCTGGAATACAGTGGTGTGATCACAGCTCACTATAACCTTGAACTCCTGGGCTCAAGTGATCCTCCTGCCTCAGCCTCCTGAGTAGCTAGGAGTACAGGCATATCACCATGCCTGGCTAATTTTTTTGTAGAGACAGGGTCTTGCTATGTTGCCCAGGCTGGACTTGAACTTTTGGTCTCAAGCAATGCTCCCACCTTGGTCTTCCAAAGCACTAGGATTACAGGCATGAGCCACCTAGCTTGGCCAATGTTAGTTACTTTTAAACCTTGGGTCACTCTTGCTTTCAGAGTTAAAGTTCTCATCAGACTGCTGAAGGACTTGAGGATTCGTTTTCCTGGCTTTGAGCCCCTTACACCCTGGATTCTTGACCTACTGGTAGGTAAAGAAGGGCAATTGTAGTTCCTGATTATCTCTATTTAGCAGTAGTTGCTCTAAAACCTACCAGAATCTGAAATTCAGTGAAGCTTAAAAGAACATTCATTGGTGGACAAGTAATCCAATAAAGATTCAACGTTTATTCGCTGGATTTTTTTGAGTATTTAGTTTAATGAGTAGTTATTGAGTTACAGTATCTGACTTTTCATTACTGTTAATCATTTCATTATTGGGATAATGGAGAGAAATAGCCATTTCAGAATTTTTGGCTGGACTTTATTGACCAGTTTTCCTCAGGATGATTTAAAGTTTTATTAATAGTGTGTTTGAAGACAGAATTGCCAATTTGGTGGCACATATACCAGATTTATTATTTTTTAGGGTCATTATGCTGTGATGAACAACCCCACTAGACAGCCTTTGGCCCTAAACGTGGCATACAGGTACAGCATGCTTCTTTGGGTTTAGGGCTGGTTGTAAGATGTCTTGTGCATTCTTTTAACATCTCTCTGTGTTTCAGGCGTTGTTTGCAGATTCTGGCTGCAGGACTGTTCCTGCCAGGTTCAGTGGGTATCACTGACCCCTGTGAGAGTGGCAACTTCAGAGTACACACAGTAATGACGCTGGAACAGCAGGTATTGGCACAGCTATGAAATGGTCTGTTCTGCCCCTCTATTGAATACTTCTGGTAGAAGGCAAAGGGAATGTGGTCTTTAGTGACCAGGCATCTGGGGGTGGTCAGGGATCTGGGGGTTCTCAAAGACTTTGGTCCTGAGATTTAAAATTCTCCTCACAAGGATGTTAGTCAAATAAGATACTACTTTGATTCTCCTTGCTAACTTACCCTCACTTTGTTCTCCTTCAGGACATGGTCTGCTACACGGCTCAGACTCTGGTCCGAATCCTCTCACATGGTGGCTTTAGGAAGATCCTTGGCCAGGAGGGTGATGCCAGCTGTGAGTGTCCACTGTGGGTCAGGGGTTTCTTACTGTACTCTGTGGTCTACAAAGAAGCTGTACACTACTTAGATCTCTTAATATTTCCATTGTATAAATCATAACTGGGTACTTGTCTAAAATCACCTTTTTTCCTAGATCTTGCTTCTGAAATATCTACTTGGGATGGAGTGATAGTGACACCCTCAGAAAAAGCTTATGAGAAGCCACCAGAGAAGAAGGAAGGAGAGGAAGAGGAGGAGAATACAGAAGAACCACCTCAAGGAGAAGAAGAAGAAAGCATGGAAACTCAGGAGTGACCTTCACTTCCTTTCCTACCCAAGGGGAAGACTGGAGCCTAAGCTAGCTGCTACTGGGCTTTATATGGTGGCATTTCCATGGGATAGGGAAGACAACAGGAAGGAAAATAAACTCTAGAAGGAAGTGTCATTCCACTGGGTTTTGATACTGGCTTAGCAGCCAGAAGTCTTGCATTTATGGCCTATGCCATCATCTGTAATGAAGCAGGATACCAACATTTCTTCCTAATATTTTAGAATCCCCAACTCCTGAAAACCCCTCAACCAGTACTTTATTGTTGAAATGTTGTGAACTGTTAGTGTCTGGAAATTTTTTTCTAAGAAAAACGATTAAAGTACTTCCTAGTAGGGCTCTTGGTCTTGTTTTTCCTTGGCATGTGGCAACCTTTTTTTTGCTTCCTTTTGCTTTTTATCCTCTTCATTGAAAATGATACTTGAGTCTTTTAATTATAAACAGTTAACATCACAATTTGAAGCTGTACTTGAATTAAAGTGGACTCCTGGAACCTTTCCGTATACCAGAGTAAATCAGAATACTGTTGAAGCATTTATTGAATTAAATGGTTCTAGCAACACTGCTATTTACTATGTTCAAGCCAGTGCAGTAAAAAAAGAAAGGTTGGACAGAGGTCATTCACCTTGACTTTGCCTGCCCTCTCCTCCAAATCCTCAGTGTAAACAAAGGAAAATGAGAAGTCACAGGTAGAGGACATGCTGCACAGGCCCATGTAACCCAGGCATATAACAAAGGAAGCCCCACTGTGGTTAACTAGGCTCGAAGAAGGCAGGCTTCTAATATGTAGCTTGTAAAAAATGTGGAGGTCTCAGCTTATTCATGGAAGAGGCAAGAGCTGCAATTAATTTAAGTCCTTTGGGTACCTCAGTCCAGCTGCACACAGGGCCCCTTTTCTTCAGGCCCATACATAAATGGGTAAGACTAAGTGCTTCAAACAAACCATAGGGCTGCCTTTTTAATGTCCCAAGGTCTACAGGGATTGTCTCCTGGAAGCTTTGCATGTCTGTTGAAGCAAGGCAGGTGGGGAACAGTACTTGTGCTATCCTGAGGCCATGGACTCATCTGTCCTGTTATTTACTTGGAGAACCAGGGGGGTAAACTCCTGAATCCAGCATTGCCCTCCTGCGGGCTGTTTCCTTGGCAACACTGTGGTTTAGCCGCCTCAGCCGTTCCTATAAGACAAGGAAGATCTGGCATCTAATAACTGCTGTGAAAGGCTTTAAGAGTTTAAGTCATCTGGGTGCTGCAAAGTATCTTAGGCTCCACCTCAAAGCCATTCTTAAGGTATATGTAAAAATGTAAATGACAGCAACTGAATATTGAGAATGAGAATAGTGAGTTTCTCTTCCCCCAAAGATTTAAAAAATGACAGTAGCTTTAATTGTGTTGAAGACCTATAAAAGGGCAAAGAATCACCACTGGTAGGAAATTCTTTTACCTGAGCATTTTGTAGAATGTTGTTGACCAAGACAACTCGTCGCCGGGCATTAAGTAGCTTTTTAACATAGGGGTCGAGATCCAGGGCCACCTTCTGATCCTCATTGATACGGCACAATTCTGGGGATGGAAATAGGTGCAACTAATATTTAATGGCTCATCTCTCGTTCTCAGGGAAAAAAGGCTGGTAAGGGGATGGAAAACGCTCTTGCACCCACATGGGCCACAGCCGCTATAGACTTAAGACAGATCTGAATGGAGGAGTCCTTTGGCAGCCCTGATGTCCTGGCAGCAAGTGACAGAAACCCAGCCCAGAGGTTGGCAAAACATAAGGTCCTGAAAGTGAGTTGGAGGATTCCGGGTACACGGGGAGGCTCGCTTACCTGTAGCTAGGTTGTCAATTTGTTCCCGGAGCTCCACCTGGCTCTCTCTGCAAAGAGGTACAAGGCCTACACGGTCAAGCAGTTAACCGAGCTCACGAAACTAATTCCCTTACGTATTTCCCAAGTACTGAGAGAAACCGGCCTCAACTCAACCCTCCAACCCCGCGGTCTTCCGCGGGTTATTCCTCGCCTCAATGAGGTTCGTGAATTTATTAGTCCCAGCTAGAACCTCTCTTGGTCCCGCCCCCAACTTCCCTGTCGGTCACCTGACGGCGTGGACGTGAGAGTCGAGCTGCTGCACGGCCGGTCGCAGGAACTCCAGGAGCCCTTCGGCGAAGAGGTCGCGGCCTGTGGGCCCCGCCACCGGGGTCCCTGCCCCGGACACGGCGGCGGAACCAGCCCTGGCCATCACGAACTGTCTTGAGGCCCGGAACCTGCCGCGAGGGCCGCCGGGAACTGGAGCCGCACCGAAGCGCGCCGCGAGGGGGCGCGCGGGAAAAGCCGTCTCCGAGCCGGCGCTGGGGCTTCTGGGAAATGGAGTCTCTGGTGCGAGCAGGACGGGGAGAAGGGCGGAACTCTGGACCCCTCTGGGAGTTGTTAATAGTTCTTTGTAGGTCTTGTGGCAGGTTTTGAAAATCTCCAGACTTCGGGAGCTGAGGGAAGGAACCACTTTTTGGAGTGGATACTTTCTGTTTTCTCCAAAGGTGAAAGTAAATGCTAATATCGCCGGTTGTCCACAGCCTTCCTGTGTTAACTTCATGAGAAAACCAGATTGTATTCCTGGTATAGTTTTAGATTTCTAAAGAGTATACTTTTAATGGCACTAAATACGTACAAAATTACACGCGAATATTATTCAGCCTTAAAAAGGAATGAAATTCTGGTACATGCTGCAACACGGGTGAACCTTGAGGACATTATGCTGAGTGAAATAAGCCAGCCACAAAAGGACAAATATTGATTGTATGAGTCTACTTACATGAGTTACCTAGAGTAGTCAAACTCATGGAGATAAAATATAGAATAGTGGTTACCAGCGGTTGCGGGGGCAGGAGGAATGGGAGTTATTGTTCAGTGGGTACAGAGTTTCAGTTGGGAAGATGAAACAGCTCTGGAGATGGATGGTGGTGATGGTTGTATACAATGTGAATGTCCTTAATGCCACTGAACTGTGCACTTGAAGATGATTAAAGGGGTAAATTTTATGTTGTGCATATTTTACTACAATAAAAAACTGTATGTGTTTCCATATTTTCTTCCCTCAAAAAAGCTTCCTTAGTTTAGTTCAGTTTTCTTTTTCATGGTTTTCCTTCCAGGAAGTTTACATATGTCCCTTATGCTCTAATGTGTTCCAGTGGCTCACAATTCCCTAGGCCGTGGGGGAGGATGTGTGTGCAGAAATGCTCTTGGAGGACAGGCAAGGGGATCCATAGAGTTAAAGGGGCCTTGAGCTTCATCTTCAGGATTAAAGGAGGATAAGGCATTTGAGTCATTGTGGGAGAATGGTAATCAGCGGCTACAAACCTGAGACCCCAACTATGATAACTTTTAAAGCCTTGTACACTTCTTGTTGATTGTGTTTGCGTCTCTGAATCTCTCTCCCTGGTGATTAGAGGTAAAACTCTCACAAGAGCCTGGGGGCTTATTTTGGGAGTAAGAGGCAAGGAAGGGAGCAGCTACAGCAACTACAACCTGCTTCACGGGCCTTGGGAAGAGGAAGCCCAGGGGATAGAGTAGTGACAGTACTGAAGAGGAAAGGAAAAGGGTCCAGGTCCCTGAGACCTGTAGTGGAAAGAGAGAACAGCATGTTGGCCTGGGCTAGAGAAGGGCTTGGAGGCTGATGGCCCAGTATCTGGACAAGAAGCCCCTGAGTTAGGCCACAGTCCTTTCAGGTGCCTCTTCAAAGAAGGGTAGCTGGATTTGGAAAACAACAAACAAAACACCTGAGACACCAGGTTAATTTGAATTTCAGATAAACAACAAATAATTTTTTAGTATAAGTATTTTATCTAGTAATCCTACTTCAAAGGCTGGTTCTCTGAGAAAAGTCACTATGTGTTTTGTTTTTATACTTTCCTTTTTACTCCTTATCACCTTTAGTTAGACTTTCTCTCCCACAAAGGCTCCTGACTGATCTTCTTGTCGCTGGTCTCTCATCCCGCCAGGTCAGTCTGCACTGAAATACCAGTCAGATTACATAATACCCTTGCTTAGAGAAAATGAGTGCTGGAAGGGATTTTAGAACACATCTCTCCTTGGTTTCTGGGACACTTGTGAGGAAGACTGGGCAAGGGTCTTGCAGAAACCCTAAAGTTTGATAACAAGTTGAAGGCCAGTGCTGGTTCAATTATTCATTCTCTAAACACTTATCAAACTCCAGGCACAAGGTATTCAGCACAAAGTCCCCTTCCTCCCTGCCTGCACCTATATCATATAGCAGTGGCCCTCCTGTGGTCTTTGCTTTTCCATAGAGACTGAAGGAGATGTAGGTCATAAGACCTCTAAAACTAGCCATCCCATCCAACCACTACACACACCACCATGCTGTCGATATCAGTCAGGGTCCAATCAGGAGAGAGAAAAGACACAGTAATATCAACAGGTAGAGTTTAATATAATGAGTTATCACCCACAATGGGATTGGAGTAATGAGGAATTGGTTAATAGGCAGAGAGAACTCCAAACCATATAGGAAGAGCAGATGCTAGTAGCAGCTGATACCCATGAGCACATAAAGAAGAGCCCTATCCCCCAGGTCTGAGATACAGACTGTTGAAAAGGGCATGGCTATGGCTCACTGAATGACAGAGAAGTTGCTGTGATGCCATGCTGGTGGAATGTGCCAGAAATCTGCCTTCTAGAACTTACAGAAATTCCACCCTCTAGAGTGCCTGGGAAAGCTGTTTATGGGAGATGCTCACCAGAGGCATTCTGCTGTGAAACAGCCTGAAGCTACTGGCCATGGGGTGTTGCTGGCTGCTAGGCACAGCAAGAGCCAACTCTTGGAGAAGCCATGTTCTGGACCCACTAGACCTGGGAAGCAATTGTTACTCCTGAAATATTCCTCCAGTATCCTCTACTGAAAAACTAACATTGTACCAGCTGGCAAAGGAAAAATATTTAGACTCTAGAACCATTTTCATAGAGCAGGAAAGAAGGATTAATTTAGAGCTTTGAGGCTCTCTTCCTGGTTGTCCAATAGCTGGAAAATTCACTGGTCTGCTCCAACTGAAAGCTGTAGATCATTTTATTCACTTGGGAAGTCACAGGGAAGTGTTGGTGTCCCCACCTCTAAGGCCTGACCACCACCCACAGAGCCTCCCTAATGGGTCTTGTTTTCCAATCTTCCCATTTTGGGTTCCAAGTATTTGATTTTCTTAGGTGTAATTTTATCAAAATGGAAAAGTATAAGCAAAAAAGGGCAGAGGGTACCTGAGGTGAGGGGAGGGGAGGGGAAGGAGGAGAGGACAGGGAGGGGCAGAATTAGTGAGAAGTTGTACAGGACAATTCAGAGACCATTATCCTCTCATGTTCCAACAGCTTCCTTTCCACAAGCAAAACCCACTTTCTGCAGGTTGCCCCAGAGGCCTGTCTTGGCTTTCCGTTTCCCCCATAATGGTCCAGCATGGGGTATTTACAGTTTACAAGCATTTTCACTTCTGAAATCCCACTTGATGCTTATAGATGAGCAGATCGATGCCAGAGGGGCACCCTGACCTGCAGCCCCATAGCCTTGGCAGCTAAGGTTGAGGAGCAAGCTGAGCTCGAGCGTGGTATGTAGCACCTGGTCCAGCAGTGCGGTCCCTGGTGCAGCCGCATCTCCACTCAGTGTGTGGGCGATGATCAAGTGCAGTTAATCCGGCTGCCAGCCATTACAATGTTTATGCAGAGGATGCATAGGTACTGCCTGTACCATCACGATACCTGCAGCCTCTACCAGCCTGGGTGGGCAGAGGGAATGGAGCTTAGGTTGACTTTATTATACTCTAATTTGGGCCTAAGCTCTGCACCATCTCTCAAAACATCTTGCTTTCTCCCTGACTTCAAGAATCACGTAGGGGCCGGGCGCGGTGGCTCACGCCTGTAATCCTAGCACTCTGGGAGGCTGAGGCGGGCGGATTGTTTGAGCTCAGGAGTTCAAAACCAACCTGAGCAAGAGCGAGACCCTGTCTCTACTAAAAATAGAAAGAAATTAATTGGACAACTAAAAATATACAGAAAAAACTAGCCGGGCATGGTGGTGCATGCCTGTAGTCCCAGCTACTCGGGAGGCTGAGGCAGGAGGATCACTTGAGCCCAGGAGTTTGAAGTTGCTGTGAGCTAAGATGACGCCATGGCACTCTAGCCCAGGCAACACAGTGAGACTCTGTCTCAAAAAAAAAAAAAAAAAAAAAGAATCACGTAGGTCAGACCCTCTACCCCAGCCACCTCCAGTCTGAACGTCTCCCTTCTCGTGTCTCCACTAGGAAAATCTTCCTAGTACTCACTTCCTGTACCCCTCCAGTTTTATGGGCTGTATGGGACCAGGCACCCCTATGTTCCTCCAGTAATCTCAGTCTATTGACTTCCTCCCCACTCACCCATGGCAGGGCTAATGCCCCTCAAAGAGTCAGTTGCTCATTCACAGCCTCTGTGCATGAACTGTGGCCTTCTGCTGCTGTGTCTGCCATAGGCTGACTGGCACAGGCAAACACTTGGCAGGAGGCTGGTGGTCAGGATGCTCTGCCAACCCAGCTGTGCCCACATTGCCAACTCTCATCCTTGCCAGAATCCCGGAGCAGCTCATTTTCTTGGGATGCTGGGTTGGGTGTTGTTGGTATTTCAGCACCTGTGAGCATTTCTGTTCTAGGTTTTAGGTCTGTTCCCATCTCCTGGAAGCTCTGGCTCTGCTCTACTTCGCAGGCCCTCCGTTCTCTCAATTGTTTTTTTGCTGGCCTTAAGATGGGTCCTGGGGTAGGTTCATGAGGAAGCTCTGCAGGAACATGCAATGCTGGCTCATGCTGTACAGTCACATAGCCCCCTATGCCTGGGCACCCTGTACCCACTGTGGAGCCTGGGTAGGGCTGAGGGGCTGGTCAGAGTTAGCAGAAGGTCTTTGTTGTGGGAGAGGGGGGCCACAGAATGGTGTCTGATAATGCCTTTAACTGGGGAGGAGGACCTGAGAATCAGACTTCTTTGGGCCTGTTAGGTCCAAAGGACAGGGACAGGATAATCCTGGTTCACTCCGCTTTCTGGGAGGCCAGAGCTCTGTCTGGGAAGCCTTACAATGCTTCAGTGGAGGAACCGAAGAGTCAGCAGCAGGGGTGGGAGCTGGGAAGGGTTAGGGAAGTCAGGCCTGTGATTCCAGCCATCTTATTAACTTGTGCTCCGGGAGAGCTGCCATCGCCCACAGCCCCCATCGCGGGTGAATTTTCTGGCCAGACTCCAGGACTCCTGATTATCACAAAGGGGTCAGAGGCTGAGGGTGGGGTCCTGGTTCAGCAGTGCTGAGAAGGGCACTGGGGGCCTTTATTCTTTTATCTTTTTCGTCTACCTTTCCCCATCTCCTTTCTTTTCTCTATTTTCTGATCTGGCTTTCTCCCTGAAATTAAATTCCTTTAGAGTATGTGCTTTTGACTAAAATCCAAAGGGGAAAGCTTTAGGACATTTTGGGAAACACTTTTCCTCCCTTTTCCTATGCATATATTTAAATCTTGAGCTGATAATTGCCTTACACTAAAGGTAAAGAAATTAATATAAATAAATCAAGCCTAAATGGAGAATCAAGTAAATCCTTTAAAGAGGCCTCACAGAGGCTTTAGCTATCCCACGCCTGCTTGACTACCTGCCCTATACAGTGAGGCCCATGACTGGGGGCTGCTGTCACCATCACAGGTCCTAGACCCGTCCAGGACTTGTCCCCACCCTCAGGGGTCTCAATGTCCCCCTATCCTTCCTTCCTTCCTTGCCCCTGGCCCATGCGGTCAGCCAGGGCCCCCAGTATGCCTGGTTGGGTCACTAGCCAGGGTGTGGTACAGATGGGAGAGCCCACACAGGCAGGAGTAGGTGGTGGTCAGCTCCACCCTGACCCCTGCTTGGTCCATATGGCTATCTATTCTATTCATAACAGCACAGGACAGCCAGGTGGCACCTGGACTGCCTCTCCCACTGGTACATCCAGCTAAAAATTGGGAGACAGAGAATCAGAAGTCTGGAGATGCAGCAAATCCTAGTAAGAGGCTGGAAGGTGGTGTCTGGGGAAGGTCCAGGGTCAGAAGCCGGAAGATATACCCCCATTGTGGCAATGCTGTCTGTACATGAGTGTTTAGAGTGAGAGGAGGGAGAAGTGTGCTTGGAGGCCTCCAGAGCCCAAGGAAATGGAGGCTTGGGCACCCAGCTCTTCCCACATTCCCTGGACCATCAATGGGAGGGCTGCGGCTACAATAGGACAGGACAGCCCATTGGAAAAGGAAAGGGGGCAAAGAGGCCAGGCCAGGCCCTATCCCCAGGTCACAGCCCGTTTCCTTGCCTCCTTCTCAGGCCTGCCCCACTTACAGAGCCCATTTAGGTGCTGCTCAGCTGCTGGGGGTGGGGGTAGGGATATTAACTGCCTGAGGGCCTTAGGAAGCCTGAATGAGGCTTCCTAAGTCATTAGGACTTAGGAGGGGTGGAAGCCTGGCTCTTACCAGGGTAGGGGTAGCGGGGAGGGTGAAGGAGTGGCAGCTTGTCCCCCTAGCCTGTCTTCATCGCCCACCAGTATTCTATTTAAATCATCCCACCTTATCTGCCCACTACACAAAACACAAAGTCCAAGCTCTTTAGCAGACAATTTAGCTTTAGGCTACCTACACAATCTTACTAGCTGTGTCTGATCCCACCTCAGAGACCCACTGAACACTCAATTTCCCTGGCATATATGTTCTTTGAGGTCAATGTACCTTTACATTTGGTTCCCTGTGCTTGGTAAGTACTTTCCCCTGTGTAAAATCCCCACTTAACTTTCAAGATCTAGCTCATCCATCTCCTCTGTGCTCCCAATCCCCTTCTAACAACAAATAATGCCTAGTTTGCGTCTCTGTGGCAAGCCCTCAGCAGATGGCAGTTGAATGAAACGGTGACCTAGAGACCAGGTTTACTCTCCTTGTGCCATTCTACTCAGAACTGAGGATAGCCAAGGTGGGCACAGGTGTCAGGAGACCCTGGGAACTACAGTGAGCCGCAAGTGGGGCTGGAGGGCCCATGGCTCATAGGACAGTTCCCTGTGCCTCACTGGGAATTGCGGATGAATTATTCTTTCATGAAGAAGGGACACAGAGGAGGGTGAAAGAGAAGGGGGCCTGAGGTATAGTAGTCACCACCTTTGTGGATACTTTCTCTTAGTCTCCTCTGGGGTGGAGGGATACCAGCATTCTGCCCTTATTGGTAGTGCAGGGGAGGACAACAGCCAGAAGGGGGAAGTCCTTGGGCTTCAGCATGGAAAAGATGAAGGGAGCTGAGCTGGGGACTCAGCTCTGCTGAGCCACTGTGTAATACCTAGCCTTCTACTATCCCCTCCCCACTGCCCACTGCCCATCCCCCCTGGGACCCTCAGACATCACACATCACAAAGATAGGATTCAAGTTCGGGTTGTCCTGATCAAAACTGCCTTCCCAGCCCCCAATACACACAATCTCCTAGCAGTTTAGGGTACAACGGCAACTGGTTTGGCTGGGGGTGGGCAGGGTCCTCTTTTTCCTTAAACAGCACAGAGAAAAGGGAAACCAGTGCCAGGGCTCAAGGGTCCAGAATGTTGCCAAAGCCCATCCTGCTCAAGTTTCCCATGGGTCAAAAGGGTCAGTCCATTAATTTGTGGGGTTGATCATCTTTCTGCAGGGCTTAATCAAAGGAGGTCACATTCTTCACTTTCTGCCTCAAAGCAACATCCCCCCCAGAATTTTAATACAACCAGGAAGAAAAGGACTCTACTATATAAGGGGTAGCAAGACATCATTAAAGTAGCCATAGCATTTTAAGGAGCCCAACAAATAAGGAGAAAGTCCTGACTGGATTTGAGAGAACAATTTGTTATAATTAACCAGAAATACAAGATTCCACTGAAACTGGAACAGTTGACAGAATATGGCTGAACTTAAACCTTTGAGGAAGATACAAAACAGGGTCAAACAAAGCCACTGAGAGGAAAAGCCCAAGATCGGTGTGGGATAAACAAGAAGATAATTGCACTCCAGCATGGGTATCTTCTGACCCCTCCCAGCAGTTCATCTACCACCATCCTCCCATCCTTCTCCCTCTGACCCACCTGCCAAACCATATGGCTTCTTCCTCTATATTGCAGGTGTAAGCCAACCCAATAGGACCCCTTTGGGATACGATATAAAGCCAAGAGAAAGCTTGTAAATCTCATACTAGGATAGAAAGTGCACGTACTCAGCCCAGCACAAATGGTTATCATCTATGTGGGGGTCAATGCACAGGGTAGTAACTTCAATCAAATCAGAGATGCTACCACATGTAACCTGTTATGTGGCCCTATAGCGATGTCAATGTTCCCAATTTACTACACTAAATTATCAAGGTGGCAGAATGCATTTTTGAGCTCCAGATACTCTAAACACTCCTAAGAGGCCATTAAAGAGGATGTAGAACTGAACTCTACAACCTCAGAAACCTAGGCATCACGGAGGATGCTGGCTCTTTCTGGGACTTTTCTGGGGGAGCAAAGAGATGAAGAGAAGAAATGTTAGTGTGTCAGAGCCTACTGACAGTTGAGGGGAGGGAGAGGTAGGAAGAGAGTGTTCTAGCCACGAGGCCAACATATTTGGGTTCAAAGAGAATTCTGAGCAAAGGAGGAAAACAAAAAACCCAAAACCCCAACCAAATCAAAGGAAAAAAAGTTTCATACAACACAGTATCAAAAAGTGAAAGGAACACCTAAATGCACAAACTGGTGGCAAGTTAAGTCCATAGCCTGTTGTCATAGGTCCATCCAGCATCAATCAAGTTTCTTCTCATCTGTTATCTGAAAGTTATTTACAGATGTGGTGACTTTAACAAGAGTCTCTCACAGGAGGGAGGGCAGGCTTCAGTCATTGGTTTCAGGATCTGTCTGCGCCATGTAGGCATCCAACTCGGCATCCAGGTGTCCTTTCGTTTTCGACATGTACGCATCCAGTTGGTTGTCCAGCTGCTCCTTGGTCAACACAGGGCGAGCAAGGGCACCTCTCCCTCGTCCACGGCCTCGGCCTCTGCCTCCAAAGCCCCCTCTTCCCCGACCTATCATACCCCGACCTGGCCCAAAGAAAAAAAAAAAAGACAGTTACAAGTAGGTTTAATGGGTGCTATAGTAAATGCCCCTTAGAGCAGTGGGGCCTAGCTGAGGAAAGCTGAAGGGCAGGGCAAAGAGGAGAAATCTGGAAAAACAGGAAACACACTGGGTAGAAAGCAACACATGGAAAGCACACATAATGAATCCCTTATTACACGCTTATCTCTAAATGCTATTTAAAATTTTTTCTTCTATCGAGAAAATAATTAACAATTATAATTTTAAAAAACCTTAATCTCTCCTAAGATAAATTACCTAATATTTGAGACACACTGTAAGTTCATAACTAAAATACATGCTAGATAACCCCATTTAGTAAGCTAGGGAGGCAGTAACAAGGGCACAGATAATCGGGGATGTAAAGGTAGAGACAGTTTTCAAATCAGGCTTATTGGAGACCCTTCTGGTAAGTTATCTCAGCTCTCCTTAAACTTTCAAGTCTAATGAGCTGACCTATGTGTCAGGAGACTGAGGAGTTATTCTGACATAGGAGCAATGTGGGGAAATGAGGAAAAACATTTTGAGTGCTCCCAGCTACTTCTACCTGATTCTAGTCACCTTATGACAATTGACAACTGTGGTTGTCTCAGAGGAAGTTTCAGTTCATGTAACAAAACACACTCAGCTTTCTGTAAAGCTACTTTAGTCTCTCTCAGAAACTAAAGTCATGGTAATTTGGAAACATGCTATTTCATCCTGAAACCCAAACTAGCTTGCACTTCACTCAATGGGCCAAGTAGCATATAATGGGGGAAAAGAAAATAAGCCCTTGGTTATCAAATTTCCTTTCCTAACAGTTAATATTCCTTGGCAACTTCAAGATCATAAATTATGGAAGACCCATCACGTGCTTTAAAAGGACCAAAGCAAATATACACAGGGGCTACAATAGATTTCTTATCCTGGAGAGGTGTTGTTGGGAGTTTTCCGCTAAGCTCTAAGCCAGAAGGCTCCCATGAGATTTGGCATTAACAGCAACACCATTAAACTTTTTCCAATCTGGGTCATGAGATCACAAGAAGTCTCAAAGGTAAGATTATCAACAAGAGCCAGTTAGTTAACTGATAATAATACCATCTTGTTTTTTGCCTGGAGCAAAAAAAGTCATCTCTAGTTTCCCATAGGCACAAACTTTACATTGAATTAACTTGGCTTCAGAACCAATGCCCAGCTCCAAGTCTCATCACCCTCTTTAACTCTGCTTTATCTTTGTACATCTCCCTCTTTTCTATTCTCATGTGACTCAAACTGGGGTTCGGAACCATGGGGTGGGATGTGTGGTGGTGGTGGGGCAGAGATGGAGAAAGGTAAACCCTAAACTGACCATTTTGTGGTTTTTTTTTTTTTTATTTTAACAATACAATTTAAATTTCCAAGAGCCTGGAAGACTGCATATAATCTGGCTCTGTAATATGCACTTGACTGGTTCTTGGGAAATCATGACAGACTTTTGCACTACCAGCATGTGAGTTTAGAAGATAAGCCAGTTTCAAATAACAAAACAAGACAAACAAAGAAGCCTGCCTATGACTTGAAGCTGTGCAGAAAGGTGGCTCTGAGTTTTTAAAGGAGGAAAATAAGGGGGAGCTACTCTCTGAAGTTGGTAGCTGACTAACCTCTACCACCGATTCCGCCACGACCCATAGCTCCACGCCCTAGGCCCCCTCTCCCAGGACCTCCACGACCTCGAACACCACCTCTTCTTAAGCCCATTCGGGGAGCTACGGCTCGTCCACCTCGGAGCAGGTTTTGACCTTGGAGAGGAGGCATACAATGTATATGCAGGTAAATCCAAGAGAGACAAAGTAGATTCTAACCAAAGGAAGGCAGTGAGGGTTAAATGAGAGTAATTCAGTTAATTTTTAGGTTGGTTGGGGCAAGCTGCACACTGAGTGTGAATGGATTAAAGCTGCTCTTTATTCAATCAATTCAACAAGTCTGACCACAAATCCATTTTTGGAAGAAGCTGGGAGTTAAGTTAATTAGTAAGTACATACATTTAATACATACTGAATAATCAGATAGATGCCTAGCATTGCAGATTTAAAAATAAATGCTATGGTTCCTGATCTCAATACATTCTGTAGGGGACAAGAACTATACAGGGAACAGAATAACAGTGCCCCAAATGTAACATATAGGAAACTGCTATGGGTCTACTTGTCCTCTCTTTTTGCAGATGTAACAGCATTTTACTAGCACCAGGAACACAAACAGTTACAATATAGGCCAGAAGACCCATAAATTTCTTAGATTTGACTTATTTCTAGAACTTGAATGTGCTTTGATTCAAGCAGCAGCAGGGTGTTTTAAAATGGAATGGAGATGACATGAATTACCTGTTGTTATGCAGGTCATAGCCTCTCACCATTGAACATTATCAGAAAAGGAATGGTATCGATAAAAGACATGCAGCACTATTAAAAATATGTGATTTCAAAAGTTATTAATTACATTAATACAAATTCAGGCTTAAAGATGTTAAACAAATGTGTCCATAAGCAGCCCAAGAGAAAAGGGAAAGGGGGGTGGGGCTGGACAGTTATCAGGTACACAGCACTAACCTCGGAGTGACATCCCGCCCCTAAGTAGGGTTCTGGTGGCACGTCCCCCACGCAGTCCTCCTCTGGGCAAGCCTCTCTGGATTATGGGCAGGCCTCGTCCTCCGATTGCTCCCCTGGCCAGGGCCCCTATGGGTCGGCCTAACCGTGCCTGGATGTTACTCTTACCCAGGCGCTGCTTTAAGCTCTTCTGGAAGAAAAGGTGTTGGAGGATTGAGATCAAAAAGGCAATCCAGCAGGATTTGGCAATTCAAAGTGCAGAGAAAAAGAAGCAAGTGAGATGTCTGGCGTGAAGGGAGGTAAACCTGCTGTGGGTGTCATAAGGATCCCAAACCAGAAGCAAGCCTTTGCCTCAGAACATGATATAAAAGCAGCAGAATTTTGATCCAGAGCAGAAACTCTAAGAAGCTTGAGTATGGTCCCATGAAACTGGCATCACCACAAACTACCTCACTAGTTTGGCTACAGAAGTCACACACTGTCAACTGGAACTTAACTTTCAGTAAGAACATTCTATAGCTCAATCCTTGCTTGTGCCTTGTGCTGTTTTTGATCTACAGGTTGACAATGATACGACTTGATTCATACCTGCCCAAGGACTATCATTATCTTCAAGGCTTACTCAAACTCCATAGGAAGTTCATCATACTCTGGGCAAAATTTAAATTATAAGTTCATTCGAATTCTTGTGACTTAAGAACAAGACTGATTTCTCAAAGAGGCCCGTGTGCTCCATTTTTCCTCTGAGTATCTATCTCCAGATGGTCCACTTTTTACCTTAAGATGTAAATAAACACAAAAAAAGTCAAATCTCCTTTCCTTACATTTCTTAAAAATTTGTAATTCCATGTCTACCCTTGCAAACAGCTCTTTTAAACCAGTATAATGAGCTTTAATTCAAAGTAAACATGCAACTCAAATGTATCTCCACAGAGAGCCAGCCAAACTTCTATTAGAACTAAGACAGGTGAGCTAGTATCACAAAACCCAGGACCGTAGGTAAGGACAAGGATGTACTACAGAGAGATTTTCAGTACCTATTCTCAAAGGGTAAACCACATCCTAGAGAATTAAATTACTTTAAAGGAAAAAGAAATAGTATATCCTTGAATGTAACACCAAGGCCCTAGCAAGCCTGGTTTTCTGGAATGCCATCGGTTAATATGAATGAAAATAAATTCTATGTGTCACCCACAAGGGATTACCAATGTCTCTCTTTTTGCAATCATACCCCTCAAAAAGATGCTGTGAGGCATTATTACTAGCTTTCTAGCACAAGATCATAAACTGTTTCTAATCAGAGGGGAAGGCTCTGAACATTATGTACCTAACATGGGTGGGTGTAACCAACTGTAAGAGCCTGTTCTTTCACTCCCCTGATTAACACACAATTATGAGGCCAAGACCACATTCCTCAAGTTCCCATGTGTTCACTGATCCTGACTATATTCATTCTCCCAAGCTTTGTACTTAAGTGGAGAACTGTATAGTGCTAAAAAATTCTTCTCCTTTCCCAATCCTTAGTTGTCACCAATATTGGTCTCTAACATCATAAAGACATCAACTATGCCACCCAGTTTCTACTTTAGAGCTGTGCCCCATTTAAGGTAACCACTAGCCACATTTAAAAGTTTTTTTTTTTTTTTTTTGAGACAGAGTCTCGCTTTGTTGCCCAGGCTAGAGTGAGTGCCGTGGCGTCAGCCTAGCTCACAGCAACCTCAAACTCCTGGGCTCAAGCAATCCTTCTGCCTCAGCCTCCCGAGTAGCTGGGACTACAGGCATGTGCCACCATGCCTGGCTAATTTTTTCTATATATTTTTAGTTGTCCAAATCATTTCTTTCTATTTTTTAGTAGAGACGGGGTCTCCCTCTTGCTCAGGCTGGTCTCAAACTCCTGACCTTGAGCGATCCACCCGCCTGGGCCTCCCAGAGTGCTAGGATTACAGGCGTGAGCCACCGCGCCCGGCCACATTCAAAGTTTTAAATAGCCACATGTGGCTACTGGCTACTGTACTGGATAGCAGATACAGAACATTTTTATCACTGTATAAAGTTCTATTGGACTGCACTACTCTAGACAGTGGCTACTTTCTGCAGAGTCTATACTTAAAGCTTCTTGTTGAAAGGTCCTTTGGAATGATCTGTCAGAGACTTATTTTCAGCAATTTTTTTTTGAGACAGTCTCACTCTTTTGCCTGGGCTAGAGTGAGTGCCATGGCGTCAGCCTAGCTCACAGCAACCTCACACTCCTGGGCTCAAGCAATCCTTCTGCCTCAGCCTCCCAAGTAGCTGGAACTACAGGCATGTGCCACCATGCCTGGCTAATTTTTTCTATATATTTTTAGTTGGCCAAATAATTTATTTCCAATTTTTAGTAGAGACGGGGTCTCCCTCTTGCTCAGGCTGGTCTCAAACTCCTGACCTCAAACAATCCACCCGCCTCGGCCTCCCAGAGTGCTAGGATTACAGGCATGAGCCACCGCGCCTGGCCTAGCAATTTTTATTTAGTCGTGAAAAACGATGGTGCCTTTTGCTGCTTTCCTGAGTCAGGGAGGAATCTGATCACTCCAAGGCTTAAGGTAGCTAAAGCAGAAAGCCTCGTTTATTTTTGGTCAGTGAGCCCAATGGCTCAGGGTGGGGGTGGGAGGGTGTTATATTTAACTGCTGAATTTATGCACAGCCATGCAGTGCTACCAGTTAGAGTCCTTACAGTTGCATGGCATCGCCCTCCAGACAGCCAGCCACAGCTTGGACATATCCTTCCACAGCCACTGTCCAGACTTGCACATAAAGTCTATGAATAATAAAGAGCAGGTTTTATTTCAGGTCTGAATAGGATTGTCTCTCACTGGAAATTTGAAAAAGAACCCACTAACTCAAGTTAATTACTCAGTACTCTTGCTCCACTTTACTGATAAAACTTCAGGTGTTGTGGAAATGAGGGTCATTCTACTCCTTCTACATTTTAGCATTGAAAACCTTTGAGTAAAGCCATTCAAGATTCCCTGCACTAGGGGAGAAAGTATAAAATTATTTCCCTAGTTTGTGAGTCATTTAACAGGGGGTAAAAGATGTTTTAATGATTATCTAAAGCTGAAACAAAGTTTCTTTGTGGAAAAAGCCAATAATCTACATTAAAGGTAAAGGATCAGAAAACAAAAGAGATTAATACTCATTGACAACAGAAACAGGCCACATAGATGGCAGATTCCCAAAAAGAAAAAGACAATAAAAAGTTACTTATCGGTACCTGCCAAAATTGAATTCTCTGAACCTCTCTTTCTTCCAGAGAAGTTTCAGCTTTTGCCCTGAGCCACCTTGTAATCATCCATCACGTCCTGACAGCCTCAGCAGACTGCCTGACAGAGATCACCAGCTGCTTCTGGAGCATTAAGACCCATTCTCTCACCTGCTTAAGTTTTAATGCTGCCTGGACAGAGGGTCTATTCTCCATCTGCTGGGCCAGTCTTCTGTTTCTGGCACTGGCTAGCTGCTGTTGTTGCTGCATCGAAGCCCGAATATTCACTGGCATCGGTTGTTTGTTCTTCAGCATATTAGTAAAGCTTCAAGGTCGAACAAAATGGATGTTTAAATAAAAGCTTTATTACAAAACATTTATTGGCATTTTCATGGCTTGCTAGACCAGGAGCTCCAGATCCCACGAACTTTTAAGTAAAGTGGTACACTTAGATCAAGGCTGATGTGGGTTAAAGACTCCACAGTTTCCACAAACTTGCAAGAATGAGAAACTTAGAAATGCAGCAAAGTGCAGCACATTCAATCAAAAGTGATAACGAGGGCTCAGGTAACAGTTTTTAGAGAGGTGGAAAGTATGAAAAACACGCCATAAGCAGATATGATGACAAGAGACAGAAGATGCAGTTTCAAAGACAAACAAAGAAAGCCTAAATCTTGGGAGACCTGAGGGAGCATTCTAAGGCCAAATATGAGAAAGGGCTAGAGTACCTTCGGATGCACTCATATAAATTATAAGACTGTAACAAATTTAAAAACATATTTGTCACTTAGTAACACATGAATATAGATAGTGACCACGTCTTAAGAGATAAGGAGAGAAGCACATATGCTTCAAAAGAGGCAAAAACAGACACTAAATAAATCTTAGTGGTCTAACATCAATTAATAAATTATTGGCCAAAGGCACTCAATGAACAAAGCTCTCAGAGGTAGAAACTGCCTTTAAATATCTTAACTTTTCTTAGTCTCAAATGATCACTTTTTCTGACTCCAAGTGGTTACTTAAGAAAGTTAGGTAAGTCCAATCATTTTAGAGCCTGTGAAGACACCTCTGTATTATTCCTGTCAAGGTAATTTAATGGAAAGGAAGAGAAGAACACTTAACTGTAAAAGAATCCAAAACAAAAACAAACTAGAAGCAGAATGGAAAGAAAGTGAAATGGAGCAAAGCAAGTGCCTCTTACAAGGCCCAAGAATGACATTCAAGGGCCTTTGGACATATCCATGGCTTGCTACCTGCCTCTTACAGGCCAAACACAACACTGCTGGCCTTGGACTGGGCAGCAAGCCTATTGCAGCCAGGGTACCATGCTACCGTGCTGCACCACCCCTGTATCAATGTAAAAAAAATGTGAAGAAAAGGGAGGGTGTTAGGAGTCTTTTTAAAATATATCCCACCAGATAAATATTTCAGATAGTTTAACATAAAAGTCTACTGACAAGGGGTTTTGAAACAACCGCCCAATTTGTTTTGTGTACCACATAAGATGCAACTAAGAACAGAGGTCTGTAGCCTTCTGTTGGTATTTAGCTTAAAACTGGTTTTGTGCATTGGACCCCAGGGCCAACTTAAGTAATGTTTTCTTAGGAAGGAGCTGAAGTTGCTGTTGGCTGCCTCACCGCTCATTTAGAGACATCTTGGTGGTGCTTTTTAGCACAACTTTCGGCGCTGACTGTGCAGCCATCTTCAAATCCCGAGAATCTACAAAGTACAATAGGCAAAATGAACAAATCACAATTATGGCCACTCATTTCTACAAGGGGAAAAGGCCTTATCTCTGACTCCTGAAGATCATATCAAAACTCATTTCAAGTGCTTAGGTTTATATGGCAGTTACCTCAAATTATTAACACTTCAAGGCCACAGGAAAGAAAATATCTGCCAAAGTCCTAAAAATGGCAGAACAAAATCTAGCTAAAGGAAGTATAAGAGTTTGGTTTTTAATATATAGCAGTCTCTCTCAATCTTGACTGCATGACTTACCCAGGGAGTTTCTAAAAAATCCAGAAGCCTGGGCCCTGACTAATTAAACCACAATCTCTGGTGGTGAGGTCTGGAGATTAGTAATTGTGATGGAAGAAAAGCTACCTAGGTGCTTTTAATGTGCAGCTAAAATGCTGAGAACCATTTATCGACAGTGAAAATACAGGTATGCAGTTTCAAAATTGCCTTTCAAATAAAAAATCAGATAGGGGCTTTAGTAAGGAACTTGGGATCTGGGGGAGGAAGCACAAGTGGTTTCCTAAATGGGTATTCACCTGGGAGTTGGCTCCCACAGAGCCCTCTACTTAACCCTAAAGCCGCCATTAATTTCCAACGTTCCTCAAAGTCCTGTAGTCCTTATTTAACCTCCCTAACATCCTCAAAGTCCTGTCCAGACCTTCAACTTTGCTCAACCCGCCGAACAATTTTCCTTTTTATCCCTATCCCCAACCTTCTTGCTCCATCCCGCCGCCAGGTTCCAGTTCAGCTCCTCCCCCGCGTCCCTCTCAGGCGGCTCCGCCCCCTCCCCGGGGCCTCCACGCTCTAACGCCCTATCTGCGTCCACATCCCACCGCCCTCATTCCTCCTCCGCCGGCCCCTTCCGCTCCCCAAGACTTTCCCCCTCCTCCTTAACACAGAAACGCACCGAAGGAAACGGACGCCAGCGCTCCGCCCGGGGCTGCCACCACGGCTGCGGCAGGCGGGCCGGGGACCGGCCGAACCTCAGTTGACGGTGGAGGGGCTCGGGTTAACTAGGTGGGCGGTTGGTTAGACGCGTAAGCGGTAGATTGCAAGGTTAGTTCGTTGTTGTTGGTTGGCTGTCTAGTCGGCCGACCCGCTTGCTCGCCTGGCCTGCCCTTCCCAGCCTTGCGTCTGTACCACCACAGCTGCCGCCGCCGCCGCCGTCGCCGCCAGCTCCCGCTCGGTGTCCAAAACAAAATGGCCGCCACGTTCAGTGCGTGTGGGACCGGCTAAAATGGCGTCGGCGCAATTACGTCAGTCGTCAGATCCGCGCACAACTATAGGGCGGGAAAGATTCGCGCTACGCCTGCGCAGAGATCAGAGGCGGAGCCCTGGGGAGAAGGCGGGGCTTTAGCAACGGTGTCTCCAGAGTTACACACAGTGCTCCGCCCTCGGAGGGCGTGGCCAGGGTCCTGTGGTTCGGGCTTGCGGGTGCTAACGGTTCGCGGCAGGGTTGCGCTCAACTTTGTGGTGCTGTTTGTAATCTGGGCCGTAGAGAGGAGGTTTCGGTCCCGTATTCCCTCGCCTTCACGCCCTCAAGCAAGGCATACCGTCTAAAAATCTTTACACGGGATTTGCCTCGGTTTCTTCCGGACCACAGGGCCCGCGTAATTTGCACTGGCTCTCCGCTCATGCGGGTTTGCTCTGTTCAGACGGTTGTAAACGCCCAAGCCAAGGCTTGGGAGGCCAATGCTGGAAGCACACCTCTAGCACATCCTGTGCCGGCCACCACCGCCCGTCCGTATTTTCCTCTTCACTTCCTCCCCTCCCCAACTTGGCCTGAATATTGTTTAATCCTTCTTTAGAGGACCTTTGCATCCCTGATCCACCTTCCATGTCCTCCCTCCCCGCGTGCCATGCGTGCCATTCATGTGGATTTTGATGCAGACCAACAAAGGGATTTTCCTTATGCCTGCGTACAAAATAAGGTGCTCAGATGATTGAGGAATGAATGAATGAACACATCTTCAACCCTTCTCTCTCTCTTTTTTTTTGAGAGTCTCACTCTGTTACCCGGGCTAGGGCACTGTGGCATCAGCCTAGCTCACAACAACCTCAAACTCCTGGGCTCAAGCCTCCCGAGTGGTTGGGATTACAGGCATGTGCCATCATGCCCGGCTAATTTTTTCTATATATTTTTATTTGTCCAGCTAATTTCTTTCTATTTTTAGTAGAGACGGAGTGTTGCTCTTGCTCAGGCTGGTCTCGAACTCCTGAGCTCAAACAATCCGCCCGCCTCAGCCTCCCAGAGTGCTTGGATTACAGGCGTGAGCCACCGGCCCCGCCATCTTCAACCCTTCTTCTGCCCCATACGGGCATCAGGACCCTTTCATTTTCCTTCCTGGCACGTGTGTGTGTGTGTGTGTGTGTGTGTGTGTGTGTGTGTACGTGTGTACGCGTGTGTGTGTGTGTGTTTAATGGCCCAGCATCCTTACTGAACTTTAACCATGTGAGGCAAAGGACTGTGGATTATGTTTATTTTGGTCAGTGCTGTATCCCCAGTTTAGCATATGGTAGGGACCTCAGTAAATATTGGTTGCAGGTTGAAAGGAGATTCTTCTGCTTTTATAGCTGAGAAGCTGACATCTCCTCCACTTCCAGCTGGAACCCTGAACCTCCACATTCCTGGGTCGTGAGCTTTCCTCAAGTAGGAAGATGTAATGCACTGTGACCTCTCTCTAAATAAGACCCCTCCCAAAATAAGAGGAGTTGGGAGTCAGCAGCCCTCTCCACCTACTTCCAGACTGAAGAGGAGACAGACATCACATGGCGGGTGAGAGAGTAGCCTTTAATGAAAGATGAGTTGCAGGCCTGGACGGCTACTCTTGCGCCCTTGATGTATGTGTGTGAGGGGGAGTGGGCAAGGGTGGGAGTGGGGGAGGGATAAGTGGGGTGAGGTGGAAGCAGGGTGAAGAGGCAGGTCTGGCGGGGTGGAGGGGAAGGGCGCTGCCCACTGGGGTTGTCTGCTCAACTGTTCTCCCAGAAGAAGTTGTTACAGGCCACTGTCAGAGCAGCAACCAGCACCACATACTCCTGGAAGTCCACCTCCCCGTCTCCATTCTCGTCTAGCTCCTTCATGACCTTGTCCACAGCATCTGCATCCCTCTGGGCCTGTGCAGGAGGAGAGGGAGAGGGTGGTTTATAGGGAGTTGTATAGCACTGAGTGAGGGGCAAGGAAGGTGGTTGAGGAGACTGAGACAAAGAGGAGGAGAGGAACTTCATTTAATTATGGGACTCTCTGCTGCCCTCCTCAAAACACTGGAGGGCTCCTGTTACAGAGTAATCTGCTTAACTTGTTATTGTGAACATCAATTACCATACGCTGAGTGCCTACCATGTGACTACACTAGGCGCTTTACAAGCATTGTCTAATTTAATTCCAATACAAATGGTATGAGGTAGGTTTCATTACTTCCATTCTAGAGAAGAAACAGATTGACAGTTGGTAGTTAAATAAATGTGCCCAAAGACACACAGCTAGAAAGAAGCAGAGCCAGGATTTGAACCCAGTCTAATAAAACCTCAAAGCTGGTGCACCTTATGCTGTATCCTGAGGTTTCTTTATTACGTGGCCCCATTTCTGCATCCTTCATGCCAGTCGAATTAAACTACTGGGCATGCTCCATATTTTTCTTTCTCCTGTGCTTTTGTTCATGCAGATGCTTCCTCCTAAAATGTCTACATTTACTCTAGTAATCTTACAGTGGAAATCCATGGCTCAAGTGCCACCTCTTCAGAGAAGCTGTCTCACTTCCATCAGGTTAATTATCTCCTATAACCCTTTCTGGAAAGCACCCCTGTTAAGGCTCTGTGTACTTACTGAAGTTCATGGTTTACTTTGTTTTGTTTGTTTCATTATTTTGGTAGTCCAGATGATGGGGTCATCATGGTTTACTTTTTTTGTTGTTGTTTTTTTTTTTTTTGAGACAGAGTCTCACTCTGTTGCTCCGGCTAGAGTGCCGTGGCGTCAGCCTAGCTCACAGCAACCTCAAACTCCTGGGCTCAAGCAATCCTCCTGCCTCAGCCTCCCAAGCAGCTGGGACTACAGGCATGTGCCACCATGCTTAGCTAATTTTTTTTATATATTTTTAGTTGTCCCACCTTATTTTTTTTTTTTTTTTTTAGTAGAGACAGGGTGTTGCTCTTGCTCAGGCTGGTCTCAAACTCCTGAGCTCAAACGATCTGCCCACCTCGGCCTCCCAGAGTGCTAGGATTACAAGCGTGAGCCACCGCGCCTGGCCATGGTTTACTTTTAAGTGTCAGTCTTTCCCTTCTAGACTGTGAATCTTATTATTGATGAATTTACACAGGGCCTAGCACTTAACAGGTGACTACTAAACCAGGGCATTTTTGACTTGACCCAGGAGGAGTAGGGGAACCTGGGAAAACCCAGGAGAGAAACCTGAGAGAGGAGGGAGATGGTTGGGCTGAGCTGGGGGTTGGGGGAGAGATGGCAGAGAGGTGCCCACTGCATTGCCCCACCCCTCGCCCACTCCACCCTGTACCCCCACCCTCTGCTCACGTCCAGGAAGCCGGAGAGCTCGGTCTGCAGCAGCTCTTTCAGCTCCTTCTTGCTCAGCTTGTACTTGTCCCCCTCCTTGCCCGAGTGGGCATGGAACACGTTGATGAGGGTCTCCATTGCTGTCTCTAGCTCGGAGCCCATCACAGCAGTGCACCTACCCACCCCCCCAACAATGGAAGTGAGCTGGGGACCAGGCCCAGGGATTCTGGGGTCCAGGTGAGGGGAGCCCTCAGGCCCTGTTCCCTCAGCTCAGATAGCCATGAGATCAGAGTCCCACTGCAACTGATATTTCACTGAGATTTTACGATGTAGGGAAACCCCAACAGACCTAAATCCAGATCTGTTCTCTGTGTCACTCAATCTGTACCTCAGCCCAAGGGAGTGAGGGTTGGGGCATGGAGAGAGAGCCACTGGAGCTGGGCTGGCTCCAGAGGCCTGCAGAGACTGAGGAGGGTGGGGCAGCAGGGGTGGTCACAGGACCAGGCCAGGCTTCCCCTGGCTCTATTTTTACCCTGGACCTTGCCTGCCTCGCACAGGCAAGCTCTGCTGTTGGGGGTGGTGGGCTGGGGTCTCCTCTATAGCCTTGCCTCTGCTGCCCACCCCTAGCAAGGGGTCGGTCTGGCACTTCAGTGAGCACAACGGAGGGGGTGGCAGCCTGAGTAGGTGGCCCAAGACTTCTTGGGGATTTGGGGAGGGAGGTCTCACTGTCTCTGAGCTCCCTATCAGCAGCCTGGGGGCCCCCTTTAGTCCTTCCACTCTGTTCTCTCCTGAATATGTCATTTTGGCCTCTCTGGGGTATACTTCCTGTTGCTTCCAAATTGAATCCTCTTAACTTCTCTGCAAAATTATCCCTTCCATCGGGTGGGTGGTGTTAAGGGAGAGAGGAATGTCTGAGCCTTTTCCCTGGAGCCAGGAGGGGGAGAAGAGACTTGTGGGCCTTGTCCCTGTGGCTGCCCACTCCTGGTGAATGCGGGGACAGTGGGACTGGTATGAGTTGGGGAAATAAAGGGCTGAGTGTGCAAGGTCCTTTGAGTTCAGGGTCTGGGAGAGAGCAGGAGAAGAATGGAGGGGTCTGTTGAGAGAGGGGACTACCACGCCAGGGGGCCTCTTGCTATTGGCATTGGGACAGTCAGGCCCTCCACTGCCCCAGGAGGCAGCTCAGGTGTCTCAGATCAGGTGTCTCCAACTCTCCCCAGGCCTGGGGGGCTGGACAATGGGCCCTGATCAGATGGTATCCCAGCTCTTCAATGGGGCCCTTGTGAGTGTCACCTGAACTCCGGACATGAGAAGCAGTTGTCACAGAGACACAGGGAGATGGAACCCAAGCCGAGGCTGATGGAGAGGATAAGGGGGTACTTGAGGGAGGGATGCTGGTGGCTCGATTACCAGCCCCATCCAGGAGGGGCACCTGGAGGTTGCCTGGAGCCCTAGAGCAGCCTGGGGTTTTACGTGTTTATGTAGGGGCAGTTCTGAGAGGACCTGGGGGCAGGGCAGACAGAAAAATAAAAAGGAAAGAATTGGAGGAAAGAGGAGTCTGGAAGTCTGGGCCAAGAAAGGGGAGGAGGAGAAAGGGGAGGTCCCGTGGAAGGTCGAGTTGGGACTGGGCAGGCACCTGGGGCCCGCTCTTCCTGATATCACAGGAGTCATGCTCTGTCGCCCCCAGGACTCCCTGGGACCTGAGCTCTTGGCAAGGCTGGGTGGGGGTGGCAGAGACTGAGGATGGAAGGTGGGCGGAAACAGCTGTAGTTCTGCTCTTACCCCATGGGAGGCAAGGGCTGGGTCCCCTCCCCAGCCTCTGGGAGATGAGGGGACCTTGGCAGGGGACTTCAGGGCTCTGTGTGGGAGGGCCAGGTAGCCTGGGTGCTCGGTGGTGGGCTCCCCACTAGTTTCCTCATTTACTGAATTCCAGCTCTCTCTGACCCTCAGTTTACTTGCTTTTCCTCACTACCTTCTAAGTCCTGTCTCCCCCAAATCCCAAACTAACCTCAGCGTGGCTGACTCCCCCCAGATCCTCAGTGCACCACAAATGCCATCATCCCCGGACTCTTGGAGCCCTTTGGAAGCCTGCTTTCTCCCAGGCTGGCCAGGCCGGTGCCCTAGTCCAGGCGTGGGGGAGGTGATACTCACGGTCAGCTGGGGCCAGAGGTGGGAGTAGGTTCTGGACGGCCAGTCGAGGCTGCAAGTGTGGCTGCTGGAGCTGTGTGGGGAGACCTGTCTTCAGTGTCCTTCCCCCGCTGACCCCCGCCCCACCGGCTCCACCCCTTCACAGACAGACACCCAGTGGGGCAAGGGGCCAGGAGAGGACAGAGGCGCCCTCTGTCTCCTGGGCTGGAACAGGCTGCCCTGTGTCTCTTCCCCAGCCTTGGTTGCCCCGCTTCCCTCTCGCTGGGCAGGAGCAAACAAGCTACAGGAGGGAGGAGGTGGGAAGGGAGGCGCTGGGAAGGTCGCTGAGATGTTTCTTCCACAGCTGGGCTGTGCAGCCCTGGCTGGCTGTGCCCGCAGGGCAGGTAAAGGGAAGGATTCACTGAGGGGACCCTCGGTGAGTAATTAGTGAGTAATTTAGTCTTGGGAGTCTTCCTGAGGGGTTTCAATCTAGGACTCTTCTATAGGGCACTCAGTCTGGGGTTCTCTGAGGGGTCTTATTCTGGGGGGCCTCTGTGGCATGTCTCAGGTGGGGCCTCTCAGTGCTGAGCTCCCTCGGTTGATTTTTTCAAGCAGTGTCCTCCCCACCCCACAACATAGACTCCTGATTAGATGTGGGGTTGTGGTGGGGTATTGGGAGGGATAGACTCTAGGACCCCCACCGAGTGGGATCCGTGTAGGCAGCTCCCGCTGCAAGTGGGGGCACACGTGGGGCTGTGGGGCTGGTTGGGGGGCCGGGGCCAGATCTGATTGCTCAGGGCGAGGGGCGTGATTGGGCGGTCTCCTCTCTTCAGAATCAACCACGGAAACTTGACACTTC
This sequence comes from Propithecus coquereli, assembly GCF_000956105.1. Lineage (NCBI taxonomy): Eukaryota > Metazoa > Chordata > Mammalia > Primates > Indriidae > Propithecus > Propithecus coquereli. Next base: position 3,937,946 of record NW_012151840.1, read on the forward strand.
CAGCCTTGGGAGCGGCTCTTGCTCCGGATGTGTGTGTGTCTCTCTCTCTCTCTCTCTCCCCCCCCCCCCCCTTCCCTGTGCTTATAAACCTCAGCTCTGCGGCTCCTGCACGCTTTGCCCCGTCTCCTCGCCCTGGTGAGTCGCGTGTCCTTAACCCTGGAAGGAGCCTGGGGATCCTTTTTCTCCCTAGGCTCCCAGGTCCCTCCCCCAGAGCCAGTTCAGGCAGGGATTCAGGAAGTGGCTTTGGGAGATCCAGCAACAGTTCCTGCAGGAGTGTGGGGGTGTGGGCAGAAAAGGGATGGATGAGTGGGCAGCCCTCCTCTCTGCACCCCAGGGGGCTGTGCGTACTGGTGCCAACCCTTCCTGGGTCGTGGGCGGGCGGCGGTTCAGTGGAGCCCTATTGCAAGCACCCTTGTCGCTGGGAGACAGGAGTGGGAGAATCTGTGGGGTCCTGGGCACAGCACTCTGCCCAGCTCCCCTGAGGACAGGCAGGGGCTGGGGAGCAGAGAAGATGGATCTGTCGAGACCGAGCTAGCTCTGACCACAGTTGGCCGTTGGCCAGACCCTGGGCTTCTCTGCTGGGAAGAGCGGCCAGAGTGTGTGTGGGCGGGCAGAGTGCAGGCAGCTGGAGACCAGGTCCCAACATAAACACTCTTTGGAGACAAACAACCTCATGACCCTGTGAGGCTGGATGAGACAACAAGAAGGGGCCCTTGGTACAGATACCCCGCAGAGGGGCTGCCAGACTGGAAAGGACTCCAGAGAAGGACCCCCAGATTGAAATCTCCTCCCAGAGGAGTCTCCAGATTGAGGGACCACCACAGAGGGGTCCCTAAGACACACCACTTGAAAAGGACCCTCAGACTGTGAGACGTACGGAAGGTTTCTGGAACTGAAACAACCACCCCCACCTAAACTGTGGAGCTGTTGCCTGGTCCCCTGCCCCAAGCTCAGCCCCTGTGCCCTCCCTCTTTCTCCATGGTGACCTCCAGGGGGAGGCCTGAGGTGGCAACACCAAGGCAGGGGCCTTCTGGCCTATTCCTGTGTCCCTACTCCCTGACTCCCTCTCTGCTCCTTCCCTGTCCCCTCTCAAGGTCAGCCTTGAGAGGACGTCAGCTCCAGCCCCAGGGTCCTGATGGCTGCAGCAGAACCACTGACTGAGCTGGAGATGGCCATCGAGACAGTAGTCACCACCTTTTTCACCTTCGCGGGGCAGGAGGGCCGGAAGGGCAGCCTCAGCATCAACGAGTTTAAGGAACTGGCTACTCAGCAGTTGCCTCACCTGCTCAAGGTAGGTAAAGGTCTCTGGACTGAGATTTTGTGAGATGGTGATTGTGGGACACTGTGTTTATGAGGTGATATGAGTACAATATGGTATGATATTGTGACCACAAGGAAGGGTGTGGGCAACTGCATGTGTAAATGGTTCTGGGTTTTCTTGCCTGGGATGTGTGTGTAACTAGGAAAGCAAAGATGCTGTGTCTGCGCCTGTAATCCTAGCACTCTGGGAGGCAGAGGCAGGAGGATTGTTTGAGGTCAGGAGTTCAAGACTAGCCTGAGCAAGAGTGAGACCCCATCTCTACTAAAATTAGAAACAAACAAACAAAATTAGCCGGAAGTGGTGGCGTGCACCTGTAGTCCCAGCTACTTGGGAGGCTGAGGCAGGAGGATCGCTTGCGGCCAGGAGTTTGAAGTTGCTGTGAGCTACGCTGACGCAACAGAGTGAGACTCTGTCTCATAAAAAAAAAAAAAAAAAAAAAAAGATGCTGTCTGTGTCTGTGTAGGTGAGAGTACTGGGCCTTACGCTCCCCGCAGATGATGCTGTTGCATTCTCGTGCATGTTCTGTGCCTCTCTGGTCTCCTTTCTCCAACACAGGGCTGGATCCAGAACTGGCTTCCAGGAGATTCTCAGATTATCAGAGCTAGAAGGAGGCCAAGAGAAAACACAGCCCAAACTCCTCACTTCACATATATGGAAATTGAGGCCCAGCAGTAGAAAGGGGCTTATCAAAAATAAAAAGACAGGCCGGGCGCGATGGCTCACGCCTGTAATCCTAGCACTCTGGGAGGCCGAGGCGGGCGGATTGTTTGAGCTCAGGAGTTCGAAACCAGCCTGAGCAAGAGCGAGACCCCGTCTCTACTAAAAATAGAAAGAAATTAATCGGACAACTAAAAATATACAGAAAAAATTAGCTGGGCATGGTGGCGCATGCCTGTAGTCCCAGCTACTCGGGAGGCTGAGGCAGAAGGATCACTTGAGCCCAGGAGTTTGAGGTTGCTGTGAGCTAGGATGACGCCACGGCACTCACTCTAGCCCGGGCAAAAGAGTGAGACTCTGTCTCAAAAAAAAAAATTAAATAAAAAATAAAAAGACAGCCAGATTCACTGGAGTCCTAGACTCTCAGTATAGGAGGGCCTGTAAGGAGCATCTGTGATTACTTCCCACCCCCTAGGGGCATCCCCTCAGTAGGGTGCTCTACTGGCTCATTCCTTCTCTCCTGCTCACTCTGGGGAGTCGGGATTTAAACTTCATGGACTCTGGGTTGGCATTCCAGGTCAGGTCATTCCAGGCTGTTAACAGGCATGTTAAAATGTGTTAATATGGATTTTTAAAAAATACAACCAGTCTCTGAAATTCATAGTCTTTTTTTTTTTTTTTTTGAGACAGAGTCTCACTGTGTTGCCCGGGCTAGAGTGAGTGCCGTGGCGTCAGCCTAGCTCACAGCAACCTCAAACTCCTGGGCTCAAGTGATCCTTCTGCCTCAGCCTCCCGAGTAGCTGGGACTACAGGCATGTGCCACCATGCCCGGCTAGTTTTTTCTATATATTTTTAGTTGTCCGATTAATTTCTTTCTATTTTTAGTAGAGACGGGGTCTCGCTCTTGCTCAGGCTGGTTTCGAACTCCTGAGCTCAAACAATTGCCCGCCTCGGCCTCCCAGAGAGCTAGGATTACAGGCATGAGCCACTGCACCTGGCCTGAAATTCATAGTCTTTTATCTGCAAAATCCTCTACATCTTCTGACTTTTGAAACTTTCCTTTCTTCTTCTTACTGGAACCTTCAGGTTTTCCACTGAAGGTAGAGCATTCCTTGTAGCCTTGTCAAGCAGTGACTGGTTTTTCTTCCAAATCCAGCTCCCTCTGGGGCCTGCAAATGAAGGAAGTGACCTCTTTGCTTTTCATCACTTCTTCCTAAGACCTCCCAGCTTCTTGGAAGCTCATCTGCCACCTGGTGTCCTTCTTACTGTACTCCTTACAGCTCTTCAGCTCCTGGCTCACTGTTTTTCTTCTTATTGCTTCTGTCATTATTCTCAGTGGCCTCAGCATCCAAACAGACAACCTGGGCCTTTCAATTTTTTGAACTCCTCACTTCCGAAGATTTTTCTGCTGCATCTCAGCATTCCACTCCTCTGTTTGTGCTTCCGACTTTGTTATTACCAAAATAATGCGCCACTTCCCAAATCTCCATCTCAGGCCTCCCTTTATGTGAGGCTCCCTCCTGTCATTCCAATTCTATTCTATCTAGCTCCTCCGCTCCAGCATGTCCTGCCTCCTCTGGTACCTCAATCCCTTGACCTTATCGCTTTTTCATCTTCTATCATCATCCCTTGCCTTCTCATTTCCCTTCTTCCTCAGCTCAGGTTCTAAGGCTCATCATTATAACCACTCCTTCAACTCCCTTGATTCTGTCTCTCTCTGTCCTAGTTGTCTGGCAAAATCCTCAGCCTGGTTATAATAAATCCAACATCTCACCTACTGTAACTTGCCAGTAAAAATCCACTATTCTACACCTGCACTCAGATAGCAGAATCTGGCTGGAGGAAAATGCACAGCCATGTTAACTTCTTCCACTTTAAATCTATAACCGCAAACCCCAAGGGGACCTTCGGCAATGCCTGACAATTCTACTGTTTTCCCTGGTTGATTCCTTTGCCAGTTCTTTCAGATGATTATTTCACAACTTTTCCTCTCTTCTCAAAGTCCAATACCTCTCTGCACATTCTCCCTCTTACTGTGAAATTTTCTCACTGAGAAAATAGGAGCAATCAGAAAACTTCATTGTACTCCCCCAAATCTACCAACTGGTCAGCACACACTCTGCCTGCCTTCCTGTTATGAATGATTTGTCTCTGCTCCTAAGGCCAACTCTCCACTGAGGCCCTGGATGCCGTCCCCTCTCACCTACTTAAAGACTTTCCTGTTGCAATTATTCCTTCTCTCTCTTGCATCATCAACTTGTCCTTCTCTACTGGATCATTCTTACCAGTTTACAGATATGCTATAATAGCTCCCATCTTAAAAAAAATAAAAGGCCTGGCGCGGTGGCTCACGCCTGTAATCCTAGCACTCTGGGAGGCCGAGGTGGGCGGATTGTTTGAGCTCAGGAGTTTGAAACCAGCCTGAGCAAGAGCGAG